>NC_143171.1:700263-1015526 GCF_047325235.1 Durio zibethinus
AATAGATAATTGTTCAAATAGTCATAGTTATTTGAACTGGTTAGGTAAATAGAATTATTTTTTAAATCTCTTGTTAATTTTTGAAATATTATTAAATTCATTTTATTTTATTCCAAATAAAATAGTATAAATTCAAAAAAACTTATTTTATGCTAAAACAAAAGGTCATAATGATTTGAAATAGATAATTGTTCATATAGTTTTAAATATTTGAACTGGTTCAACAAAGAAATTTATTTTTTTAATTCTCTTAGTTATTGATTTTCAGAATATTATTAGATTTGTATTATTTTATTTTGAATAAGATTGTATGAACAAAAATAATTGTTTTATGATAGAACAAAAGGTTATAATGATTTGAAGTTTACAATTGTTCAAATAGTTATGTATTTGAACTAGTTCGGTAAATAGATTTATTTTTTAAATCTCTTACTTATTAATTTTTGAAAGATTAATAAATTAGTATTATTTTATTCCAAAGAGGCTTGAATGATAAAAAAAAATTGTTATATGACCAAACAAAAGGCCATAATTTTTTATAAATAGATAATTGTTCATATAGTCTTAATTATTTGAACCACTTCGACAAACAGATTTGTTTTTTAAATCTCCTAATTATCAATTTTTGGAATATTATTAAATTAGTATTATTTTATTTCAAAAAAGCTAATATGAACTAAAACAATTATTTTATAATAGAACAAAAGGTTATAATGATTTGAAATAGATAATTGTTTAAATAAAAATTGGTTCGATAAATAGATTTATTTATTAAATATCTTACTTATTAATTTTTGAAATATTAATAAATTACTATTATTTAATTCCAAATCGGCTTGTATGATGAAAAAAAATTGTTTTAAGACAAAATAAAAGTTTATAACAATTTGAAATAGATAATTGTTTAAATGGCCATAATTATTTGAAGCAATTCGATAAACTAACTTATTTTTAAATCTTTATCTTTTCAATTTTGGAAATATTAATAAAGCAATATTATTTTATTTCACATAAGCTTTTATGAATTGAAACAATTATTCTATGATAAAACAAAAGGTCATACTTCTTATAAATATATAATTGTTCAAATAGTCATAACTATTTGAACTTGTTTTGTAAACAGATTTATTTTTTTAAATTTTTTGTTTATTAATTTTTTGAATGTTAATAAATTAGTATTATTTTATTTCAAATAAGCATGTATGAATTGAAAAAATTATTTTATGACCAAACAAAATGTTAGAACATTTTGAAATAGATAATTATTCTAATAGTCTTAACTATTTGAACTAGCTCGGCAAACACATTTATTTTTTAAATCTCTTACTTATTAATTTTTAGAATATTATTAATTTAGCAATATTTTACTTCGAATAAGCTTGTATGAATAGAAACAATTGTTTTATGACAAAACAAAGATTTTAACAATTTGAGATAGATAATTGTTGAAGTAGTCATAACTATTTGAATTGGTTTAATAAATAGATTTAATTTTTAAATCTCTTATTAACTTTTGAAATATTAATAAATTAGTATTATTTTATTTTGAATAATTTTATATAAATAGAAATAATTGTTTTACAACAAAACAAAATGTTATAACCATTTGAAATAGATAATAGCTCAAATGGACATGACTATTTGAACTTGTTCGGTGAATAGATTTATGTTTTAAATCTCCAACTTATTAATTTTTGGAATATTAATAAATTAGTATTATTTTATCTCAAATAAAATTGCATAAATAGAAATAATTATTTTATAACAAAACAAAAGATCATAACAGTTTGAATTAAATAATTATTCAAAGAGTCATAACTACTTGAACTCGCTCGGTAAATAGATTTATTTTTTTAAAATATTTTACTTATTAATTTTTGAAATTTTAATAAATTAGTATTATTTTATTTTGATTAAGCTTTTATGAACAAAAACAATTAGTTTATGACAAAAAAAATCGTAATGATTTGAAATAGATAATTATTCAAATAGTGACAAATATTTAAACGTGTTCGAAAAACATATTTATTTTTTAAATCTTTTACCTATTAATTGTCTTAATATTAATAAATTGTATTATTTTATTTGAAGTAAGCTTATATGAACAGAAAAGATCATTTGGTGACAAAACAAAAGGTTATAGCAATTTGAAATAAATAATTGTTCAAATAGTCATAATTATTTAAACTTGTTCGATAAATAGATTCATTTTTTAAATCTCTTAATTATTAATTTTTAGAATATTAGTAACTTATTATTATTTTATTTTGAATAGGCTGATATGAACTAAAATAATTTTTTTATGACAAAACAAAAGGTCATAATGATTTGAAATAAATACTTATACAAATAATCATGACTATTTGATCTAGTTCAATAAACAAATTTATTTTTTAAATTTTTTACTTATCAATTGTCGAAATATTAATAAAATAGTATTACTTTAATTTGAATAAGTTTTTATGAACATAAATTATTGTTTTGTAACAAAAGAAAAAAATAATAACAACTTGAAATAAATAATTGCTCAAATAGTCATCACTTTTTAAACTAGTTTGATAAACATATTTATTTTCTAAATCTATTATTAATTTTTGAAATATTAATAGATTATTTTTATTTTATTTTGAACAAACTTATATAGACAAAAACATTTGTTTTATGACAAAACAAAAGGTCATAGTGATTTCAAATAGATAATTGCTTAAATAGTCATAATTATTTGAACTTGTTAGGCAAACAGAATTATTTTTTAAATCTCTTACATATTAATTTTTGAAATATTAATAAATTCATTTTATTTTATTACGAATAAGCTAGTATGAATTGAAAAAATTGCTTTATGACAAAACAAAAACAATTTGAAATAGATAATTGTTCATATAGTCTTAATTATTTGAACTAGTTTGGCAAATAAATTTGTTTTTTAAATCTCTTAATTATTAATTTTTGGAATATTTTTATATTAGTATTATTTTATTTCGAATAAGCTTATATGAACAAAAATAATTGTTTTATAATAAAATAGAAGGTTATAACGATTTTCAGTATGCAATTATTCAAATAGTCATAACTATTTAAACTAGTTCGATAAACAAATTTATTTTTTTTTGAATCTCTTACTTATTAATTTTTGAAAGATTAATAAATTACTATTATTTTATTTCAAATAAACATATATAATAAAAAACAATTGTTATATGACCGAACAAATGATTTGAAATTGATAATTGTTGAAATGACATTAATTATTTGAATTAATTCGGTAAACATATTCACTTTTTAAATCACTTCTTATTAATTTTTGGAATGTTAATAAATTAGTATTATTTTATTTTGACTAAGCTTGTATGGATTCAAATAATTGTTTTATCACAAAATAAAAGGTCATAACGATTTAAGTAGACAATTGTTTAAATAGTCATAACAATTTGAATTTGTTTAGTAAACAAATTTATTTTAAACTCTTGCTTATTAATTTTTGAATTATTAATAAATTAGTATTATTTTATTTCAGATAAGCTTTTATGAACTGAAACAATCGTTTTATGTCAAAACAAAAGGTCATAATGATTTTAAATAAATAATTGTTCAAATAGCCATCACTATTTGAACTTGTTTGATAAACAGATTTATTTTTTCAAATTATTTCCTTATTAATTTTTTTAATGTTAATAACTTTAGATTATTTTATTTCGAATAAGCTTGTAAGATATGAAACAAATATTTTATGACTACACAAAAGGTCAAAACGATTCAAAATTAATAATTATTCTAATAGCTTTAACTATTTGAATTAGCTCAGTAAATACATTTATTTTGTAAATTTCTTACTTATTAATTTTTGAAATATTATTAAATTAGTATTATTTTTAACCAAATAAGCTTCTATGATAAAAATCAATTGTTTTTTGACAAAATAAATATCTTAATGACTTAAGATTAATAATTGTTCAAATAGTTATAACTATTTGAATTGGTTCAATAAATATTTTTATTTTTTAAATCTTTTACTTATTAATTTTTGAAATATTAATAAATTAGTATTATTTTATTTCATATAAGCTTTTATGATAAAAAACAATTGTTTTATGACAAAACAAAAGGTCAGAATGATTTAAAATAGATAATCATTCAAACGGCTATAATTATTTTAACTAATTTGGTAAACAGATTTATTTTTTAAGTTTCTTACTTATTGATTTAGTAAGTATTAATAAATTAGTATTATTTTATTCCATCTAAGCTTGTATTAACTGAAACAATTGTTTTATGACTAATCAAAAGGTTATAACGATTTTAACTAGACATTTGTTCAAATAGTAATAACTATTTGAACTTGTTCGTTAAACATATTTATTTTTTTAAATCTCTTTCTTATTAATTTTTGAATGTTAATAAATTAGTATTAATTTATTCTAAATAGGCTTGTTGAACTGAAACAATTATTTTATGACAAAACAAAATGTTAGAATGATTTCAAATAGATAATTGTTCTAATAATCTTAACCATTTCAATTGATTTGACAAAAAAATTTATTTTTTAAATATCTTATTTATTAAATTTCAAAATATTATTAAATTTGCATTATTTTAATAAAAAAAGGCTTGTATGAATAAAACAATTTTTTACGACAAAAGAAAAAGGTCATAACACTTTGAAACAGATAATTGTTCATATAGTCTTAACAATTTGAATTGGTTTGACAATTAGATTTATTTTTTAATTTTCTTGATTATTAAGTTTTAGAATATTCTTAAATTAGTATTATTTTATTTTGAATAAAATAGTATGAACAGGACCAATTGTTTGATGACAAAATAAGAAGTTATAATGATTAGAAATAGATAGTTATTCAAATAGTCAAAACTATTTGAAATGGTTTAGTAAATAAATTTACTTTTTAAATCTCTTACTGATTAATTTTCTAAAATATTAATAAATTAGTATTATTTTATTTCGAATAAACTTATATTAACGAAGACAATTGTTTTATGAGAAAACAAAAGGTCATAACAATTTGAAATAAATAATTGTTCATGTAGTCTTAACTATTTGAACTAGTTTAGCAAATAGATTTATTTTTTAAATTTCTTAGTTATTAATTTTTAGAATATTACTAAATTAGTATTATTTTATTTTGAATAGGCTTATATGAACAAAAACAATTGTTTTATGATAGAACAAAAGGTTATAACAATTTGAAATAGATATTGTTCAAATAGTCATAACTATTTATACTGATTTGGTAAACATATTTATTTTTTAAATCTGTTATTAATTCTTGAAATATTATTAAATTAGTATTATTTTATTTTGAATAGGCTTCTATATTGAAAAGCAATTGTTTTAGGAGAAAACCAAAAGTAATAACAATTTGAAATAGATAGTTGTTTAAATGGCCATAATTATTTGAATTGATTTATTTTTTAAATCTCTTATTAACTTTTGAAATATTAATACAATAGTATTATTTTATTTTGGATAAGCTTTTATGAACTAAAACAATTGTTTATGGCAAAACAAAAGGTCATAATGATTTTAAATTGATAATTGCTCAAATCATCATAACTATTCAAATTTGTTCGATAAACAAATTTATTTTTTCAAATCTCTTGCTTATTAATTTTTCAAATGTTAATAAATTAGTATTATTTTATTCTAAGTAAGCTTGTATGAACTGAAACAATTATTCTATGACTAAACAAAATGTTAAAATGATTTGAAATTAAAAATTATTCTAATAATCTTAACTATTTTAACTGGTTCAGCAAACACATTTATTTTTTTTTAAGTCTCTTACTAAGTTTTAGAATATTAATAAATTAGTATTATTTTTATCTGAATAAGCTTGTATGATAAAAAATAATTATTTTATGAGAAAACAAAGTCATAATGATTTAAGATGGATATTTATTCAAATAGTCATAACTTGCTTTTTAATTTTTGAAAATTAATAAAATAGTATTATTTTATTTTAGATAAGTTTTTATGAACTGAAATAATTGCTTTATGATAAAACAAAAGGTCTGATGACTTTAAATAAATAATTATTTGAATAGTCAAATTTATTCAAACTTGTTCGATAAATAGATTTTTTTTTTAAATCTCTTGCTCATTAATTTTTTGAATGTTAATAAATTAGTATTATTTCATTTTGAATAAGCTTGTATGAATTAAAATAATTTTTTTATAACTAAACAACAAGTCAAAATGATTTGAAGTGGATAATTGTTCTAATAGTCCTAACTATTTGAACCGGTTCAGTAAATACATTTATTTTTTAAATCTCTTATTAATTTTTGGAATATTATTAAATTAGTATTATTTTAATTCGAATAAGCTTATATGAAATGAAACAAATTTTTTATGATGAAATAAAGATCATAATGATTTAAGATAGATAATTGTTCACATAGTCATAACTATTTAAACTATTTCTATAAACAAATTTAGTTTTTAAATCTCATATTAATTTTCAAAATTTTAATAGATTAGTATTATTTTATTCTGAATAATTTTGCATGAACAAAAACAATTGTTTTATTAAAAAACAAAAGGTCATAAAATTTTGAAATAAATAATTATTCAAATGGACATGACTATTTGAACTTGTTTGGTAAATAGATTTACTTTTAAATCTCCTACCTATTAAATTTTAGAATATTAATAAATTAGTATTATTTTATTTCAAATAAACATATATGAATAGAAACAATTATTTTATGACAAAACAAAAGATCATAACTATTTGAAATAAATAATTGTTCAAATAGTCATAATAACTATTTAAACTTGCTCGATAAACAGATTTATTTTTTAAAATCTTATTAATTTTTGAAATATTAATAAACTAGTATTATTTTATTTCAAATATGCTTGTATGAACAGAAACAATTGGTTTATGACAAAACAAAAGCTCATAACTAATTGAAATAGAAAATTGTTCAAACAATCATAACTATTTGAATGTGTTTAGAAAATAGATTTATTTTTAAAATTTTTACTTATTAATTTTTTGGAATATTAAAAAATTTATATTATTTTATTTGGAATAAGCTTATATGAACATAAACAATTATTTTATGACAAAACATAATGTCATAATGATTTGAAATAAAAAATTGTTCAAATAGTCATAACTATTCAAACTTTTCGGTAAATAGATTCATTTTTTAAATCTCTTGCTCATTAATTTTTGGAATATTAATAAATTAGTATTATTTTATTTCGAGTAAGCCATATTAACAGATAATTTTTTTATGATGAAACAAAATGTCATAATGATTTGAAATAGATAATTATTCAAATAGTTATGACTATTTGAACTTGTACGGTAAACATATTTATTTTTAAAATCTTTTACTCATTAATTGTTGAAATATTAATAAATAATATTATTTTAATCCAAATAAGCTTCTATGAACAAAAAATTTGTTTTTCGACAAAACGAAAAGTCATAATGATTTGAAATAACTAATTGTTCAACTAGTCATAACTATTTGAATTTATTTAGTAAATAGAGTTGTTTTTTAAATCTTTTACTTATTAATTGTCTCAATATTAATAAATTTGTATTGTTTTAATTAAAATAAGCTTGTATGAATAGAAAAAATTATTTTATGACAAAACCAAAGGTTATAGCAATTTAAAATATGTAATCACTCAAATAGTCATAACTATTTGAACTTATTCAATAAACAAATTCAGTTTTTAAATCTCTTATTAATTTTTATAATATTAATAAATTAGAATTATGTTATTCTGAATAAGCTTATAGGAATAGAAACAATTGTTGTGACAAAACAAAAGGTCATAATGATTTGAAATAGATAATTGTTCAAACAATCAAAACTATTTGCACTGGTCAGGTCAACAGATTAATTTTTTAAATCTGTTACTTATTAATTTTTAGAATATTAATTAGTTAGGATTACTTTATTCCGAATGAGATTGTATTAATAGAAAAAAATATTTTATGGCGAAACAAATGGTCATAATGATTTGCAATAAATAATTGCTCAAATTGTTTTAACTAATTGAACTGATTTGGTAAATAGATTTATTTTTTAAATCTCTCATTAATTTTTAAAATATTAATAAATTAATATTATTTTATTCTGAACAAACTTATATGAACAAAAACATTTGTTTTATGACAAAGCAAAAGGTCATAATGATTTGAAATAGATAATTATTCATATAGCCTTAACTGTTTGAACTAGTTCGGCAAACAAATTTATTTTTTAAATCTCTTAGATACTAATTTTCATAATATTTTTAGATTAGTATTATTTTATTTCGAATAAGCTTGTATGAACATAAATAATTGTTTTTATGACAAAATAAAAGGTTATAACGATTTGAAATATATAATAGTTCAAATAGTCATAACTATTTGAACTAGTTTGATAAACAAATTTATTTTTTAAATCTCCTACTCATTAATTTTTGAAATATTAATAAATTAGTATTATTTTATTCCAAATAGGCTTTATAATGAAAAACAATTGTTTTACGGCAAAATAAATGTTCATAACGATTTGAAATAGATAATTGTTTAAATTGCCATAATTATTTGAACTAATTTGATAAATTGATTTTATTTTTTAAATCTCTAATTTCTCAATTTTTGAAATATTAATAAATAAATATTATGTTATTTTGGATAAACTTTTAAAAACTTAAACAATTGTTTTATTATAAAACAAAATGTCATAACGATTTTAAATAGATAATTGTTTAAACAGTCATAACTATTTGAATTTGTTTGGTAAATAGATTTATTTTTTAAAATTTATTGCTTATTAATTTTCTAAATGTTAATAAAATAGTATTATTTTAGTTCAAATAAGCTTGTATGAACCAAAACAATTATTTTATGATTAAATAAAAGGTCAGAACGATTTGAAATAGATAGTTGTTCTAATGGTCTTAACTATTTGAACGGGGTTCGGCAAACACATTTATTTTTTAAATCTCTTACTTATTAATTTTAGAATATTATTAGTTTAGCAATATTTTACTCCAAATAAGTTTGTATGAACAGAAACAATTGTTTTATGATAAAAAAAAGATCATAACAATTTGAGATAGATAATTATTTAAATAGTCATAACTATTTGAGCTGGTTCGATAAACAGATTTAGTTTTTAAATCTCTTGTTTATTAATTTTTGAAATATTAGTAAAGTAGTATTATTTTATTTTGAATAAGTTTTTATGAATGGAAACAATTATTTTTTGACAAAACAAAAGTTCGTAGTGTCTTTAAATAAAAAATTATTCAAATAGTCAAATCTATTTGAACTTGTTCAATAAATATATTTATGTTTTTAAATCTCTTGCTCATTAATTTTTCAAATGTTAATAAATTAGTATTATTATATTTTAAATAAGCTTGCATAAACTAAAATAATTGTTTTATGACTAAAAAAAAGGTTAGAATGATTTGAAATAGATAATTGTTTTAATAGTCTTAACTATTTGAACTAATTCAACAAACACTTATTATTTTTAATCTCTTACTTATTAATTTTTGGAAAATTATTAAATTAGTATTATTTTAATTTGAATAAGCTTGTATGAAAAGAAACAATTGTTTTATGACAAAATAAAGATCATAACGATTTGAGATAGGTAATTGTTCAAATAGTCATAACTACTGCTTTCGTGAACAAATTTAATTTTTAAATCTCTTATGAGTTTCTAAAATATTAATAGATTAGTATTATTTTAGTCTAAAAAATATTTAATGAACAGATATGACCTTTTGTTTGTCATAAACCAATTGTTTCTATTCATACAAACTTATTTGTAATAAAATAATACTAATTTATTAAAATTTCAAAAGTTAATAAGTAAAAGATTTAAAAAATAAATCTATTTACCAAGTGAGTTTAAATAGTTATAACTATTTGAATAGTTATTTATTTCAAATCATTATAAACTTTTGTTTTTGTCATAAAATAGTTGTTTTTATTCATACAAGTTTATTTGAAATAAAATAATATTAATTTATTAATATAATAAAATTAATGAGTTGGAGACTTAAGAAATTAATCTATTTACCAAATAAGTTCAAATAGTCACGTCCATTTGAATTATTATCTATTTCAAATCGTTATTGCATTTTGTTTTGTCATAAAAAAATTATTTTTATTCATACAAAATTATTCAAAATAAAATAATACTAATTTATTAATATTTCAAAAATTAATAAGAGATTTAAAAACCAAATCTATTGACCAAACTAGTTCAAATTGTTATGACTATTTGAACAATTATTTATCTCAAATCATTATGATCTTTGTTTTATCATAAAATAATTGTTTCTATTCATACAAGCTTATTCGAAGAAAAATATTGCTAAACTAATAATATTCTAAAATTAATAAGTAATAGATTTAAAAAGTAAATTTGTTTGTCGAACCAGTTCAAATAGTTAAGAATATTAGAACAATTATCTATTTCAAATTGTTTTATTTTTTATTTAGTTATAAAATAATTGTTTCAGTTCGTAAATGCCTATTTGAAATAAAATAATATTATTTTATTAACATTCAAAAAACTAATAAGAATGAAATTTTAAAAAATAAATATGCTTACCGAACAAATTCAAATAGTTATGACTATTTGAACAATTATCTATTTAAAATCATTATGACCTTTGTTTTATAATAAAACAAATGTTTTAGTTCATAAAAGCTTATTCAAAATAAAATAATATTACTTTATTAATATTTTAAAAATTGAGAAGTTGGAGATTTAACAAATAAATCAATTTATTGAATCAGTTCAAATAATTGTGGCCATTTGAACAATTATCTATTTCAAATTGTTATGACCTTTTGTTTTGTCATAAAATAATTGTTTTTTATAATATAAGCCTATTCGAAATAAAATGATACTAATTTAATAATATTTCAAAAATTAATGAGTAAGAGATTTAAAAAATAAATCTATTTAGCAAACTAGTTCAAATAGTTATGACTATTTGAACAATTATATATTTCAAATCATTATAACCTTTTATTTTGTCATAAAACATTTATTTATGTTCATACAAGCTTATTCGAAATAAAATGATACTAATCTAATAATATTATGAAAATTAATAACTAAGAGATTCAAAACATAAATTTGTTTGCCAAACCTGTTCAAATAGTAAAGGTTGTATGAATAATTATCTATTTCAAATTGTTATGACCTTTTGTTTTGTCATAAAACAAAAGCTTTTGTTCATATAAGTTTGTTCGGAATAAAATAACATTAATTTATTAATATTTTGAAAATTATTAAGTGTTAGCTTTTTAGGTGAGATGGTGATCCAAGATGGGGGGTGAATTGGATTTCTCCAAATTCTTCCCAAACAATGATTTCAATATAGTTGAATGGAAATTAAAACAATAAGCACTTTTGATGAAAATATAATGCAAGCAATAACAATTAATGAACCTAAAATCAAATATAAACAACAATAAATTGTAAGGAGATTGGGATAGAGAAATCAAACACAATGATTTATAGAGGTTCGATCCTTCTCCATAAGGCACCTACATCATCTCTTCTTGGTTGTCCACACCAAGGCTTCAATCCAGTATTCTTGAATTAAACAATCTACTATTCTTAAATTGAAAATACAACCTATCTTTTTCTTTCTAAGGCTTAAGATAGAAACCTCTACCGTTTGTAGTATTTTACCCAATCTCACTACAAAGCTCCCAAGATGATACCTCACCTCTTGTTCTTTTTTGCCCTTGTATATCAAAGGTAATTTTGCAAACAATAGAACAACATCTCTAAAAACTCTTGATTCTTAGAGAGAATGAAAATATGGCTTATTGGCTCTTGCTCTCTTGATTCATCATTCTTCTTGGTGTGTTGGAGTGCCCGATTTCTAGAGAAATTGAAGGAGTAGCCATTAGGGATGCTTGGGAGAAGAAAATAGCTATTGAAAGCATGGAAAAATAGCCGTTGGTGTCATTCTACCTAGACCCAATCGATTCCTTCCTTGAGGGGATCTATTGGTTCAAGTTTTATGCCATTTCATGCTTAAAAGGCACAACCCAATAGATCCCTTACATGAGGGGATCAATCTTGTCAATGGTTGGGTGGTTGTCTCCTGTTTTGCACTCTACTCACTAATTTGATCATATCTTGAGTTATACAAATCCAAATTACAAACCATTTGAAGATTTAGAAACTATATTAAAGGGCTTTCTATCCGTATAAAGTTTATCACCTAATTCACTGTGTACGAATTATAGTGAATTTTCAAATTTACCTTTTGTGCAATTTTTAGACAACTGTAGAGTGTCTAGTAAAAATTCAAAATCTTTTCTTAGAAAATTTGGATTTTGATTTTGTTTGATCCATTAGAAAGTAGACTCAAAGAGCTTTCCAACCATATAAAATTCAAATATTAAAACTTTGTGAATTAATACAAAAAAATGAAACAAATTCAATGTTGGAAAACTTTGTTCTTGTAAAACAACTTTCTTAAGTTAATCTATTTCTCAAAACCAATATTATTAAAATTGTATTAAGTCCAAAATGAATAAATTCACTTTAAAAACAATAATTGGACTTTCATATAAGCTCAAATAAACAACCTTTAAAGGTAGATTTGGTTTGAGAAATATGAAAACAAAGAACGGTTTGTTTAAGCTTTGAAAATCATATTATTTATTTAGTACCAAAATATAAAACTTAAGAACATATACTATATAAATCTTTTTCAAAATCTTGATCAATCTTATTTAGCTTAATGTTTTGTCATTTCAAAATAAGGATCAATTCAAGGCTAACAATCTCCCCCTTTTTGATATGACAAAACTTAAATATAAATTTGCTTGATGAAAAACTTTCTTTGAAACATTAAAGATTTTGAAAGACATTTTGGAAAACTCCCCCTTAAACAATGCATTGAAAAACTCCCCCTTAATTTATGCATCCTAATCCAACACAACTCACCAAACATATGGTAGAGCATATATATCAAATAAGCACAATCAAACATATGCATGTCGAGCACAAGCAATTTTGTCTATATGATATTTCTCCCCCTTTTTGTCATAGCAAAAAGGTATGAGCATATTAATGAGCAAATAAACACAAAAAGGTATCATTAACAAATATATTCATGAAACATTTCTCCTCATTTTTGTTTATGCTCTTTAAACTCCTATATTAATTGCAATAAGCATATAAGAAGAAATATCTCTAAACTCTCTCCCCCTTTTTGTCATTTCAAAAGAAAGAGAGATTAATTCAAGGCATGGGACAAAATGCTTGATACCAATAATATCAAGAGTATTTTGAATGCATGTAATCAAGTGTAATATGCACAATCAAGTTCACATACATGTATTCAAGCACAAAAGAATAAGTGTATCCAATTTTAGCATTTTAGCACAAGTCATCAAATTTACTACATGAAATTTATGAGCAAAGGATAATGAATGATATGCAATCTACTCATAAATCATGTTAGCATAAGATGTGCTTAGAATCTAAAATATCAATAGCAATTAAGCATAAATTCAAGCACATGCATACAAGCTCATGCCAATTGTTAAAGATATGTAATGATAAAGCATACCAATTGTTATCACAAAATAAATCAAACAAAATTGTATTCTAAAATTTCTCTTCATTTTCAAAATAAGGATTAATCAAATATAAGGCACACATAATTTTGCATGAAACGTACAAGCTATATCAAGGATAGGCACATAAATAAGCATCTATGAAAGTTAAAAAAAATCTTTAGCAATTTTGATATCAATTGTTAGCAATTTTATTCAACAACTTTCATAGAACAAACATACTTTAAGCATATGAAAGATTCATTTAATACATACATAAATGATAATAGTAATCTTTCATAAGTTATCCTATCCAAATAAGAACCAAAAGCTCACATGTATATAATAAATCATAAGTACTAATGAAAAATTATGTTCAATCATCATGTCTTAACAAAGTTTATATAAACATGATTTGTTTTTTAAACATGATAAGCACATATGCTATAGCAAAGAAATAATGAAAGCATAATTATTCAATTATAATCCAAATTATTTCAATGTATAGCAATGTATTTAATCTAAGCATATGCAAGTAATCAAACACATATTTATTTCAAACAAAATCACACAAGCATATGCAAGAACATTTCAAAACATGTATAGCAATTTACCAAAAAAAAATGCAAACATTTAGACACAATATGGTACATGCTATCTCAATGGATTCAATCAATGAACATGTATAAAGAAATCAATCAATTTAACTCATATCCATATTCAGGGATTCATGCATTGACCAAATATTCATGCATTGAAACTATCAATCTCATCAAAACAATTAAGAACTAGGCATGAATATCGATGAAGGTGAATTAATCAATCCAAGCTTTCAAAAAATATTAGAACAATATCTACCAAGTAGCTTGGTGATTAATTTGTGCAATGTGTTAACAAATTATATATTTGTACATATTAAAGCAAGCATGTATATGTACTCAAACTCATACATCATATCATAAAGTTGATACATTTACCTCCATCCATGTCAAGCTTTGTTGTTGTGCTCATTTGACTTTTAATTCTCCAATCCACTTCATTTGAGCAAAACTAGGCATGATTGATGAGGATGACATACTTTGCTTGCTATACTTGAAATTCCAAAATTGTAGGGTCATTCATACTCACTTCAAGTTCTCATGGCATAGACTTAGAAAATATTTTTGACAAAGAAATGTTCATTAATAGCATCAAGAATATCAGTCGATCAAAATTATACCAATTGTTAGAAAACAATTCCATATTCTAAGTCATTATAGGCAAAAGAACATTTATTCACTAACCATAAGTTGCCAATTGCAAGGGAGATATATACTTAAGCTAGAGGCCATAAATCAATTTAAGCATTAAATAGCACAAAAATGGCACTAAAGCAAAAGTTCTCATGTAATGTGAAAAAATCAAACCTTTTAGATCATTCATGAACACAAAATAGACGTATTCAATATTCATTTATATTCAATAAATCACCAAGGAATATGTCAAAAAAAAAATTTTAGGCCATATAAAAACTAAAAGCTTAAGGAAGACATATTTATAAAAAAAAACAATTTAAGAAAATTTTAGCATAATAGCATAAATATGTCTACACAAATTATAGGCCATAATCAACAATGACTTAAGCAAAAAAATAAGCATCATAAGAAATTCATTTACTTAAGTCATGTTGCAACAATGTCAAGTCAAGAAAAACCACATATATCATGTATACACACACTTGACAAGAACAATAGATGAACCAATAACACATATCATTTACAAGCAACTAGTTCATAATATTTAAAATCACAAATCAAGAGATATATCAATTAAGCACAAGATTCAAAATATTTCACAAAATTAATAAAACATTTAGGCACAAAAATCAGCATATTTCACAAAATATCTTTCACAATCAAGAGATAAATAATTCAAGCATTTTAAATCACAAGCATTAAGGTCAAATTGAATTAATGATCATACAAGCATATATCTTGACCAAGGCTAGAGATGAACCAAGAATCAATATATTCCATTTAAGCACATAATGTTCATCAATTCATCAACATAAGAGAAGAAATAAATCTTGAATTAATAAGGATAAAGAATTAAAGCATATTTCAAGACTATAAAAAAAAATCAAAAGATGAACAATCAAACACCAATATTTAAGATTTAAGCACAAGAGCAAGCACATTAAAAGGTATTTCACAAATTAAGAAATAAACAATTTAAGCACTTTCAAATCACAAGTATTAAGGTCAAGTTGAATCAATCATCGTATGAGCACATACCTTGACCAAAAATATAAATGACCAAAGAATCAATATATATATCACTTAAGCACAAGATGTTCATCAATTCACAAATCAAGAGTTATAACAATTTAAAATATAAAAAAATTTTCACACTATCCAAGCACTGAGAACAAATTGAGTAATTTTAATCAACATTGTCATATATAAGCATGTTCAACAATTACAAATCAATATGCATAAAAGTCACAAATATCATTTCCATCATTCTAAAATCATTCAAACAAGTATATTTATGCAAAAATACCATAGGATAAATCATTCAAAGCTTAATAGGTTTAGGATTTTGATTTTTGCACTTTAAAACTCATTTTTGCTTGAAAAATACCTTAATAAATCTCAAAACTAGTCAAGCTCATTTTTAACCAACTTGAACCATTCCAACAAATTTCAAATGACAAAACAAAGTTGTTCAAGTGGTCATTTGGCATTAGAAACAAGGAAATAAAAAAGTCAACTCTTAATCCCTATATTTCATTGCTATTAAGAAAAGCAAATATGTTTAAACACACATTTAAGTTTTTCAACCCATTTAGAAAAGTTTTATATCACAATTAATTTCAACAAGCAACTCAAACATACTTAAGAGCAAAATAAATGCATATTCAATTCAAGCTCACATTTTTTTATAAGATTATGCAACATATGTCTTGTTATCAATGTCAACCAAATTTTGCATAATCAATCAAGCATTCAAATTTCATTAAGAATAGGTAACTAAATTCAAATTCTCTTCAAATAAAGTTTAGACGTTACCCATCTCCATTGTGTGTCTAGAGTATTTAATCATCAATCTCACATTGTGGCTTCTTGCTCTAGCACACCTGCAAGAGACAATCTCATTTGATTTTTGGTACCCAAATTGCTTTGGGTCCTTGAGAGTTAGTGAGCAAGTCTCTTGTTCCTTTAGGAACCCATACTTGCCTAATTCTAAATGGAACTTTTCTTTTAATAGGACAAGTATGTATAGTATGACTATGAAAATTACAAAAATTGCATTTAATCATTTTAACACTTAAACTCTTATCTAAAGACTCTTGTTTTTCATTCATCAAAACATCAAATTTCCTTTTCAAATCAAAATTTCCTTTTTTTAAAATTTTATACCTATTTTGAAAGGTTTCAAAATCTATTTTCAATTTTTCATTTTCTTTTTCCAAAACATTTTTTGCATTCATTAAAAACTCATTCCCTACATTCAACTTTGAAATCATTTTCTTATATTTCCTTTTCATTGATTCATATTCAAGATATAGCTCATTATAAGCATCTTGTAATTCATCAAAAGCATATGAATTTGAATCAATAGAGTTAGAGGTTACCTCTAGATCTTCAAGAGCCATGAGACATGATGCATTTCAATTGGATTATTGTCTTTTATGTATTTCATCCAATTTTTCCTATATCTCATTTGAGGTTGGACACTTTGATACCAAGTTGAATTTGTAGGAGTCAAGAGCTCCATATAATAAGCACTTAGCCTTGGCATCATGCATCACTTACTTTATGCAGTTTTCATTATTTGAAGGAATTTCAAGCCCTTTTTTAACCACATTCCAAGCTCTAAAATCTTGGGCCATTGTGAACATCTTCATCATCTTTCTCAATTCACAAAATTCAAATTTATCAAACATAAGAGCTTTGAGGACTTCCTCACCATCTTGAAACCTAAGTTGAGCCATAGGATCTTTACTCAAGGTGGTTAAACTTACAAAAAGAAACCAAAGTTTTGATACCAATTGTTAGCTTTTTAGGTGAGATGGTGATCCAAGAGGAGGGTGAATTGGACTTCTTCAAATTCTTCCCAAACAATGATTTCAATATAGTTGAATGGAAATTAAAACAATAAGCACTTTTGATGAAAATATAATGCAATAACAATTAATGAACCTAAAATCAAATATAAACAATAATAAATTGTAAGGAGATAGGAATAGAGAAATCAAACGTAATGATTTATAAAGGTTCGGTCCTTCTCTACAAGCCTCTCTTCTTGGTTATCCACACCAAGGCTTCAATCCACTATTCTTGAATTGAAAATACAACCTATCTTTTTCTTTCTAAGGCTTAAGATAGAAACCTCTACCCTTTGTAGTATTTTACCCAATCTCACTACAAAGCTCTCAAGATGATACCTCACCTCCTGTTCTCTTCCACCATTGTATATCAAAGGTAATTTTGCAAACAATAGAACAACCTCTCTAAGGCTAAGTGTTTGCTAAGTTTAAGTATGAGAAAATGATGAATGAACAACAAATATAATTTGGATACAATAAATACAAAGATATGGACTTTGAAGCTCTAAAAACTCTTGATTCATTGAGAGAATGAAAATATGGCTTATTGGCTTGCTCTCTTGATTCATCATTCTTCTAGGTGTGTTAGAGTGCCTAATTTATAGAGAAATTGAAGGAATAGCCATTGGGGATGCTTAGGAGAATAAAATAGCCATTGAAAGCATGAAAAAATAGCTGTTGGTGTGAATCTGGCCAAACCCGATCGATCCCATCCTTGAGGGGATCAATTGGTTCAAGTTTTATGCCATTTCATGTGTAAAAAGCATGACCCGATTGATCCCTTCCATAAGGGGATCAATCCTATCAATGGTTGGGTGGTTGTCTCCTGTTTTACACTCTACTCACTAATTTGATCATATCTTAAGTTATACAAATCCAAATTACAAACCGTCTGAAGATTTAGAAACTATATTAAAGGTATTTCTATCCATATAAAGTTCATCACCTAATTCACTGTATACGAATTATAGTGAATTTTCAAATTTACCCCTTGTGTAAATTTTAGACAACTGCAAAGTGTCTAGTAAAAATTCAAAATCTTTTCTTAGTAAATTTGGATTTGGATTTGTTTGATCCATTAGAAAGTAGACTCAAAGAGCTTTCTAACCATATAAAATTCAAATATTAAAACTTTTGAATTAATATAGAAAAATGAAACAAATTCAATGTTGGAAAACTTTGTTATTGTAAAACAACTTTCTTAAGTTAATTTTTTTCTCAAAACCAATATTATTAAAATTATATTAAGTCCAAAATGAATAAATTCACTTTAAAAAAATAATTGGACTTTTATTTAAGCTCAAATAAATAATCTTTAAAGGTAGATTTGGTTTGAGAATTATGAAAACAAAGAAAGGTTTGTTTAAGCTTTGAAAATCATATTATTTATTTAGTACCAAAATATAAAACTTAAGAACATGTACTAAATAAATCTTTTTCAAAATCTTGATCAAGCTTATTTAGCTTAATGTTTTGTCATTTCAAAATAAGGATCAATTCAAGGCTAACATTAAGAGATTTAAAATATAAATATATTTACTAAACTAGTTCAAATAGTTGTAACAATTTGAATAATTATTTATTTCAAATTGTTATGACCAATTGTTTTGTCATAAAACAATTGTTTCTATTGATATAGTTTTATTTGGAATAAAATAATGCTAGTTTATTAATATTCTAAAAATTAATAAGTAACGAATTTAAAAATTGAATTTATTGGCTTGACCAATGCAAATAGTTATAACTATTTGAACACTTATCTATTTCAAATCGTTATGACCTTTTGTTTTGTCACAAGACAATTGTTTCTATTCATACAAGCTTATTTGAAATAGCATAATTCTAATTTATTAATATTTCAAAAATTTATAAGTAAGAGATTTAAAAACTAAATCTATTTATCAAACAAGTTCAAATAGTTACGATTATTTGAATAATTACCTATTTGAAATTGCTATAACATTTTGTTTTGTCATAAAATAATTTTTTCTATTCATACAAGCTTATTTCAATTAAAATAATACAAATTTATTAATATTCATACAATTAATAAATAAAAGATTTAAAAAATAACTACATTTACCAAATAAATTCAAATAGTTGTGACTATTTAAATAAATATTTATTTCAAATCGTTATGACTTTTTGTTTTGCGATAAAAAAATTGTTTTTGTTCATACAAGCTTATTCGAATTAAAATAATATTAATTTATTAACATTTTGACAATTAATAAGTAACAGATTTAAAAAATAAATATGTTTATTAAACAAGTTTAAATCATCATAACTATTTAAATAATTATCTATTTCAAATTGTTATGATCTTTTATTTCCTCATAAAACAATTATATAAGTTCATATAGGCTTATTCGAAATAAAATAATACTATTTTATTAATATTCCAAAAATTAATGAGTAAGAGATTTAAAAAATAAATTTATTTACCAAACAAGTTCAAATAGTTATGACTATCTGAAAAATTATCTATCTCAAATAATTATGACATTTTGTTTTATCATAAACCAATTGTTTCTATTCATACAAGCATATTCAAAATAAATATTACTAGTTTATTAATATTCCAAAAATTAATATGTAAAAGATTTTAAAAAAAAATTTGTTTACCGAGCAAGTTCAAATAATTATGCTTGTTTGAACAATTATTTATTTCAAATAGTTATGATCCATTATTTTATCATAAAACAATTGTTTCTATTCATGCAAGTTTATTTAGAATAAAATAATACTAATTTATTAATATTCTAAAAATTAATATGTAAGAGATTTAAAAAATAAATTTGTTTACTGAACAAGTTCAAATAGTCATGCCTATATGAACAATTATCTATTTCAAATCGTTATGACCTTTTGTTTTGTTATAAAATAATTGTTTCTATTCATGCAAAATTATTCAAAATAAAATAATACCAATTTATTAATATTTTAGAAACTAATAAGAGATTTAAAAACTAAATTTGTTTATCGAAACAGCTTAAATAGTTATTATTATTTGAATAATTATCTATCTAAAATTGTTATCATATTTATTTTGTTATAAAACAATTATTTCTTTTCATACAAGCTTATTCAGATTAAAATAATACTAATTTAATAATATTTCAAAAATTAATAAGAGCTTTGAAAAATAAATGTGTTCGCTAAATAGTTTAAATAGTTAAGACTATTATAATAATTATCTACTTCAAATTGTTATGACCTTTTGTTTAGTCATAAAATAATTATTTCAATTCATACAATCTTATTCAGAATAAAATAATAGTAATTTATTAACATTCAAAAAATTAATGAGTGAAATATTTAAAAAATATAAATCTATTTGTCAAATATGTTCAAATAGATTTGACTATTTGGACAATTATCTATTTAAAGTCAATATGATCTTTTGTTTTGTTATAAAATAATTGTTTCATTTCATAAAAACTTATTAGAAATAAAATAACACTACTTTATTAATATTTCAAAAATTAATAAACAAGAGATTTAAAACTAAAGTTGTTTTCTAAACTAGTTTAAATAGTTGGACTATTGGAACAAATATCAATCTCAAATCATTATGATCTTTGTTTCCTCATAAAGCAATCATTTCTAATCATACAAGCTTATTTGGACAAAAATAATACTAATTTAATAATATTCCAAAACTTAGTGAAGGATTTAAAAAATAAATGTATTTGTCAAACCAGTTCAAATAGTTAGGACTATTAGAATAATTATTTATTTCAAATAGTTCTAACCTTTTGTTTCATCTTATAATAATTGTTTCAATTCATACATGCTTATTTGGAATAAAATAATATTAATTTATTAACA
Source organism: Durio zibethinus (assembly GCF_047325235.1). Lineage (NCBI taxonomy): Eukaryota > Viridiplantae > Streptophyta > Magnoliopsida > Malvales > Malvaceae > Durio > Durio zibethinus. The sequence continues at coordinate 721,774 of NC_143171.1, forward strand.
TTCCAAAAATTAATAAGTAAGAGATTTGAAAAGATAAATGTGTTTACCGAACAAGTTCAAAGAGTTATGACTATTTGAACAATTATTGATTTAAAATTGTTAAGACCTTTTGTTTTTTCATAAAACAATTGTTTGAGTTTAGAAAAGCTTATTCAAAAGAAAATATACTACTTTATTATTATTTCGAAAGTTAATAATTAAGAGATTTAAAAATAAATTGGTTTACTTAATAAGTTCAAATAATTATGGCCATTTGACCAACTATTTATTTCAAATTATTATTACCTTTTGTCTGTCATAAAGTAATTATTTTTCAAAAAATAAAGCTGTTTACTGAACCAGTTTAAATAGTTATGACTATTTGAACAATTATCTATTTCAAATTGTTATAACATTTTATTTTATAATAAAACAATTGTTTCTATCCATACAAGCTTATTTAGAATAAAATAATACTAATTTAGTAATATTCTAAAAATTAATAACTAATGGATATAAAAAATAAATCCATTTACCGAACCAATTCAAACAGTTAAGACTATATGAACAATTATTTATCTTAAATTATTCTGATCTTTTGTTTTGTCATAAAGCAATTATTTTAGCTCATAAAAGCTCATTCGAAATAAAGTAAAACTAATTTATTAATATTTGAAAAATTTATAAGAGATTTAGAAAATAATTTTATTTACTGAACTAGTTCAAATAATTATATCTATTTAAACAATTATCTATTTCAAATAATTATTAGTTTTTATTTTGTAATAAAACAATATTGTTTGTTAATATAAGTTTGTTCAAAATAAAATAGTACTAATTTATTAATATTTATCAAACCAGTTCAAATAGTTATAACTATTTGAGCAATTATTTATTTCAAATTTTTATGACTTTTTGTTCTATTATAAAGCAATAGTTTTAGTTCATACAAGCTTATTCGGATTAAAATAACACTAATTTATTAATATTTCAACAATTAATAAGTAAAATATTTAAAACATAAATATGCTTATCGAACTAGATCAAATAGTCATGACTATTTGAATAATTATCTATTCAAATCGTTATGACCTTTTATTGTCATAAAAAAATCATTTCGATTCATATAAGCTTATTCAAAATAAAATAATACTAAGTTATCAATATTCTAAAAATTAATAATTAAGACATTTAAAAACAAATATGTTTAATGAATAAATTTAAATTATTATGATTATTTGAACAATTATCTATTTCAAATCGCTATAACTTTTTGTTTTGTTATAAAATAAATTTTTTTCTATTCATACAAGCTTATTTTGAATAAAATAATACAAATTTATTAATATTAAGACAATCAATAAGTAAAAGATCTAACCAATAAATCTATTTACCAAACAAGTTCAAATCTTTATGACTATTTGAACAATTATTTATTTCTAATTGTTGTGACCCTTTGTTTTGTCATAAAGCAATTGTTTCTATTCATACAAGCTTATTCGGATTAAAAAAAATATTAATTTATTAATATTTTGGCAAATAATAAGTAAAAAATTTAAAAAATAATATATTTATCGAACAAGTTCAAATGGTCATGACTATTTGAGTAATTAATTATTTCAAATCAATGTGGCCTTTTTTTATGTAATAAAACAATTGTTTTCATTCATATAAGCTTATTTGAAATAAAATAATACTAATTTATTAATATTCTAAAAATTAATGAGTAAGAGAATTAAAAAATTAATATATTTACCAAACATGTTCAAATAGTTATGCTATCTGAATAATTATCTATTTCAAAACATTATGACTTTTTATTTTGTCATAAAATAGTTGGTTCTATTCATGCAAGCTTATTTTGAATAAAATAATAGAAATTTATTTATATTTAAAAAATTAATAAGTAAAAATTTAAAAAATAATTATGTTTTCTGAACACATTCAAATAGTTATGACTATTTAAACAATTATCTATTTCAAATTGTTATGACCTTTTGTTTTGTCAAAACCAATTGTTTCTATTCATAAAAGCTTATTTAGAATAAAATAATACTAATTTATTAAAATTTCAAAAAATAATAAGTAAAAGATTTAAAAAATAAATCTGTTTACTGAGCAAGTTTGAATAGTTATGACCCTTCGAATAATTATTTATTTCAAATCATTTTGATCTTTTGTTTTGTCATAAAACAATTGTTTCTGTTCATACAATTTTTTCTGTTCATACAATTTTATTTGCAATAAAATAATACTAATTTATTAATATTCTAAAATTAATAAGTTAGAGATTTAAAAAATAAATCTACTTACTGAACAAGTTCAAATAATTATGTCTATTTGAATTGTTATCTATTTCAAATCATTATGACATTTTGTTTGTCGTAAAATGATTGTTTTTATTCATACAAAATTATTAAGAATAAAATAACACTAATTTATTAATATTTCAAAAATTAATAAGAGATTTAAGAATTAAATCTGTTTATCAATCCAATTCAAATACTTATGACTATTTGTACAATTATCTATCTCAAATCATTATGATCTTTGTTTTGTAATAAAACAATTGCTTCTGTTCATACAAACTTATTTGAAGTAAAATATTGCTAAATTAAAAATATTCCAAAAATTAATAAGAGCTTTGAAAAATAAATGCGTTAATTGAACCAGTTCAAATAATTAAGACTATTAGAACAATTATCAATTTCAAATTATTCCTACCTTTTGTTTAGTCATAAAACAATTATTTTAGTTCATACAAGCTTATTTAGAATAAAATAATAGTAATTTATTAACTTTCAAAAAATTAATGAGCAAAAGATTTAAATAAAATAAATCTATTTATCAAACAAGTTCAAATAGATTTGACTATTTGAACAACTATCTATTTAAAGTTGTCATGACCTTTTGTTTTGTCATAAAACAATTGTTTCATTTCATAAAAACTTATTCGAAATAAAATAATACTACTTTATTAATATTTCAAAAATTAATAAGCAAGAGATTTAAAACTAAAGTTATTTTTTGAACTAGTTCAAATAGCTATGACTATTTGAACAAATATCAATCTCAAATCAATATGATCTTTGTTTTCTTATAAAATAATTGTTTCTGATCATACAAGCTTATTTGAGTAAAAATAATATTAATTTAATAGTATTCCAAAAAATAGTGAAAGATTTAAAAAATAAATGTATTTGCTAAAAGAGTTCAAATAGTTATGACTATTAGAACAATTATCTATTTCAAATCATTCTAACCTTGTATTAATATTTAGAAAATTAATTAGTAAGAGATTTAAAAAATAAAATTGTTTACCAAACCATTTCAAATAGTTTTGACTATTTGAATAATTATCTATTTTAATTTATTATAATCTTTTATTTTGTCATCAAACAATTAGTTCTATTCGTACTATTTTATTCAGAATAAAATAATACTAATTTAATAATATTCCAATATTTAATAACTAAGAAAATTAAAAAAAAATCTAGTTATCAAACTTTTTCAAATGGTAAGACTACATGAACGATTATCTATTTCAAATCATTATGACCTTTTGTTTTGTCATAAAACAATTGTTTTTTATCATACATGCTTATTCAAAATAAAATAATATCAATTTATTAATATTTCAAAAATTAATAAGTAAGAGATTTAAAAAATAAATCTATTTACTGAACCAGTTCAAATAATTATGACTATTTGAGTACTTATCAATCTCAAATCATTAAGATTTTATTTGTGATAAAACAATTATTTTTGATCATAGAGCTTATTTGGTTAAAAATACTACTAATTTAATAATATTCCAAAAATTAATAAGTAAGAGATTTAAAAGATAAATATATTTATCAAACTAGTTTAAACAGTTAAAACTATTAGAATAATTATATAGTTTAAATCATTTTAACCTTTTGTCTAGTTAAAAAATATTTGTTTCATATCTTACAATCTTATTCGGAATAAAATAATCCAAATTTATTAACATTTGAAAAATTAATAAGGAAAAGATTTGAAAAAATAAATCTGTTTATCGAACAAATTCAAATAGTGATGACTATTTGAATAATTATTTATTTAAAATCATTATAACCTTTTGTTTTAATATAAAACAATTGTTTCAGTTCATAAAAGGTTATCCAAAATAAAATAATACTAATTTTTTAATATTTCAAAAATTAATAAGCAAGAGTTTAAAAAAATAAATTAGTTTACCGAACAAATTCAAATAGTTACAACTATTTGAACAATTGTCTATTTAAAATCATTTTGACCTTTTGTTTTGTCATAAAACAATTGTTTCAATTCGTACAAGCTTATTCAAAATAAAATAATACTAATTTATTAGTATTTTGAAAATTAATAAGTGATTTAAAAAGTAAATCGGTTTACTAAATCAGCTCAAATAATTGTGGCCATTTCAATAATTATCTATTTCAAATTGTTACTACCTTTTGTTTGGTCATATAACAATTGTTTTTTATTATACAAGTTTATTCAGAATAAAATAATAGTATTTTATTAATCTCTCAAAAATTAATAAGTAAGAGATTTAAAAAATAAATCTATTTACTAAACAATTTAAATAATTATGACTATTTGAATAGCTGTATACTTCAAATAGTTATAACTTTTTGTTTTGTCATAAAACAATTATATCTACTCATACAAGCTTATTCAAAATAAAATAATACTAATATAAAAATATTCCAAAAATTAATAACTGAGAGATTTAAAAAAATAAATTTGTTTGCTAAACTAGTTTAAATAGTTAAGACTATATTAACCGTTATTTATTTCAAATCATTTTTTTTTCATAAAAAATTTTTTCAATTCACACTAACTTATTCAAAATAAAATAAAATGAATTTATTCATACTAAAAAAATTAATATGTAAGAGGTTTAAAAAATAATTCTATTTACCTAACCAGTTCAAATAATTATGACTATTTGAACAATTATCTTTTTCAAATAGCTATGACCTTTTGTTTTGTCATAAAACAAATGTTTTTATTTATATAAGTTTGTTCGGAATAAAAGAATACTAATCTATTAATATTTTAAAAATTAATAAGAGATTTAAAAAATAAATCTGTTCATCAAATCAGTTTAAATAGTTATGACTATTTGAGCAATTATTTATTTCAAATTGTTATGACCTTTTTTTTCCATTATAAAACAATAGTTTTTGTTCATACCCACTTATTTTATTAAAACAATACCATTTTATTGATATTTCAACAATTAATAAGTAAAAAATTTTAAAAATAAATATGCTTATCGAACTAGATCAAATAGTCACGATTATTTGAATAATTATCTATTTCAAATCGTTATGTCCTTTTGTTTTGTCATAAAAAAATCATTTCAGTTCATATAAGCTTATTCAAAATAAAATAATACTAAGTTATTAATATTCTAAACCTTAATAATTAAGATATTTAAAAAATAAATCTATTTAATGAATAAGTTTAAATAATTATGACTATTTGAGCAATTATCTATTTGAAATTGCTATTGCCTTTTGTTTTGTCATAAAATGATTTTTTTTCTATTCATACAAACTTATTTTGAATAAAATAATATAAATTTATTAATATTAATACAATTAATAAGTAAAAGATCTAAAAATAAATCTGTTTACCAAACAAGTTCAAATCTTTATAACTATTTGAACAATTATTTACTTCAAATCTTTATGACCTTTTGTTTTGTCATAAAATAATTGTTTCTATTCATACAAGCTTATTTGGATTAAAAAATATTAATTTATTAATATTTTGACAAATAATAAGTACAAAATTTTTAAAAAAAATATGTTTATCGAACAAGTTCAAATAGTCATGAATATTTGAATAATTAGTTATTTCAAATCATTATGACCTTTTCTTTTAATAAAACAATTGTTTCAGTTCATATAAGCTTATTTGAAATAAAATAATACTAATTTATTAATATTATAAAAATTAATGAGTAAGAGAATTAAAAAATTAATCTATTTACAGAACATGTTGAAATAGTTATGACTATCTGAACAATTATCTATTTCAAAACATTATGACCTTTTGTTTTATCGTAAAAAAATTGGTTTTGTTCATGCAAGTTTATTTCAAATAAAATAATATAAATTTATTAATATTCTAATAGTTAATAAGTAAAAATTTTAAAAATAAATATGTTTTCTAAACACTTTCAAATAGTAATTACTATTTGAACAATTATCTATTTCAAATTGTTATGACCTTTTGTTTTGTCATAAACCAATTGTTTCTATTCATAAAAGCTTATATAGAATAAAATAATACTAATTTATTAAAATTTCAAAAATTAATAAGTAAAAGATTTTAAAAATATATCTATTTACCGAGCGAGTTCAAATAGTTATGACCCTTTGAACAATTATTTATTTCAAATCATTTTATTTTGTCATAAAATAATTGTTTCTATTCATACAATTTTATTTGAAATAAAATAATACTAATTTATTAATATTATAATAATTAATAAGTTGGAGATTTAAAAAATAAATTTGTTTACCGAATAAGTTCAAATAGTCATGTCTATTTGAATTATTATCTATTTGAAGTCATTATGACATTTTGTTTTGTCATAAAACGATTGTTTCTATTCATACAAAATTATTTAGAATAAAATAATACTAATTTATTAATATTTCAAAAATTAATAAGAGATTTAAGAATTAAATCTATTTATCGAACCAATTTAAATACTTATGGCTATTTGAGCAATTATCTATCTCAAATTGTTATGATCTTTATTTTGTAATAAAACAACTGCTTCTGTTGATACAAACTTATTCAGAGTAAAATATTGCTAAATTAATAATATTCTAAAAAAAAGAAAGAGATTTAAAAAATAAATTTATTTACCGAACTAATTCAAATAGTTAAGACTATTAGAACAATTATCTATTTCAAATCATTCTTATCTTTTGTTTAGTCATAAAATAATTGTTTTAGTTCATACATGCTTATTCAAAATAAAATAACACTAATTTATTAACATTCAAAAAATTAATAAACAAGAAATTTTAAAAAATAAATTTGTTTATTGAACAATTTCAAATTGTCATAACTATTTAAACAATTATCTATTTAGAATAAATATGACCTTTTGTTTTATCATAAAACAATTGTCTTAGTTCATAAAAGCTTTTTTATAAAATAATATTACTTTATTAATATTTAAAAAACTAATAAGTTAAAGATTTAAAAAATAAGTCAGTTTATCAAATTGGTTTAAATAATTATGGTCACTTGAATAATTATCTATTTCAAATTGTTACAAACTTTTGTTTTGTCATAAAACAATTTTTTCATCATACAACCCTATTCAAAATAAAACAATACTAACTTATTAATATTTCAAAAATTAATAAGTAGGAGGTTTAAAAAATAATTTTGTTTATTGAACTAGTTTCTATTTGAACAATTATCTATTTCAAATCGTTATAACCTTTTGTTCTGCTATAAAATAATTGTTTTAGTTCATATAAGCTTATTTGGAATAAAATAATACTAATTTAATATTATTTTGAAAATTGATAACAAGGAGATTCAAAAAAATAAACCTATTTGCTAAAACAATTCAAACAATTAAGACTACATGAACAATTATTTGTTTACTAAAAATTATGGCCTTTTGTTTAGTTATATAACAATTGTTTTATATCATTACAGCTTATTCAGAATAAAATAATACTAATTTATTAATCTTTCAAAAATTAACAAGAGATTTAAAAAATAAATTTGTTTACTGAACTAGTTTAAATATATGACTATTTGAACAATTGTAACTTCAAATCGTTATAACCTTTTGTTCTATCATAAAACAATTATTTTTGTTCATACAAGTTTATTCAGAATAAAATAATGCTAATCTAATACTATTCCAAAAATTAATAACTAAGAAATTAAAAAATAAATTTGTTTGTTGAACTAGTTTAAATATTTAAAGACTATATGAATAATTATCTATTTCAAATCATTATGACCTTTTGTTTTGTCATAAAATAAGCTTTTTGAATTCATACTAGCTTATTTGAAATAAAAATAAATGAATTTATTAATATTTCCAAAATTAATAAGTAAGAGATTTAAAAAACAATTATACTTACCTAACTAGTTCAAATAATTATGATTATTTGAAAAATTATCTATTTCAAATCATTATGACCTTTTGTTTTGTCATAAAATAAATGTTTTTGTTCATATAAATGTGTTCAAAATAAAGTAATATTAATATATTAATATCTCAAAAATTAATAAGAGATTTAAAAAATTAATCTATTTATCAAACAAGTTCAAATAGTACAAATAGTTTTGACTATTTGAGCAATTATTTATTCAAATCATTATGACTTTTTGTTCTGTTATAAAACAATTGTTTCTATTCATACAAGCTTATTCGAGTTAAAATAATACTAATTTATTAATATTTCAACAATTGATAAGTAATTAATTTAAAAAGTAAATATGTTTACTGAACTAGATCAAATAGTCATGACTATTTGGAATAATTATCTATTTTAAATCGCTATGACATTTTGTTTTGTCTTAAAAAATTATCTCAATTCATGTAAGTTTATTGAAAATAAAATAATATTAAGTTATTAATATTATGAAAATTAATAATTAAGAGATTTAAAAAATGAATCTGTTTGTTGAACAAGTTTAAATAATTTTGACTATTTCGACAATTATCTATTCAAAATTACTATAACCTTTTGTTCTGTCATAAAATTATTTTTCTATTCATACAAGCTTATTTTGAATAAAATAATACAACTTTATTAATATTAAGACAATTAATAAGTAAAAGATTTAAAAAAAAAATCTATTTATCGAACAATTTCAAATCTTTATGACTATTTGAAAAATTATTTATTTGAAATTGGTATGACTTTTTGTTTTGTCGTAAAATAATTATTTCTATCATACATGTTTATTTCGATTCACAAAATATTTATTTTTTAATATTTCGACAATTAATAGTAGAACATTTAAAAAATAAATATGTTTTCCAAACAAGTTCAACTAGTCATAACTATTTAAATAATTATCTATTTCAAATCATTGTGACCTTTTGTTTTGTAATAAAACAATCGTTTCAGTTTATATAAGCTTATTTGAAATAAAATAATATTAATTTATTAATATTCCAAAAATTAATGAGAAAGAGAATTAAAAAAGGAATCTTGTTACCGAACATGTTCAAATAGTTATGACAATATGAATTATTATCTATTTCAAATCACTGTGACCTTTTGTTTTGTAATAAAATAATTGTTTTAGTTCATATAAGCTTATTTGAATTAAAATAATACTAATTTATTAATATTTCAGAAATTAATGAGAAAGAGAATTAAAAAATGAATCTTGTTACCGAACATGTTCAAATAGTTATGACTATCTGAACAATTATCTATTTTAAAACATTATGACATTTTGTTTTCTTATAAAACATCTAGTTCTACTGATACAAGCTTATTTCAAATAAAATAATAAAAATTTATTAATATTTCAAAAATTAATGAGTAAAAATTTAAAAATAAATATATTTTTTGAACACTTTCAAATAGCTATGACTATTTGAATAATTATCTATTTCAAATCATTATGACCTTTTGTTTGGTCATAAACCAATTGTTTCTATTGATAAAAGCTTATTTGAAATAAAATAATACCAACTTATTAAAATTCCAAAAATTAATAAGTAAAAGATTTAAAAAATAAATTTGTTTACTGAGCGAGTTCAAATAGTTATGACTATTTGAACAATTATTTATTTCAAATCGTTATAATCTTCTGTTTTATTATAAAATAGTTGTTTCTATTCATATAAGTTTATTTGAAATAAAATAATACTAATTTATTAATATTCTAAAAATTAATAAGTTGGAGATTTAAAAAATAAATTTGTGTACTGAACAAGCTCAAATAGTCATATCCATTTGAACTATTATCTATATCAAATTGTTATGACATTTTTTTTGTCGTAAAACAATTGTTTCTATTCATACAAAATTATTCAGAATAAAATAATTCTAATTTATTAGTATTTCAAAACTTAATGAAAGATTTAAAAACTTAATCTGTATATCAAACCAATTCAAATAATTATGATTTTTTTTGAACTATTATCTATCTCAAATCATTATGATATTTGTTTTGTCATAAAGCAATTGTTTTGTTCATACAAGCTTATTTGGAGTAAAATATTGATAAATTAATAATATTCTAAAAATTAATAAGAGATTTAAAAAATAAACGTGTTTGCCAAACCAATTCAAATAGTTAAAAATATTAGAGCAATTATTTATTTCAAATTGTTTTGACCTTTTGCTTGGCATAAAATAGTATTTTCAATTCATACATGCTTATTCAAAATAAAATAATACTAATTTATTAGCATTTAGAAAATTAATAAACAACAAATTTTAAAAAATAAATTTATTTTTCGAACAAGTTCAAATAGTTATGACTATTTGAACAATTATCTATTTAAAATAAATATGACCTTTTATTTTATCATAAAATAATTGTTTCAATTCATAAAAGCTTATCTAGAATAAAATAATATTACTTTATTAATACTTCAAATTTTGATATATTAGAGATTTAAAAAATACATCGAATTGGTTCAAATAATTATGGCCATTTGAACAATTATCTATTTCAAATCATACAAGCTTTTGTTTTCTCATAAAACAATTGTTTTTCATCATACAAGCCTATTTGGAATAAAATAATATTAATTTATTAAAATTTCAAAAATTAATAAGAAGGAGATTTAAAAAATAAATTTTTTTACTGAATCGGTTCCTATTTGGGCAATTATCTATTTCAGTTGTTATAACCTTTTGTTCTATTGTAAAATTATTGTTTCAGTTCATATAAGCTTATTTGGAATAAAATAATGCTAATTTAATAATATTCCAAAAAATAATAACTAAGAGATTTAAAAAATAAATCTGTTTGCCAAAGTAGTTCAAACAGTTAGGACTATATGAATAATTATCTCTTTGAAATTGTTATGACCATTGTTTTATCATAAAACAATTGTTTCAGTTCATAGAAGCTTATTCAAATAAAATAATACTATTTTATTAATATTCTAAAAATTAATAAGTAAGTTATTTAACAAGTGAATCTGTTTATCGAATCAGTTCAAATAATTATGGCTATGTCAATTGTCTATTTCAAATTATTATTACCTTTTGTTTTGTCATATAACAATTATTTTTGAACATTCAGTTTTATTCGAAATAAAATAATACTAATTTATTAATCTTTCAAAAATTAATAAGTAAGAGATTTAAAAAATAAATTTGTTTACTGATCCGTTCAAATAGCAATAACTATTTGAACAATTGTAAACTTCAAATTGTTATTATCTTTTGCTTGTCATAAAACAATTATTTTTGTTCACACAAGCTTATTTGAAATAAAATAATACTAATCTAATAATATTTCAAAAATTAATAACTAAGAGAATTAAAAAATAAATTTATTTGCCGAACTAGTTCAAATATTTAAGACTATATGAATAATTATCTATTTCAAATCGTTGACCCTTTTTTTGTCATAAAATAAGTTTTTTTTTTAATTCATAGTAGCTTATTTGGAATAAAATGAAATGAATTTAATAATATTTCAGAAATTAATACGTAAGAGATTTAAAAAATAATTCTATTTACCTAATTAGTTCAAATAATTATGATTATTTGAACAATTATCTATTTCAAATCATTATGACCTTTTGTTTTGTCATAAAACAAATGTTTTTGTTCATATAAGTTTGTTCGAAATAAAGTAATACTAATTTATTAATATTTCAAATATTAATAAGAGATTTAAAAAATAAATTTATTTATCAAACTAGTTCAAATAGTTTTGACTATTTGAGCAATTATTTATTTCAAATCGTTACGACCTTTTGATCTGTTATAAAACAATTGTTCATATATGCTTATTCGGATTAAAATAATACTAATTTATTAATATTTCAGCAACTAATAAGTAAAATTTAAAAAAACAAATATGTTTACTAAACTAGATCAAATAATCATGATTTTTTGAATAATTATCTATTTCAAATCGTTATGACCTTTTGTTTTATCATAAAAGAATTGTTTCAGTTCATATAAGCTTATTTGAAATAAAATAATGCTAATTTATTAGTAATCCAAAAATTAATAATAAATAAATTTAAAAATATGAATCTGTTTACTGAAAAAGTTTAAATAATTATGACTGTTTGAACAATTATCTATTTGAAATCGCTATAACCTTTTGTTTTTTCATAAAAGAATTTTATCTATTCATACAATCTTATGTCAAATAATATAAATCAAATTTATTAATATTAAGATAGTTAAAAATGTAAAAGATTTAAAAAATAAATTTGTTTACCAAACAAGTTCAAATTGTTATGACTATTTATGCAATTATTTATTTCAACTGGTTATGCCTTTTTGTTTTGTCATAAAACAATTGTTTATGTTCATACAAGTTTATTCAGATTAAAATAATATTAATTTATTAATATTTCAATAATTAATAAGTAAAAATTTTTAAAAAATAAATATGTTTACCAAACAAGTTCAAATAATCATGACTATTTGAATAATTATCTATTTCAAGTCATTATGACCTTTTCTTTTGTAATAAAACAATTGTTTCGGTTCATATAAGTTTATTTGAAGTAAAATGTTATTAATTTATTAATATTCCAAAAATTAATGACTAAGAGAATTAAAAAAAGAATTTATTTATCAAATAAGTTCAAATAGTTATGACTATCTGAACAATTATCTATTTTAAAATATTATGACCTTTCATTTTGCCACAAAACAATTGATTTTGTTCATGCAAGCTTATTTTGAATAAAATAATTTAAATTTATTAATATTCTAGAAAATAATAAGAAAAAAATGTTTTCTGAACACGTTCAAATAGTTATGACTATTTAAATAATTATCTATTTCAAATTATATGATTTTTTGTTTTGTTATAAACTAATTGTTTTTATTCATAAAAACTTATTCGGAATAAAAATAATACCAATTTATTAAAATTCTAAAAATTAATAAGTAAAAGATTTAAAAAGTAAATCTGTTTAATGAGCGAGTTCAAATAGTTATGACTATTTGAACAATTATTTATTTCAAATTGTTATGATCTTTTGTGTTATCATAAAATAATTGTTTCTATTCATACAAGTTTATTCGAAATAAAATAATATTAATTTACTAATATTCTAAAAATTAATAAGTTGAAGATTTAAAAATAAATATATTTGCCAAACAAGTTCAAATAGCCATGTCCATTTGAACTATAATCTATTTCAAGTTATTATGACATTTTATTTTTTGTAAAACAATTGTTTTATTCTTACAAAATTATTCAAAATAAAATAATATTAATTATTAATATTTCAAAAATTAATAAGAGATTTAAAAACTAAATCCTTTTACCAAACAAGTTTAAATAGTTATGACTATTTCAATAATTATTTATCTCAAATAGTATGATCTTTGTTTTGTCATAAAACATTTATTTCTATTCATGCAAGCTTGTTCAAAGTAAAATAATACTAAACTAATAATATTATAAAAATTAATAAGTAAGAGATTTAAAAATAAATGTATTTGCCGAACCAGTTATAATAGTTAAGATTATTAGAATAATTATCTATTTCAAAATGTTCTAACCTTTTTTTGTCATAAAATTTTTTTTTTCAGTTCATACAAGCTAATTTGAAATAAAATAATATAATTTTATTAACATTCAAAAAATTAATAAGAAATTTTAAAAAAATCTATTTATCAAACAAGTTTAATTAGTTATGACTATTTGAACAATTATCTATTTAAAATCATTATTACCTTTTTGTTTTATCATAAAATAATTGTTTCAGTTCAATAAAACTTATCCAAAATAAAATAGTATTACTTTATTAGTATTTCAAAAATTGAGAAGTTGGAGATTTAAAAAATAAATCAGTTTCTCAAATCAATTCAAATAATTATAGCCATTTGAACAATTATCTATTTCAAATCGTTATGAACTTTTGTTTTGTTATAAAACAATTGTTTTTCATCATACAAGTTTATCACAATAAAATATACTAATTTATTAATATTTCAAAAATTAATAAGTAGGAGAATTAAAAAATAAATATAGTTATCGGACTAGTTTAAATAGTTATTACTATTTGAATAATTATATATTTCAAATTGTTATAATCTTTTGGTTTGTCATAAAACAATTATCTATGTTCATACAAGCTTATTTGGAATAAAATAATACTAATCTAATAATATTATGAAAATCAATAACTAAGAGATTTAAAAAATAAATTTGTTTGTTGAACCAATTCAAATAGTTAAGGCTATATGAGTAATTATCTATTTTGATATGTTATGACCTTTTGTTTTGTCATAAAACAAATATTTTTGTTCATATAATTTTGTTCTAAATAAAATAATATTAATTTATTAATATTTTAAAAATTAATAAGAGATTTAAAAAAATAAATCTGTTTACCAAACCAATTCAAGTATTATAACAATTTGAATAATTATTTATTTCAAATCATTATGACCATTTGTTTTGTCAAAAAATAATTGTTTCTATTGATACAGTCCTATTTGAAATAAAGTAATGCTAATTTATTGATATTCAAAAAATTAATAAGTAACAGATTTAAAAAATGAATCTATTGGCCTAACCAATACAAATAGTTAATCAAATTTATTTTTTAAATCTCTTACTTATTATTTTTACCCGAATCAACTTATATGATCAGAAACAATTGTTTTATGACAAAATAAAGATCATAACGATTTGAGATTGATATTTGTTCAAATAGTCATAACTACTAGAATTGCTTCAGAAAATAGCTTTAGTTTTTAAATCTCTTGCTTAATAATTTTTGAAATATTAATAAAGTATTATTATTTTATTTCAATAAGTTTTTATTAACTAAAACAATTGTTTTGTGACAAAATAAAAGGTTAAAATAATTTTAAATAAATAATTATTCAAATAGTCATATCTAATTGAAATTGTTCAGTAAACAGATTTTTTTAAAAATCTCTTGCTTATTAATTTTTCAAATGTTAATAAATTAGTATTATTTTATTCCAAATAAGCTTGTATGAACTGGAATAATTGTTTTATGACTAAACAAAAGGTTAGAATGATTTGAAATAAATAATTGTTCTAATAGTCTTAACTATTTGAAGTAGTTCGACAAGCATATTTATTTTTTAAATTTCTTACTTATTAATTTTCATAATATTATTAAATTAGTATCATTTTAATCAAATAAGCTTATGTGAAAAGAAACAATTGTTGTATGACAAAATAAAGATCATTACGATTTGTGATAGATAATTGTTCAAATAGTCATAACTATTTGAACCGGTTCAGTAAATAAATTTAGTTTTTAAATCTCTTAGTAATTTTCAAAATACTAATAAATCAATATTATTTTATTTTGAATAATTCTGTATGTACAGAAACAATTGTTTTACTACAAAACAAAAGGTCATAACGATTTGAAATAGATAATTGTTCAAATGAACATGACTATTTGAACTTGTTTGGTAAACAAATTTATTTTTTAAATCTCCTACCTATTAATTTGCAAAATCTTAATAAAATAGTATTATTTTATTTCAAATAAACTTGTATGAATAGAAACAATTATTTTATGACAAAACAAAAGATCACGACTATTTGAAATAAAAAATTGCTCAAACAGTCATAACTATTTAAGCTTACTCAGTAAACAGATTTATTTTTTAAATCTTTTACTTATTAATTTTTGGAATATTAATAAATTAGTATTATTTTATTTCGAATAAGGTTGTATGGATAGAAACAATTGGTTTAACACAAAACAAAAAGTCATAACTATTTGAAACAGATGATTGTTCAAACAGTTAAAACTATTTGAATGTGTTCGAAAAAAAAATTAATTTTTAAATTTTTACTTATTAAATTTTGGCATATTAATAAATTTAATTATTTTATTCGAAATAAGCTTGTATGAACAGAAACAATTATTTTTTGACAAAACAAAAGGGTATAACAACTTGAAATAGATAATTGTTAAAATAGCCATAACTATTTGAACTTGTTCAGTAAATAAATTCATTTTTTTTAAATCTCTTACTCATTAATTTTCAAAATATTAATAAATTAATGATATTTTATTCCAAATAAGCCTATATGAATTGATACAATTGTTTTATGACAAAATAAAAGGTCATAACGATTTGAAATAGATAATTATTCAAATAGTTATGACTCTTTAAACTTGTTTGGTAAATATATTTATTTTAAAATCTTTTACTTATTAACTTTTAAAATATTAATAAACTAATATTATTTTAATCCAAATAGGCTTGTATGAAGAAAAAGAATTGTGTCATGACAAAATAAAAAGTCTTAATGATTTGAAATAACTAATTGTTCAAATAGTCATAACTATTTGAACTGATTTGATAAACAAATTTTTTTTAAATATTTTACTTATTATATGTCTAAATATTAATAAATTTATGTAGTTTTATTTGAAATAAGCTTTTATGAATAGAATATTTTGTTTTATGACAAAACAAAAGGTTATAGCAATTTGAAATAGATAATTGTTCAAATAGTCATAATTATTTGTACTTGTTCAATAAATAGATTCATTTTTTAAATCTCTTACTTATTGATTTTCAAAATATTAATAAAATAGAATTACGTTATTCAAATAAGCTTATACGAATAGAAACAATTATTTTGTGATAAAATAAAAGGTCATAATGATTTGAAATAGATAATTGTTCAAATAGTCATAAGTATTTACACTAGTCAGGCCAATAGTTTCATTCTTTAAATTTGTTACTTATTAGTTTTCAAAATATTAATAAATTAGCATTACTTTATTCCAAATTAGACTATATGAACAGAATAATTGTTTTATAACAAAACAAATGGTTGTAATAATTTGAAATAAATGATTGTTCAAATAGTTATAACTAATTGAACTGGTTTAGTAAACAAATTTATTTTTAAATTTCTTATTTCTTAATTTTCAAAATATTAATAAATTATTATTATTTTATTCTGAACAAACTTTATGAACAAAAACATTTGTTTTATGACTAAACAAAAGGTCATAATGATTTGAAATATTAATTGTTTGAACTAGTTAGGCAAACATAATTGTTTTTTAAATCTCTTACTTATTAAGTCTTGAAATATTAATAAATTTGTTTTATTTTATTCCGAATATGCTACTAAGAACTAAAAAAATTGTTTTACGACAAAACAAAAGGTTATAATGATTTGAAATAAAAAATGTTCATATACTCTTAACTATTTAAACTAGTTCAGTAAACAAATTTATTTTTTAAATATCTTAGTCATTAATTTTCATAATATTATTGCATTAGTATTATTTTATTTTGAATAAACTTGTGTGAATAGAAATAATTGTTTTATGAGATAAGAAAATGTTATAACAATTTGAAATATATAATTGTTTAAATAGTCATAACTATTTGAACTGATTCAGTAAACAGATTAACTTTTTAAATATCTTACTTATTAATTTTTGAAATATTAAAAAATTAATATTATTTTATTTCAAAGAGGCTTGTATGATGAAAAACAATTGTTTTATGATAATTCAAAAGTTCGTAACGATTTGAAATAGATAATTGTTCAAATGGCCATAATTATTTGAACTAATTTGATAAATTGATTTATGTTTTAAATCTCTAACTTATCAATTATTGAAATATTAATAAAGTAATATTATTTAATTTGAATAAACTTTTATATACTTAAATAGTTGTTTTATGATAAAATAAAATATCATAACAATTTTAAATAGATAATTATTCGAACAATCATAACTATTTGAACTTATTTAGTAAATATTTTTTTAAAAATTTCTTACTCATTAATTTTTTAAATTTTAATAAATTAGTATTATTATATTTCGAATAAGTATGTATGAACTGAAACAATTATTTTTTTACTCAACAAAAGATTAAAACAATTTGGAATAGATAATCATTCTAATAGTCTTAACTATTTAAATTGGTTCGAAAAATACATTTATTTTTAAATCCTTATTAATTTTCAAAATAGTAATAAATTGGTATTATTTTATTCTAAATAATTTTGTATGAATAGAAACAATTATTTTATGACAAAACAAAATGTCATAACGATTTGAAATTAATAACAGTTCAAATGGACATGACTATTTGAACTTGTTCGGTAAATAGATTCATTTTTTAAATCTCTAAATTATTAATTTTTAGAATAATAATAAATTAGTGTTATTTTATTGCAAATAAACTTGTATGAATAGAAATAACTATTTTATGACAAAATAAAAGATCATAGCGATTTGAAATATATAACTATTCAAATAGTCATAACTATTTGAACTTGCTCAGTAAACAGATTTATTATTTAAATCTTTTACTTATTAATTTTAGAAATATTAATAAATTAGTATTATTTTATTCCAAATAAGCTTGTATGAATAGAAACAATTGGTTTTATTACAAAACAAATTGTCATAATGATTTGAAATAGATAATTGTTCAAATAGTCATAACTATTTAAACGTGTTCAGAAAACATATTTATTTTTTAAATTTTTTCTTATTAATTTTGGAATTTTAATAAATTTATATTATTTTATTCTAAATAAGCTTGCATGAACAAAACCAATTATTTTATGATAAAACAAATGGTCATAATGTTTTAAAATAGATAATTATTTAGATAGTCATAACTAATTGAACTTGTTTGGCAAACAGATTCATTTTTTTAATTCTCTCACTCATTAATTTTTAGTATGTTAATAAATTAGAATTATTTTATTTCAAATAAGCTTATATTAACTGAAACAATTGTTTTATACAAAATAAAAGGTCACAATGATTTGAAATAGATAATTATTCAAATAGTTATGATTATTTGAACTTGTTCGATAAACATATATTTTTTTTAGTCTTTTACTTATTAATTGTCAAAATATTAATAAATTAATATTATTTTAATCCAAATAAGCTTGTATGAACAAAAACAATTTTTTTATAATAAAATAAAAAGTCATAACAATTTTGTTGGCAGAACTATTTCAAATAATTATGAGTATTTGAACAATTATCTATTTCAAATCATTATTACCCTTTGTTTTGTCATAAAACAAATGTTTTTGTTCATCTAAGTTTGTTCGAAATAAAATAATATTAATTTATTAATTTTTCAATAATTAATACGTATGAGATTTAAAAAATAAATATGTTTGCCAAACCAGTTTAATTAGTTATAACTATTTGAATAATTATTTATTTCAAATCGTTATGAACAATTATCTATTTTAGATTGTTATGACCTTTTGTTTTGTCATAAAACATTTTTTTCAATTCATACTTGCTTATTTGAAATAAAATAAAATAAATTTATTAATATTTCAAAAATTAATAAGTAAGAGATTTAAAAAATAATACGTTTACCTAGCTAGTTCTAATAATTATGACCATTTTAAAATCATAATGACATTTTGTTTTATAATAAAAAAATTATTTCAGTACATAAAAGCTTATCAAAAATAAAATAATATTACCATATTAATATTTAAAAAATTGAGAAGTTAGAGATTTAAAAAATAAATCAATTTATCGAATCAGTTCAAATAATTGTGGCCATCTGAATAATTATCTATTTCAAATTGTTATGAACTTTTGTTTTGTCATAAAACAATTACTTTTCATCATTTAAGCCTATTTGGAATAAAGTAATACTAATTTATTAGTATTTCAAAAATTAATGAGTAGGAGATTTAAAAAATAAATCTGTTTAGCGAACTAGTTCAAATAATTATGACTATTTAAACAATTTGAAATAATAATTTTTTGTTTTATCATAAAATAATTATTTATGTTCATACAAGCTTATTTGAAATAAAATAATACTAATCTAATAATATTATGAAAATTAATAACTAAAAGATTTAAAAAAAATTTGTTTGCCAAACCAATTCAAGTAGTAAAGGCTATATGAATAACTATCTATTTCAAATCGTTATGACATTTTGTTTTGTCATAAAATAAAATGTTTTGGTTCATATAAGTTTGTTTGGAATAAAATAATATTAAATTATTAATATTTTTAAAATTATTAAGAGATTTAAAATATATATGTTTACCAAACTAGTTTAATTAGTTATAACAATTTGAATAATTATTTATTTCCAATCGTTATAACCAATATTTTTGTTATAAAACAATTGTTTCTATTGAAGCAATCTTATTTGAAATAAAAATAATGCTAATTTATTAATATTCTAAAAACTAATAAGTAATGGATTTAAAAAATGAATATGTTGGCTTGACCAGTGCAAACAGTTATAACTATTTGAACAATTATATATTTCAAATCGTTATGACCTTTTATTTAATCAGAAAACAATTGTTTTTATTCATACAAGCTTATTCAAAATAGCATAATTCTAATTTATTAATATTTAAAAAATTAATGAGTAAGAGATTTAAAAGCTAAATCTGTTTATTAAACAAGTACAAATAGTTATGATTATTTGAATAATTACCTATTTCAAATTGCTATAGCCTTTTTTTTGTCATAAAATAATTTTTTCTATTCATACAAGCTTATTTCAATTAAAATAATACAAATTTATTAATATTCAGACAACGAATAAATAAAAGACTTAAAAAATAACTATGTTTATCGAATAAATTCAAAAAATTATGACTATTTAAATAAATATTTATTTCAAATCATTATGACCTTTTGTTTTACCATAAAAAAATTGTTTTTGTTCATACAAGCTTATTCAAATTAAAATAATATTAATTTATTAACATTTTGATAATTAATAAGTAACAGATTTTAAAAATAAATGTTTATTGACCAAGTTTAAATAGTCATAACTATTTGAATAATTTTCTATTTCAAATTGTTATTACCTTTTGTTTCAACATAAAACAATTATATCAGCTCATATAGGCGTATTTGAAATAAAATAATACTAATTTATTAATATTTCAAAAATTAATGAGTAAGAGATTTAAAAAATAAATTTATTTACCAAACAAGTTTAAAAAGTTATAACTATATAAACAATTTTTTATTCCAAATCGTTATGATATTTTGTTTTGTAATAAAATAATTGCTTCTATTCATACAAGCTTATTTCAAATAAAATAATATAAATTTATTAATATTCTAAAAATTAATAAGTAAAATTTTAAAAATAAATATGTTTTCTGAGCATATTCAAATAGTTATAACTATTTGAAAAATTATCTATTTTAAATAATTATGACCTTTTGTTTTGTCATAAACTAATTGTTTCTATTCATACAAGCAAATTCAAAATAAATAATACTAGTTTATTAATATTCCAAAAATAATAAGTAAAAGATTTAAAAAATAAATCTGTTTACCAAACAACTTCAAATAGCTATGCCTGTTTGAACAATTATTTATTTCAAATAGTTATGATGTTTTGTTTTATCGTAAAATAATTATTTCTATTCTTGCAAGTTTATTTAGAATAAAGTAATACTAATTTATTAATATTCTAAAAATTAATAGGTAGAAGATTTAAAAAAAAATTCGTTTACCGAACAAGTTCAAATAGTCATGTCCATCTAAACAATTATCTATTTCAAATTGTTATGACCTTTTGTTTTGTCATAAAATAATTGTTTCTATTCATGCAAAATTATTCAAAATAAAATAATACTAATTTATTAATATTTTAAAAATTAATAAGAGATTTAAAAACTACATCTGTTTACCGATATAGTTTAAATAATTATTAATATTTGAACAATTATCTATCTCAAATCGTTGTGATATTTATTTTATCATAAAACAATTGTTTCTTTTCATACAAACTTATTCAAATTAAAATAATACTAATTTAATAATATTCCAAAAATTAATAAGAGCTTTGAAAAATAAATGTGTTTCCTAAACTAGTTTAAATAGTTAAGACTATTAAAATAATTATCTATTTCAAATTGTTTTGACATTTTGTTTAGTAATAAAATAATTATTTTAATTCATACAAGCTTATTCAGAATAAAATAATAGTAATTTATTAACATTCAAAAAATTAATGAGCAAAAAATTTAAAAAATAAATCATTTATCAAACAAGTTCAAATAGATTTAACTATTTGAATAATTATCTATTTAATGTCGTTATGACCTTTTGTTTTGTCATAAAATAATTGTTTCATTTCATAAAAACTTATTTGAAAAAAAATAATACTACTTTGTTAATATTTCAAAAATTAATAGTTATGACTATTTGAACAAATATCAATTTCAAATCATTATGATATTTGTTTTCTCATAAAACAATTATTTTTTATCATAAAAGCTTATTTGGACAAAAAAATACTAATTTAATAATATTTCAAAAATTAGTGAGATTTAAAAAAATATATGTATTTGTCGAACCGGTTCAAATAGTTAAGACTATTAGAATAATTATCTATTTCAAATCATTCTAACCTTTTTTTAGTCCTATAATAATTGTTTCAGTTCATATAAGCTTATTCAGAATAGAATAATACTAATTTATTAACATTCCAAAAATTAATAAGCAAGAGATTTGAAAAGATAAATTTGTTTACCGAACAAGTTCAAAAAGTTATGACTATTTGAACAATTATTGATTTAAAATCATTATGACCTTTTGTTTTGTCATAAAACAATTGTTTTAGTTCATAAAAGCTTATCCAAAAGAAAATAATACTACTTTATTATTATTTCAAAAGTTAATAAGTAAGAGATTTAAAAAATAAATTAGTTTACTGAATAAGTTCAAATAATTATGGCCATTTGAATAACTACCTATTTCAATTTGTTATTACCTTTTGTTTTATCATAAAACAATTGTTTTTCAACATATAAGTTTGTTTGAAATAAAATAATATTAATTTACTAATATTTCAAAAATTAATAAGAGATTTAAAAAATAAATCTGTTTACTAAACCAGTTCAAATAGTTATGACTATTTGAATAATTATCTATTTCATATTGTTATAACATTTTGTTCTATAATAAAACAATTATTTCTATTCATACAAGCTTATTTGGAATAAAATAACACTAATTTATTAATATTATGAAAATTAATAGCTAAGAGATTTAAAAAATAAATTCATTTGTTGAACCAATTCAAACAGTTAAGACTATATGAACAATTATTTATCTCAAATTGTGATAACCTTTTGTTTTGTCATAAAACAATTATTTCAACTCATACAAGCTTATTCGAAATAGAGTAAAACTAATTTATTAATATTTAAACAAATTTATAAGAGATTTAGAAAATAATTCTATTTACTAAACCAGTTCAAATAATTATAACTATTTGAACAATTATCTTTTTCAAATCATTATTACTTTTTATTTTGTCATAAAACAATTTTTTTTGTTAATATAATTTGTTTCAAATAAAATAATACTAATTTATTAATATTTATCAAACTAGTAAAAAATGTTATGATTATTTGAGCAATTATTTATTTCAAATTATTATAACTTTTTGTTCTGTTATAAAACAATAGTTTTTGTTCATACAAGCTTATTTGAATTAAATTAATACCAATTTATTAATATTTCAACAATGAATAAGTAAAAAATTTTAAAAATAAATATGCTTACCAAACTAGATCAAATAGTCATGATTGTTTGAATAATTATCTATTTCAAATCGTTATGACTTTTTGTTTTGTCATAAAAAAATCATTTTGGTTCAAATGAGCTTATTCGAAATAAAATAATACTAAGTTATTAATATTTTGAAAATTAATAATTAAGAGATTTAAAAAATGAATCTATTTAACGAACAAATTTAAATAATTATGATTATTTGAATAATTATCTATTTGAAATTGCTATAACCTTTTGTTTAGTTATAAAATGACTTTTTTTCTATTCATAGAAGTTTATTTCAAATAAAATAACATAAAGTTATTAATATTAAGACAATTAATAAGTAAAAGATCTAACAAATAAATCTATTTACCAAACAAGTTCAAATCTTTATGATAATTTGAACAATTATTTATTTCAAATTGCTATAACCTTTTGTTTTGTCATAAAACAATTGTTTATGTTTATACAAGCTTATTTAGATTAAAAAAATATTAATTTATTAATATTTCAACAAATAATAAGTAAAATATTTAAAAAATAAACTTGTTTATTGAACAAGTTCAAATGGTCATGAGTATTTGAATAATTATTTGTTTCAAATCATTGTGACTTTTTGTTTTGTAATAAAACAATTGTTTTAGTTCATATAAGCTTATTTGAAATAAAATAATACTAATTTATTAATATTCTAAAAATTAATAAGTAAGAGAATTAAAAAATTAATCTATTTATCGAACATGTTCAAATAGTTATGACTATCTAAACAATTATCTATTTCAAAACATTATGATTGTTTGTTTTGTCATAAAACAATTGGTTCTATTCATGCAAGCTTATTTCGAATAAAATAATATAAATTTATTAATATTTCAAAAATTAATAAGTAAAATTTAAAAAATAAATATGTTTTTTGAACACGTTCAAATAGTTATAACTATTTAAACAATTATCTATTTGGAATTGTTATGAGCTTTTGTTTTGTCATAAACCAATTGTTTTTGTTCATAAAAGCTTATTTGGAATAAAACGATACTAATTTATTAAAATTCCAAAAATTAATAAGTAAAAGATTTAAAAAAATAAATCTATTTACTGAGTGAGTTCGACTAGTTATGACCCTTTCAATAATTATTTATTTCAAATCATTTTGATCTTTCATTTTATCATAAAACAATTGTTTCTATTCATGCAATTTTATTTGAAATAAAATAATACTAATTTATGAATATTCTAAAAATTAATAAGTTGGAGATTTTGAAAAAATAAATCTGTCTACCAAACAAGTTTAAATAGTCATGTCTATTTGAATTATTATCTATTTCAAATCATTATGACATTTTGTTTTATCATAAAATGATTGTTTCTATTAATACAAAATTATTCAGAATAAAATAATACTAATTTATTAATATTTTGTAAATTAATAAGAGATTTAAGAATTAAATATGTTCATCGAACCAATTAAATACTTATGACTATTTGAATAATTATCTATCTCAAATTATTATGATCTTTGTTTTGTAATAAAATAATTGCTTTTGTTCATACAAGCTTATTCAAAGTAAAATATTACTAAATTAATAATATTCTAAAAAATAATAAGAAAGAGATTTAAAAAATAAATGAGTTTACTGAATCAATTCAAATTTTAAGACTATTAGAACAATTATCTATTTCAAATCATTCTTACCTTTTATTTAGTCATAAAACAATTATTTTAGTTCATACAAGATTATTCAAAATAAAATAATAGTAATTTATTAACTTTCAAAAAATTAATGAGCAAGAGATTTAAATAAAATAAATCTATTTATCAAACAAGTTCAAATATATTTGACTATTTGAACAATTATTTATTTAAAGTCGTTATAACATTTTATTTTGTCATAAAACAATTGTTTCATCTCATAAAATCTTATTCAAAATAAAATAATACTACTTTATTAACATTTCAAAATTTAATAAGCAAGAGATTTAAAACTAAAGTTGTTTTCTGAACTAGTTCAAACAGTTATGACTATTTGAACAAATATCAATCTCAAATCATTATGATCTTTGTTTTGTCATAAAATAATTATTTCTAATCATACAAGCTTATTTGGATAAAAATAGTACTAATTTAATAATATTCCAACAATTAGCGGAAGATTTTAAAAATAAATGTATTTTCCAAACCAGTTCAAATAGCTAAGACTATTAGAATAATTATATATTTCAAATCATTCTAACCTTTTGTTTAGTCCTATAATAATTGTTTCAGTTCATACAAGCTTATTTGGAATAAAATAATACTAATTTATTAACATTTCAAAAATTAATAAGCAAGAGATTTGAAAATATAAATTTGTTTCCTGAAAAACTTCAAAAAGTTATTACTATTTGAACAATTATCGATTTAAAATCGTTATGACCTTTTGTTTTGTCATAAAACAATTATTTTAGTTCACAAAAGCTTATTCAAAAGAAAATAATGCTACTTTATTATTATTTTGAAAGTTAATTAAGAGATTTAAAAAATAAATCAGTTTACTAAATAAGTTCAAATAATTATGGCCATTTAAACAACTATCTGTTTCATATTGTTATTACCTTTCATTTTGTAATAAAACAAATTTTTTTCAACATACGAGCTTAGTCAAAATAAAATAATATTAATTTATAAATTTTTCAAAATTTAATAAGAGGTTTAAAAAATAAATTTGTTTACTGAACCAAATCAAATAGTTTGACTATTTGAACAATTATCTATTTCAAATTGTTATAATATTTTATTCTATAATAAAACAATTATTTCTATTCATAGAATAAAATAATACTAATTTAGTAATATTCTTAAAATTAATAATTAAGAGATTTAAAAAATAAATCCATTTGTCAAACTAATTCAAACAATTATGACTATATGAACAATTATTTATCTCAAATTTTTATGACCTTTTGTTTTATCATAAAACAATTACTTCAGCTCATAAAGCTTATTCGAAAATAGAGTAGAAATAATTTATTAATATTTCAAAAATTTATAAGAGATTTAGAAAATAATTTTATTTATCGAACCAATTTAAATAATTATAACTATTTAAACAATTATCTATTTTAAATCATTATGACACCAAAGTGTCAACTTATCTTACAACTTGGGCTGAGACTAAGGAAGACTTATCCAAAAATAAGATGGGCCTATCTTTGGTCCAAATCCACTAAATAAATGCAAAAATAAGGTGGGTTGGAATAAAAAGATTATGTTCACACTAGCTGGAAAAGAAGAGCATGAAGATGGATGGGATTATGGTCAGATTCATTATTATATAATCTATAAGAGTAAATGGGTTCACATGCAAATCCCTTGATTTTGGCACAATTCTAGCAATTCAATTTGAAAGTTCCCATGCTTGGAGGGATGTTCCTAGCTTATTTATTTTTTATTATTCTTTAGTAGAAGGCAGAATAGAGTTTTTTTTATCCTTAAGCAATATTTTAGATTATTTTTCAAGTTTTGTATCTCTTAGGTGGATTTCTTAGAGTGGTGAACTTCTATTGTTCTATATCCTTGATTAGAATTCTTACGGTGGTGTTTTTGTATCCCTTAGTGTCTAGTCTTGGTAGTGAACTTTTATCATTTTCAATCCAATAATCATATTCTACCATTATTCAACTTCTTGTGAGTTTTTTTCTTTGTGAGCTTTTTTTATTTATAGTTACTCTTCAACATCTCAACCATCAATTCCTAGCATCAAATTGGTATTAGAGTTATGGCAGGTCATTATCACCAAGCACCAATAGAAGATGTTGAAGCTAACACTGATGTTGTAGTAACTACAAATGTTCACCCAAGGGATGCCCTCATAGAGGAAATGCGGCAGTAGATTCTTCAACTACAACAATAACTGCATATACAAGAAAAAAGAGAAGAGATAAAGAGGTGAAGAAGGAGGAACGAAGAAGATGAAGGAGAGGCCAATCCATACCATGGAAACAATAGTGATTCTAATAATAGCACCCCACCTCACTCACAATAAGTCAAAGACTATCTGCACAGATACTAACTTCAACCTAGCATATTCAATCCGAAGATAGAGATTTGTAAGTTCAAAGGGAAGATGAAACCTAAATAATTCTTAGATTGGCTACACATAATGGAATGCATATTTCAATACCATGATGCCCCTGAACATCGCAAAGTGTAGCCAGCGGCCATCAAACTTAGGAAGGCATGCATCTTTTTGGTGGAAAATTTTGAAAAAGCAAAAGGAAAGAGAAGGTAGGGGAAAATTTACAACTTGGGAGAAGATGAAAAGAGAGTTAAAGAGAAAGTATCTCCCATACGACTTTTGGCAAGATGTCTTACTTAGGCTCTATAACTTGACTTAAAGAGATCTCTTAGTGGAGGAGTTTATAGCTGAGTTTGATCACTTTATGTATAAATGTAAATTGGTGGGATAGGAAAAGTAGACTATTGCTTGGTATCTTGGAGGATTGAAGATTGAGATAGTTAATGTGGTACAACTATAATCCTATTGGACTTTTAATGATGTATGCAAGCTTGCCCTTAAGGTGGAAAGACAACAAAAGAAGGCTCGTGGTAGCAACTTAAGATTTGGGTCTCGAGAAGGCTATATCAATAAAGGTGGCTCATCTAAGACTATTGTTCCTTTTATGCCCATTCCAAAGTAGCCCCAGAAGAAAGATGAAACCTCAACAAGCAAGCCTTAGTTTAGTGTATAAACCAGAAGGTGTTTTAAATGTCAAGAGCTTGGACGCATTGCCTAAGAATGCCCAAATGAAAAGATTATGGCTCAAGTAGAGGAAGACTTGGAGAAAAATGAAGAGAAGCTGGCTAAAGAGGATCAAAACCTTGAAGAGGAGGAAGAGGTTACCAATGGTGATTGTGGAGCATCCTTAGTCGTACAATTTAACTTAAGTATCACACCTGTTAAAAAAGAAGACTAGTTGTGTAAAAATGTGTTCCACATTCGGTGTACTACCCAACAATTTGAAATAAATAATTGTTCAATTAGCCATAAAGATTTGAACTTGTTTGGTAAACAAATTTATTTTTTAAATCTTTTAACTATTAATTGTCTTAGTATTAATAAAGTATATTATTTTATTCAAAATAAACTTGTATGAATAGAAAAAATCTTTTGGTGACAAAACAAAAGGTTATAGCGATTTCAAATAGATAATTGTTCAAATACTTATAATTATTTAAACTTATTTGGTAAATATATTCATTTTTTAAATCTCTTAATTATTAATTTTTAGAATATTAATAACTTAGTAATATTTTATTTCAAACCAGCTAATATGAACTGAAATAATTTTTTATGATAAAATAAAAGGTCTTAACAATTTTCAAATAAATACTTATTCAAATAGTCATGACTATTTGATGTTGTTCAATAAACATATTTATTTTAAAAAAATTTACTTATTAATTGTTGAAATATTAATAAATTAGTATTATTTTAATTTGAATAAGCTTTTGCAAGCAAAAATTATTGTTTTGTAATATAACAAAAAATCATATGAATTTGAAATAAATAATTGCTCAAATAGTCATAACTTTTTAAACTGGTTTGATAAACGGATTTATTTTTTTAAATCTATTATTAATTTTTGAAATATTAATACATTAGTATTATTTTATTTTGAACAAACTTATGTGAACAAAAACATTTGTTTTATGACAAAACAAAAGGTCATACCGATTTGAAATAGATAATTATTCAAATAGTCATAATTATTTGAACTGGTTAGGTAAACATAATTATTTTTTAAATCTCTTACATATTAATTTTTGAAATATTAATAAATTCAATTTTTTTTTTCCAAATAAGCTAGTATGAATTGAAAAAAATTGTTTCATGACAAAACAAAAATGATTTGAAATAGATAATTGTTCATATAGTCTTAACTATTTGAACTAGTTTGGCAAATAAATTTATATTTTAAATCTCTTAATTATTAGTTTTAAGAATATTTTCATATTAGTATTGTTTTATTTTGAATAAGCTTGTATGAACATAAATAAGTGTTTTACGGCAAAACAAAAGGTTATAATGATTTGAAGTATACAATTGCTCAAATAGTTATAACTATTTAAACTAGTTTGGTAAAAAGATTTTTTTTAAATCTCTTACTTATTATTTTTTGAAAAATTAATAAATTACTATTATTTTATTTCGAATAAATATATATGATAAAAATCAATTGTTACATGACCAAACAAAAGGTAATAACGATTTGAAATAGATAACTATTGAAATGGCAATAATTATTTGAATTGAATCAGTAAATAGATTCACCTTTTAAATTGCTCATTAATTTTCAAAATAGTAATAAATTAGTATTATTTTATTTTGACTAAGCTTGTATGAATTCAAACAATTGCTTTATGACAAAACAAAAGGTCATAACATTTTAAATAGACAATTGCTCAAATGGTCATAACTATTTGAATTTGTTCGATAAACAAATTTATTTTTAACTCTTGGTTATTAATTTTTGAATTATTAAGAAATTAGTATTATTTTATTTTGGATAAGCTTTTTTATGAACTGAAACAATTGTTTTATGTTAAAACAAAAAGGTCATAATAATTTTAAATAAATAATTATTTAAATAGTCATCACTATTTGAACTTGTTTGGTAAATAGATTTATTTTTTCAAATCATTTCCTTATTATTTTTTTGAATATTAATAAATTTATAGTATTTTATTTTGAATAAGCTTGTAAAATATGAAACAAATATTTTATGACTAAATAAAAGGTCAAAATGATTTGAAATAGATATTTATTCTAATAGTTCTAACTATTTAAATTGACTTGGCAAACACATTTATTTTTTAAATATCTTACTTATTAATTTTTAGAATATTATTAAATTATTATTATTTTTAATCAAATAAGCTTCTATGATTAGAGACAATTGTTTTATGACAAAACAAAGATCTTAATGATTTGAGATTGATAATTGTTCAAACAATTATAACTATTTGAACTGATTCGGTAAACATATTTATTTTTTAAATCTCTTACTTATTAATTTTTAAGATATTAATAAATTAGTATTATTTTATTTTGAATAAATTTGTATGATGAAAAATAATTGTTTTATGACAAAACAAAAAGTCATAACAATTTGAAATAGATAATCATTCAAATGGCTATAATTATTTTAACGAATTCAATAAACAAATTTATTTTTTAAGTTTCTTACTTATTATTTTAGTAAGTATTAATAAATTAGTATTATTTTATTCCTTCTAAGCTTGTATTAACTAAAACAATTGTTTTGTGACAAATTAAAAGGTTATAATGATTTTAAATAGACAATTGTTTAAATAGTAATAACTATTTGAACTTGTTTGGTAAACAGATTTTTTTAGATATCTTTCTTATTAGTTTTTTGAATGTTAATAAATTAGTATTAATTTATTCTGAATAAGCTTGTATAAACTGAAACAATTGTTTTATGACTAAACAAAAGGTCAAAACGATTTCAAATAGATAATGATTTCAAACGATTTATGATAAAAGAAAAAGGTCATAATGATTTGAAACAGATAATCAATCATATAGTCTTAACTATTTGAACTGGTTCGGTAATTAGATTTATTTTTTTAATTTTCTTGGTTATTAAGTTTCAAAATATTATTAAATTAGTATTATTTTTATTTTCAATAAAGTAGTATGAACAGGACCAATTGTTTGATGACAAAATAAAAAGTTATAATGATTTGAAATAGATAATTATTCAAATAGTCAAAACTATTTAAAATGGTTTAGTAAACAGATTTACGTTTTAAATCTCTTATTGATTAATTTTCTGAAATATTACTAAATAATATTATTTTATTCCGAATAAACTTATATGAATAGAAAAAATTGTCTTATGATAGAACAAAAGGTTATAACAACATGAAATAGATAATTGTTCAAATAGTCATAACTATTTGAACTAGTTCGGTATACAAATTTATTTTTTAAATCTCTTATTAATTCTTGAAATATTAGTAAAGTAATATTATTTTATTTTGAATAAGCTTCTATATTGAAAAGCAACTGTTTTGTGAGAAAACAAAAGTTAATAACAATTTGAAATAGATAGTTATTTAAATGGCCATAATTATTTGAACTAACATAGTAAATTAATTTATTTTTTTAATCTCTTACTTATTAACTTTTGAAATATTAATACAGTAGTATTATTTTATTTTGGATAAGTTTTTGTGAACTATATGACAAAACAAAAGGTCGTAACAATTTTAAATTGATAATTATTCAGATAGTCTTAACTATTTGAACTTATTTAGTAAACAAAGTTATTTTTTCAAATCTCTTATTTATTAATTTTTTGAATGTTATTAAATTAGTTTTATTTTATTTCGAATAAGCTTGTATGAATTGAAACAATTATTATATGACTAAACAAAAGGTCAGAATAATTTGAAATTAAAAATTATTCTAATAGTCTTAAATCTTTGAGCTAGTTCAGCAAATACTAATTTTTAGAACATTATTCAATTAGTATTATTTTTATCCAAATAAGCTTGTATGATTAGAAACAATTGTTTTATGAGAAAAGAAATATCATAATGATTTGAGATTGATATTTGTTCAAATAGTCATAACATGCATTTTAATTATTGAAATATTAATAAAGTAGTATTTTTTTATTTCGGATAATTTTTGATGAATTGAAACAATTGTTTTATGTTAAAATAAAAGGTCTAACGACTTTAAATAAATAATTGTTCGAATAGTCAAATCTATTTGAACTTGTTCGATAAATAGATTTTTTTTAAATCTCTTACTCATTAAATTTTTGAATGTTAATAAATTAGTATTACTTTATTTTGAATGAGCTTGTATAAATTAAAATAATTATTTTATGACTAAACAAAATGTCAAAATGATTTGAAACATAAAATTATTCTAATAGTCTTAACTATTATAACTAGTTTGGCAAACACTTTTTTTTTAATCTCTTACTTGTTAATTTTTGGAATATTATTAAATTAGTATTATTTTAATGTAAATAAGTTTGTATGAAAAGAAACAATTATTTTATGATGAAATAAAATCATAATGATTTGAGATAGATAATTCTTCACATAGTCAAAACTATTTAAACTGTTTTTATAAACAAATTTAGTTTTTAAATCTCTTATTAATTTTCAAAATATTAATATATCAGTATTATTTTATTTTGAATAATTTTGCATGAACAAAAATAATTGTTTTATTAAAAAATAAAATGTCATAACGATTTGAAATAGATAATTGTTCAAATGGACATGACTTTTTGAACTTGTTTGGTAAACATATTTTATTTTTATATCACCTACCTATTAACTTTCAAAATATTAATAAAATGGTATCATTTTATTTTGAATAAACTTGTATGAATAGAAACAATTGTTTTACTACAAAACAAAAGATCATAACTATTTGAAAAAATAATTATTCAAATAGGTATAATAACTATTTAAACTTACTAAGTAAACAGATTTATTTTTTTAAATCTTATTAATTTTTGGAATATTAATAAACTAGTATTATTTTATTTCGAATACACTTGTATGAATAGAAACAATTGATTTATGACAAAATAAAAGGTCATAAATATTTGAAATACATAATTGTTCAAATAGTTGTAACTATTTGAACATGTTCAGAAAATATATTTATTTTTTAAATTTTTTCTTATGAATTTTTTGGAATATTAATAAATTAATATTATTTTATTTGGAATAAGCTTGTATGAACAGAAAAATTATTTTATGACAAAACAAACGTCATAACGATTTGAAATAGAAAATTGTTCAAATAATCATAACAATTCGAACTTGTTCAGTAAATAAATTTATTTTTTAAATCTCTTGCCCATTAATTTTTGGAATATTAATAAATAAGTATTATTTTATTTCGAATAAGCCTATATGAATTGATACAATTGTTTTATGATGAAACAAAAGCTCATAACGATTTGAAATAGATAATTATTCAAATAGTTATGACTATTTGAACTTATTAGGTAACCATATTTTTTTTTGAAATCTTTTACTTATTAATTGTTGAAATATTAATAAATTAATATTACTCTTATCCAAATAAGCTTCTATGAACAAAAACTATTTTATGAAAAAACAAAGAGTCATAACGATTTAAAATAAATAATTGTTCAAATAGTCATAACTATTTGAATTTATTCGGTAAATAGAGTTGTTTTTTAAATCTTTTACTTATTAATTGTTTGAATATTAATAAATTTGTATTATTTTAATTGAAATAAGCTTGTATGAATAGAAAAAATTATTTTATGACAAAGCAAAAGGTTATAGCGATTTGAAATACGTAATCGCTCAAATAGTCATAACTATTTGAATTTATTCGATAAATAGATTCAGTTTTTAAATATTTTACTTATTAATTTTTGGAATGTTAACAAATTAAAATTAAGTTATTCCAAATAAGCTTGTAGGAACAGAAACAATTACTTTGTGACAAAACAAAATGTCATAATAATTTGAAATAGATATTTGTTCAAATAGTCAAAACTATTTGCATTGGTCAAGCCAATAGATTCATTTTTTAAGTCCATTACTTATTAATTTTTAGAATATTAATAAATTAACATTACTTTGTTCTGAATAAGATTGTATCAATAGAAAAAATTGTTTTATGACGAAACAAATAGTCATAACGATTAGAAATAAATAATTGTTCAAATTGTTATAACTAATTGAACTGATTTGGTAAATTAATTTATTTTTTAAATCTCTTATTAATTTTCAAAATATTAATAAATTAATATTGTTTTATTATGAACAAACTTATATGAACAAAAACATTTGTTTTACTACAAAACAAAAAGGTCATAACCATTTGAAATAGATAATTATTCATATAGCCTTCACTAATTGAATTGGTTTGGCAAACAAATTTACTTTTTAAATCACTTAGTTATTAATTTTCATAATATTATTAGATTAGTATTATTTTATTCTAAATAAGTTTGTATGAACATAAATAATTGTTTTATGACAAAACAAAAGGTTATAACAATTTGAAATATATAATTGTTCAAATAGTCATAACTATTTGAACTAGTTCAATAAACAGATTTATTTTTTAAATCTCCTACTCAATAATTTTTGAAATATTAATAAATTAGTACTATTTTATTTCGAATAGGCTTATATGATGAAAAACAATTGTTTTATGACAAAACAAATGTTCATAACAATTTGAAATAGATAATTGTTCAAATTGCCATAATTATTTAAATTGGTTCGATAAATTGATTTATTTTTTCAATCTCCAACTTCTTAATTTTGAAATATTAATAAATTAATATTATTTTATTTTGGATACGCTTTTATGAACTGAAACAATTATGTTATTATAAAACAAAATGTCACAACGATTTTAAATAGATAATTGTTCAAATAGTCCTAACTATTTGAATTTGTTCGGTAAACAAATTTATTTTTTAAAATTTTTTGCTTATTAATTTTTTGAATATTAATAAAATAGTATTATTTTATTTCGAATAAGCATGTATGAATTGAAACAATTGTTTTATGACTAAACAAAAGGTTAGAACGATTTGAAATAGATAATTGTTTTAATAGTCTTGACTATTTGAATTAGGTCGGCAAACATATTTATTTTTTAAAACTCTTACTTATTAATTTTAGAATATTATTAGTTTAGCAATATTTTACTCCAAATATGCTTGTAAGAATAGAAGCAATTGTTTTATGACAAAACAAAGGTCAGAATGATTTGAGATAGATAATTGTTCAAATAGTCAAAACTATTTGAACTAGTCTGGTAAATAGATTTAGTTTTGAAATCTCTTGCTTATTAATTTTTGAAATATTAGTAAAATAGTATTATTTTATTTCAGATAAGTTTTTATCAGCTAAAACAATTGTTTTATGACAAAAAAAAAGGTTATAACAACTTTAAATAGATAATTGTTCAAATACTCAAATCTATTTGTTCTTCGATAAACAAATTTATTTTTTTAAATCTCTTGCTCATTAATTTTTCAAATGTTAATAAATTAGTATTTTTTTTATTTTAAATAAGCTTTAATGAACTAAAATAATTGTTTTATGCCTAAACAAATGGTCAGAATGATTTGAAATTGATAATTATTTTAATAGTCTTAACTATTTGAATTAGTTTGACAAACACATTTATTATTTTAAATCTTTTACTTATTAATTTTTGAAATATTATTAAATTAGTATTGTTTTAATCTAAATAAGCATGTATAAAAAGAAACAATTATTTTATGACAAAATAAAGATCATAACGATTTGAGATAGATAATTATTCAAATAGTTATAACTATTTAAAATGTTTTCTTGAATATATTTAGTTTTTAAATCTCTTATTAATTTTCAAAATATTAATATATTAGTATTATTTTATTCTAAATAATTTTGAATGACCAGTTTGTTTTATGACAAAACAAAAGGTCATGACGATTTCAAATAGATAATTTTTCACACATACATGACTATTTGAACTTGTTCAGTAAATAAATTTATTTTTTAAATCTCCTACCTATTAATTTTTAGAATATTAATAAATTAGTATTATTTTATTCTGAACAAAACTTATATGAACAAAAACATTTGTTTTATGACAAAATAAAAGGTCATAACAATTTTAAATAGATAATTGTTCAAATAATCATAATTATTTGAACTGGTTAGGAAAACAAAATTATTTTTTAAATCTCTTAATTATTAAATTTTGAAATATTAATAAATTCATTTTATTTTATTCCAAATAAGCTAGTATAAATTGAAAAAAATTATTTTATGCCAAAACAAAAGGTCATAACGATTTGAAATAGATAAGTGGTCATATAGTCTTAACTATTTGAACTGGTTCGGCAAAAAAATTTATTTTTTAAATCTCTTAGTTATTAGTTTTTGGAATATTATTAGATTAGTATTATTTTATTTTGAATAAGCTAGTATCAACAAAAAATAATTATATTATGACAGAACAAAAAGTTATAACGATTTCAAGTATACAATTGTTTAAATAGTCAAAACTATTTAAATTAGTTTGGTAAGCAGATTTTTTTTTTTAAATCTCTTACTTATTAATTTATAAGAGATTAATAAATTAGTATTATTTTATTTCGATTAAACTTGTATGATAAAAAACAATTGTTATATGACCAAACAAAAGCTAATAACGATTTGAAATAGATAATTACTGAAATGGCCATAATTATTTGAGTTGATTTGATAAACATATTCACTTTTTAAATAATTTACTTATTAATTTTCAAAATATTAATAAATCAGTATTATTTTATTTTGAATAAGCTTGTATGAATTGATACAAATGTTTTATGACCAAAGAAAAAGTCATAACAATTTTAAATAGATAATTGTTCAAATAGTCAAACTATTTTAATTTATTTGGTAAACAAATTTATTGTTTAAAACTCTTCCTTATTAATTTTTGAAAGAAATTAGTATTATTTTATTCTGGATAAGATTTTATGAATTGAAACAATTGTTTTATGTCAAAACAAAAGGTTATAATGATTTCAAATAAATAATTATTCAAATAGTCATAACTATTTAACCTGCTTGATAAACATATTTATTTTTTTTCAAATCTTTTACTTATTAATTTTTTAAAGCTAATAAATTTGGATTATTTTATTCTAGATAAGCTTGTAAGATATGAAACAAATATTTTATGACTAAACAAAAGGTCAAAATGATTTGAAATAGATAATTATTCCAATAGTTTTAACTATTTAAACTGGTTAGACAAACACAGTTATGTTTTAAATCTCTTATTAATTTTTGAAATATTATTAAATTAGTATTATTTTTAACCAAATAAGCTTCTAAGGCCAAAAACAATTGTTTTATGACAAAACAAAGATCTTAACAATTTAAGATTGATAATTGTTTAAATAGTCATAACTATTTGAACTGATTTGGTAAATAGATTTATTTTTTAAATCTCTTACTTATTAATTTTTGAAATATTTATAAATTAGTATTATTTTATTTCGAATAAACTTGTATGATAAAAAATAATTGTTTTATGACAAAACAAAAGGTCAAAATGATTTGAAATCGATAATCGTTCAAATGACCATAATTATTTTAACTGATTCGGTAAACATATTTATTTTTAAAAAATTTTTACTTATTAATTTAGAAAATATTAATAAATTAGTACTATTTTATTCCATCTAAGCTAGTATTAACTAAAACAATTATTTTATGACAAATCAATTGTTTTGTGACAAAATAAAAGGTCATAATGATTGGAAATAAATAATTATTCAACTGGCCATAATTATTTTAACCGATTTGGTAAACATATTTATTTTTTAAATTTCTTATTAATTTAGGAAATATTAATAAATTAATATTAATTATTCCATTTAAGCTTGTATTAATTGAAACAATTATTTTATGACAAATTAAAATGTTATAATATTTTAAATAGATAATTGTTTAAATAATAATAATAACTATTTGAACTTGTTCAGCAAACAGATTTATTTTTTAAATCTCTTTCTTATTAATTTTTTAAATGTTAATAAATTAGTATTAATTTATTCTGAATAAGCTTGTATGAAATGAAACAATTGTTTTATGACTAAACAAAAAGTCAACAATTTGAAGTATATAATTATTCTAATAGTCTTAACTATTTGAAATGATTCAGTAAACAAATTTATTTTTTAAATCTCTTACTTATTAGTTGGAATATTAAGAAATTAGTATTATTTTAATCCGAATAAGCTTGTACAAACAAAATAATTGTTTTACAACAAAATAAGAGGTCATAACGATTTGAAATAGATAATCACTCATATAGTCTTAACTCTTTGACTTGGTTCGGCAATTAAATTTATTTTTTAATTTTCTTGGTTATTAAGTTTTGAAATATTATTAAATTTGCATTATTTTATTTCTAATGAAATAGTATAAATAGAACTAATTGTTTGATGACAAAATAAAGGGTTATAATAATTTGAAATAGATAATTACTCAAATAGTAAAAACTATTTGAAATTGTTTGGCAAGCAGATTTACTTTTTAAATCTCTTACTGATTAATTTTTTCAATATTATTAAATTAGTATTGTTTTATTTCGAACAAACTTATATTAATAAAAACAATTGTTTTATTACAAAACAAAAAATAATAACGATTTGAAATAGATAATTGTGCAAATAGTTATAATTATTTGAACTAGTTTTGTAAATAGAATTATTTTCTAGATCCCTTACTTATATATTTTTGAAATATTAATAAATTAATTTTATTCTATTCCGAATAAGCTTGTATGAGCTGAAATAATTATTTTATGACAAAATAAAAGTTTATAACAATTTGAAATAAATAATTGTTCATATAGTTTTAAATGTTTGAAATGGATCGACAAATGAATTTATTTTTTAAATCTTATAGTTATTAATTTTTGAAATATTACTAAATTATTATTATTTTATTCCGAATAAGCTTGTATGAGTAGAAAATTTGTTTTATGATAGAACAAAAGTTATAAAAATTTGAAATAGATAATTGTTCAAATAGTCATAACTATTTAAATTGGTTTAACAAATTGATTTGTTTTTTAAATTTCTTATTAATTCTTGAAATATTAATAAATTAATATTATTTTATTTAGAAAAAGCTTGTACATTGAAAACAATTGTTTTATGATAAAACAAAAGGTAATAATGATTTAAAATAGATAGTTATTTAAATGGCCATGATTATTTGAACTGATTTGATAAACTAATTTATTTTTTAAATTTCTTGCTTATTAATTTTTGAAATATTAATAACTAGTATTATTTTATTTTGGATAAGCTTTTATGAACTAAAACAATTGTTTTATGATAAAACAAATGGTCATAATGATTTTAAATAGATAATTGTTGAAATAGTCATAACTATTTGAACTTGTTTGGTAAACAAATTTATTTTCTCAAATCTCATGCCTATTAATTTTTTGAATGTTAATAAATTAGTATTATTCTATTCTGAATAAATTTGTATGAATTGAAATGATTATTATATAACTAAAAAGGTTAAAATGATTTGAAATAGATAAGTATTCTAATAGTCGTAACTATTTGAACTGATTTGGCAAACACATTTATTTTTTAAATCTCTTATTAATTTTAGAATATTATTAAATTAGTATTATTTTTATTTGAATAAGGTTGTATGATAAAAAACAATTGTTTTATGAGAAAAAAGAAAGATGATAATGATTTGAGATCGATATTTGTTCAAATAGTCATAACTATTTGAAGTAGTTCAAAAAACAGCTTTAGTTTTTAAATCTCTTGCTTATTACTTTTGAAATATTAATAAAGTAGTATTATTTTATTTCAAATAAGTTTTTATGAACTTAAACAATTGTTTTATGACAAAACAAAAGGTCATAATGACTTTAAACAGATAATTGTTCAAATAGTCAAACTATTTCAACTTGTTTGGCAAACAGATTTATTTTTTTTAAATGTATTGCTCATTACTTTTTCGAATGTTAATAAATTAGTATTATTTTATTTTGAATAAGCTTGTATGAACTGAAATAATTGTTTTATGACTAAACAAAAAGTTAAAACAATTTGAAATAGATCATTATTCTAATAGTCTTAACTACTTGAACTATTTTGACAAATACATTTATTTTTTAAATTTCTTACTTACTAACTTTTGGAATATTATTTAATTAGTATTATTTTAATCCAAACAAGCTTGTATGAAAGGAAACAATTGTTTTTTAACAAAATAAAGATCATAAAGATTTGAGATAGATAACTGTTCAAATAGTCATAAATATTTGAATTGTTTTGGTAAATAGATTTTGTTTTTAAATCTCTTGTTAATTATCAAAATCTTAATATATAAGTATTATTTTATTTTGAATAATTTTGCATGAACAAAAACAATTATTTTACGACAAAACAATATGTCATTATGATTTGAAATAGATAATAGTTCAAATGGACATAACTATTTGAACTTGTTTGGTAAACAGATTTATTTTTTAAATCTCAAACTTATTAACTTTTAGAATACTAATAAATTAGTTTTATTTTATTTCAAATAAAATTGTATGAATAGAAACAATTGTTTTATGAAAAAACAAAAGATCATAACGATTTAAAATAAATAATTGTTCACATAGTCATAACTATTTGAACTTGCTCGGCAAATAAATTTATTTTTTAAATCTTTTACTTATTAATTTTTGGAATTTTAATAAATTTGTATTAGTTTATGTCAAAAAAAGGTTTACAAATAGAAACAATTGGTTTATGACTAAAAAAAAGGTCATAACAATTTGAAATAGATAATTCTTCAAATAGTCATAACTATTTGAACATGTTCAGAAAACATATTTATTTTTTAAAATTTTACTTATTAATTTTTGGATTATTAATAAATTTAAAATATTTTATTTGAAATAAGCTTGCATGAATAGAACCAATTATTTTATGACAAAACAAAAAGGTTATAATGTTTTGAAATAGATAATTATTCAGATAATCATAACTATTTGAACTTATTCGGTAAACATATATTTTATTTAATTCTCTTACTCATTAATTTTGGAATATTAATAAATTAGTATTATCTTACTTCAAATAAGCCTATATGAACAGAAACAAGTGTTTTATTGCAAAAATAAAGGTCATAATGATTTGAAATAGATAATTATTCAAATAGTCATGACTATTTGAAATTATTGAATAAATATATTTATTTTTTAAATCTTTTACTTATTAATTGTCAAAATATTTACAAATTAATATTATTTTAATTCGAATAAACTTGTATGAACATAAATAATTGTTCTATAACAAAACAAAAAATCATAACAAGTTGAAATAAATAATTACTCAAATAGTCATAATCTAAACTTATTTAGTAAACAAATTTATTTTTTAAATCTTTTACTTATTAATTGTCTTAATATTAACAATTTTATATTATTTTATTTGAAATAAGCTTGGATGAATAGAAAATTTTTTTTTTTACAAAACAAAAGGTTATGCTATTTCAAATAGATAATTATTCAAACGATTATAATTATTTAAATATGTTTAGTAAATAGATTCATTTTTTAAATCTCTTTATTATTAATTTTTGGATTATTAATAAATTAGCATTATTTTATTTTGAACAAGCTTATATGAATTGAAATAATTCTTTTATGACAAAACAAAAAGTCATAACGATATGAAATAGATAATTATCCAAATAGTCATGATTATTTGGTCTAGTTCAATAAATATATTTATTTTTAAAATTTTTGACTTATTAATTGTTGAAATATTAAAAAATTAGTATTATTTTAATCCAAATAAGCTTCTATGAATAGAAATAATTGTTTTATAACAAAATAAAAAGTCATAACGATTTAAATAAATAATTGCTCAAATAGTCATAACTATTTAAACTAGTTTGATAAATAGATTTATTTTTTAGATCACATATTAATTTTTGAAATATTAATAGACTATTATTACTTTATTTGAACAAACCAAGATGATTAGGTAAACAAAACAAAAGGTCATAATGATTTGAAATATATAATTCTTCAAATAGTCATAATTATTTGAACTAGTTAGGTAAATAGAATTATTTTTTAAATATCTTATTTATTATTTTTTGAAATATTAATAAATTCATTTTATTTTATTCCAAATAGGCTAGTATGAATTCA
Source organism: Durio zibethinus (assembly GCF_047325235.1). Classification (NCBI taxonomy): domain Eukaryota; kingdom Viridiplantae; phylum Streptophyta; class Magnoliopsida; order Malvales; family Malvaceae; genus Durio; species Durio zibethinus. The sequence goes on from NC_143171.1 coordinate 764,279, forward strand.
AACAAACCTCTTTTCTGACAAAACAAAAGTCATAATGATTTGAAATAGATAATTGTTCATATAGTTTTAAATATTTGAATTGGTTCGGCAAACAAATTTATTTTTTAATTCTCTTAGTTATTAACTTTTGGAATATGATTAGATTAGTGTTATTTTATTTCAAATAAACTTGAATGAACAAAAATAATTGTTTTATGACAAATCAAAAGGTTATAACAATTTGAAGTTTACATTGTTCAAATAGTCATAACTATTTGAATTAGTTTGGTAAATAGATTTTATTTTTTAAATCTCTTACTTATTAATTTTTGAAATATTAATAAATTAGTTTTATTTTATTTCGAATAAGCTTGTATGAACTGAAATCATTGTTTTATGATAAAACAAAAAGTCATAACGATTTGAAATATATAATTGTTCTGAACCACTTCAGCAAATAGATTTATTTCTTAAATCTCTTAGTTATTAATTTTTGGAATATTATTAAATTAGTATTATTTTATTTTGAATAAGTTTATATGAATTGAAACAATTATTTTATAATAGAACGAAAGGTTATAACAATTTGAAATAGATAATTGTTCAAACAGGAACTGGTTCGATAAATAAATTTATTTTTTAAATCTCTTACTTATAAATGTTTGAAATATTAATAAATTAGTATTATTTTATTTCAAATAGGTGTGTATGATAAAAAAAATTGTTTTATGACAAAAAAATTTTTCATAACAATTTGAAATAAATAATTGTTCTAATGGCTATAATTATTTGAACCAATTTGACAAACTGACTTATTTTGTAAATCTCTAACTTATCAATTTTTGAAATATTAATAAAGTAATATTATTTTATTACAAATAAGCTTTTATGAATTGGAATAATGGTTTTATGATAAAACAAAAGGTCATATTTATTTTAAATAGATAATTGTTCAAACAGTCATAACTATTTGAACTTGTTCGATAAATAGATTTATTTTTTTAATTTCTTATGTATTAATTTTCTAAATGTTAATAAATTAGCATTATTTTATTTCAAATAAGCATATATGAAATGAAAAAATTATTTTATGACTAAATAAAAGGTTAGAACAATTTGAAATAGATAATTGTTCTGATAGTCTTAACTATTTGAATTGGTTTGTCAAACACATTTATATTTTAAATCTCTTATTAATTTACCAATATTTTACTCCGAATAAGCTTGTATGAATAGAAACAATTACTTTATCACAAAACAAAGATCATAATAATTTGAATTGGTTCAATAAACATATTAGTTTTTGAATCTCTTATTAAATTTTGAAATATTAAAAAATTAGTATTATTTCATTTTGAATAAGTTTGTATGAATCAACAATTGTTTTATGACAAAACAAAATGTCATAACAATTTGAAACAAATGATAGTTCAAATGGATATGACTATTTGAACTTATTTGATTAACAGATTTATTTTTCAATCTCCAACTAATTAATTTTTAGAATATTAATAAATTAGTATGATTTTATTTCAAATAAAATTGTATGAGTAGAAACAATTGTTTTATGAGAAAACAAAAGATTATAACTATTTGAAATAAATAATTATTCAAATAGTCATAACTATTTAAACTCTTTCAGTAAATAAATTTATTTTTTAAATCTTTTATTTAATAATTTTTAGAATTTTAATAAATTAGTATAATTTTATTCCGAATAAGCTTTTATGAACAAAAACAATTGATTTATGACAAAACAAAAGGTCATACTGATTTGAAATAGATAATTCTTCAAATAGTCATAATTATTTGAACGTGTTCAGAAAACATATTTATTTTTTAAATTTTTTACTTATTAATTTTTGAAATATTAATAAATTTATATTATTTATTCAAAATAAGGTTGCATGAACATAACCAATTATTTTATGGAAAAACAAAAGGTAATAATGTTTTGAAATAGATAATTGTTTAGATAGTCATAACTATTTGCACATATTCGATAAATAAATTCATTTTTTAATTTTCTTACTCATTAATTTTTGGAATATTTATAAATTAGTATTATTTTATTTCAAATAAACAAATATGAACTGAAACAATTGTTTTATTATAAAACAAAAGGTTACAATGATTTGAAATACCTAATTATTCAAATAGTCATGACTATCTGAACTTGTTCAAAAAATATATTTATTTTTTAAATCTTTTACTTATTAATTTTTGAAATATTAATAAATTAATATTATTTTATTTCAAATAAGCTTGTATGAACAAAAACAATTATTTTATGACAAAACAAAGAGTCATAACAATTTGAAATAAATAATTGTTCAAATAGCCATAAAGATTTGAACTTGTTTGGTAAACATATTTACTTTTTAAATCTTTTGCTTATTAATTGTCTTAATATTAATAAATTAGTATTATTTTATTCAAAATAAGCTTCTATGAACAGAAAAAATCTTTTTACGACAAAACAAATGGTTATAGTAGTTTCAAATAGATAAATTGTTGAAATAGTTATAATTATTAATTTTCGGAATATTAATAACTTAATATTATTTTATTTTGAATAAGCTTATATGAACTGAAATAATTTTTTTTTGACAAAACAAAAGGTCATAACGATTTGAAATAGATATTTATTCAAATAATCACGACTATTTGATCTAGTTCGATAAACATATTTATTTTAAAACTTTTTTAGTTATTAATTATTGAAATATTAATAAATTAGTATTATTTTAATCCAAACAAGCTTGTATGAATAAAAACTATTATTTTATAACAAAAAAAGTCATAACAATTTGAAAGAAATAATTGCTGAAATTATCATAACTATTTGAAGTGGTTCGATAAATAAACTTATTTCTTTAAACCTCTTATTAATTTTTGAATATTAGTAGATTAGTATTTTTTTCCAAACAAACTTATATGAATAAAAACATTTGTTTTATGACAAAACAAAATGTCATAACGATTTGAAATAGATAATTGTTTAAATGTTCATAATTATTTGAACTAGTTAATTAAACAAAATTATTTTTTTAATTTTTTACATATTAATTTCTAAAATATTAATAAATTCATTTTATTTTATTATGAATAAGCTAGTATGAATTGAAAATTTGTTTTACGACAAAATAAAAGTGATTTGAAATAGATAATTGTTCATATAGTCTTAACTATTGGAATTAGTTTGGCAAACAAATTTATTTTTTAAATCTCTTAGTTATTAATTTTTAGAATATTATTATATTAGTATTATTTTATTTGAATAGACTTGTATGAACAAAAATAATTATTTTATGATAGAACACAAGGTTAGAATGATTTGAAGTATACAATTATTCAAATAGTTATAATTGTTTAAACTGATTTGATAAATAGATTTATTTGTTAAATCTTATACTTATTAAATTTTTAAAGATTAATAAATTAGTATTATTTTATTCTGAATAAACTTGTATGATAAAAAATAATTGTTACATGACAAACAAAACATAATAAGAATTTTTGAAATAAATAATTATTGAAATGATCACAATTATTTGAATTGATTTGGTAAACTGATTTATTTTTTAAATCACTTACTTATTAATTTTCAGAATATTAATAATTAGTATTATTTAATTTTGAACAAGCTTGTATAAACTGAAACAATTGTTTTATGACAAAACAAAAAGTCATAATGATTTGAAATAGATAATTGTTCATATGGTCTTAATTGTTTAAACTGCTTCGACAAATGGATTTATTTTTTAAATCTCTTAGTTATTAATTTTTAAAATATTATTAAATTAGTATTATTTTATTCTGAATATGCTTATATGAACTGAAATATTATTTTATAATAGAATAAAAGGTTATAACGATTTGAAATAGATAATGTTCAAATAGGAACTAGTATAGTAAATAGATTTATTTTTTAAATCTCCTACAAATTACTTTTTGAATATTAATAAATTAGTATTATTTTATTCTAAATAGGCTTATATGATGAAAACTAATTGTTTTATGACAAACAAAAGTTTGTAATGATTTGAAATAGATAATTATTTGAAAGGCAATAGTTATTTGAATCGATTTGATAAATTGACTTATTTTTTAATTTCTAACTTATCAATTTTTGAACTATTAATAAAGTAGTATTATTTTATTTCAGATGAACTTTTATGAACTGAAACAATTGTTTTATGATAAAACAAAAGGTATATTTATTTTAAATAGATAATTATTCAAAAAGTCATAACTATTTAAATTTACTCCGTAAACAGATTTATTTTTTAAAATTTCTTGTGTATTAATTTTCCGAATGTTAATAAATTAGTATTATTTTATTTCAAATAAGCTTGTAGGAACTAAAAAGAATTATTTTATGACTAAACAAAAGGTCATAACGATTTAAAATAGATAATTGCTCTAATAATCTTAACTATTTGAATTGGTTCAACAAACATATTTATTTTTTAAATCTCTTACTTATTAATTTTTAGAATATTATTAATTTAGCAATATTTTACTCCAAATGAGCTTGTATGAACAAAAACAATTGTTTTATGACAAAACAAAAATCTTAATGATTTAAACTAGTTCGATAAACAGATTTAGTTTTTAAATCTCTTATTAATTTTTGAAATATTAAAAAATTAGCATTATTTTATTCTTAATAATTTTGTATGAATAGAAACAATTGTTTTATGACAAAACAAAATATCATAACGATTTGAAATAGATGATAGTTCAAATGAACATGACTATTTGAACTTGTTTGATCAATAAATTTATTTTTTAAATCTCCAACTTATTAATTTTTAGAATATTAATATATTAGTATTATTTTGTTTCGAATAACATTGTATGACTATAACAATTGTTTTATGACAAAACAAAAGATAATAACAATTTGAAATAAATAATTGTTAAAATAGTCATAACTATTTAAACTTGCTTGGTAAATAAATTTATTTTTTAAATCTTTTATTTAATAATTTTTAGAATTTTAATAAATTAGTATTATTTTTATTCCGAATAGGCTTTTATGAATAGAAACAATTAATTTATGACAAAACAAAAAGGTCATAATGACTTGAAATAGATAATTCTTCAAATAGTTATAACTATTCGAAAGTGCTTAGAAAACATATTTATTTTTAAAATTTTTACTTATCAACTTTTGAAATATTAATAAATTTATATTATTTTATTTCAAATAAGCTTGCATGAACAAAACCAATTGTTTTATCACAAAACAAAAGTTCATAATATTTTGAAATAGATAATTGTTCAAATAGTCATAACTATTTGAACATGTTCGGTAAACATATTCATTTTTTAATTCTCTTACTCATTAATTTTTAGAATATTAATAAATTAATATTATTTTATTTTGAATAAACTTATATAAACCGAAACAATCATTTTATTGCAAAACAAAAAGTCACAATGATTTAAAATAGATAATTATTTGAATAGTCATGACTATTTGAACTTGTTCAGTAAGCATATTTATTTTTTAAATCTTTTACTTATTTTTTATTGAAATATTAATAAATTAATATTATTTTAATCTATATAAGCTTATATAATAAAAAAACAATTGTTTTATGACAAAACAAAAAGTCATAATAATTTAAAATAAAAAATTGTTCAAATAGTCATAAAGATTTGAATTTGTTCGATAAACAGATTTATTTTTTAAACCTTTTAGTTATTAATTGTAAATTTGTATAAATATAAAAAAATCATTTTATGACAAAACAAAAGGTTATAGCAATTTCAAATAGATAATTGTTGAAAAAGTTATAATTATTTAGACTTGTTCGATAAATATATTCATTTTTTAAATCTTTTAATTATTAATTTTGAAAACATTAATAACATAGTATTACTTTATTTCGAATAATTTTTTACGAATTGAAATATATTTTTTTATGACAAAAGAAAATATCATAACGGTTTGAAATAGATATTTATTCAAATAGTCATGACTATTTGATCAAGTTCGGTAAATATATTTATTTTAAATAAATTTTACTTATTAATTGTCAAAATATTAATAAATTAATATTATTTTAATCCAAATAAGCTTGTATGAATAGAAACTATTATTTTATGATAGATAAAAAGTCATAACAATTTGAAATAAATAATTCCTCAAATAGTTATAACTATTTGAATTGGTTTGATAAATAAATTTATTTTTTAAATCTCTTATTAATTTTTGAAATATTAATAGATTAGTATTTTTTTATTTTGAACAAACTTATATAAACAAAAATATTTATTTTACAACAAAACAAAAGGTCATAAGGATTTGAAATAGATAATTATTCAAATAGTCATAATTATTTGAACTGGTTAGGTAAACATAATTATTTTTCAAATCTCTTACATATTAATTTTTGAAATATTAATAAATTCATTTTATTTTATTCTAAATAAGCTATTATGAATTGAAAAAAATTGTTTTATGGCAAAACAAAAATAATTTAAAATAGATAATTGTTAATATAGTCTTAACTATTTAAACTAGTTTGGTAGAAAAATTTATTTTTTAAATCTCTTAGTTATTAATTTTTGGAATATTATTATATTAGTATTATTTTATTTCAAAACATCTTGGATGAACAAAAATAATTTTTTTATGACAGAACAAAAGGTTATAATGGTTTGAAGTATACAATTATTCAAATAGTCATAACTATTTTAACTAATTTGGTAAATGGATTTATTTTGTAAATCTCTTACTTATTAATTTTTGAAAGATTAATAAATTAGTATTATTTTATTTTGAATAAACTTATACAATCAAAACAATTATTATATGACCAAACAAAAGGTAATAATGATTTGAAATAGATAAATATTGAAATGGCCATAATTATTTGAACTGACTTGGTAAACAGATTGACTTTTTAAATCACTTAATTATTAGTTTTTGAAATATTAATAAATTAGTATTATTTTATTTTGAATAAACTTGTATGAACTGAAACAATTGTTTTGTGACAAAATGAAAGGTCAGAATAATTTTCGATAGACAATTGTTTAAATAGTCATAACTATTTGAATTTGTTTGGTAAAAAAATTTATTTTTTTAAACTCTTGTTTATTAATTTTTGAAATATTAAGAAATTAGTATTATTTTATTTTGGATAAGCTATTATGAACTGAAACAATTGTTTTATGTCAAAACAAAATGTCATAATGATTTTAAATAATTAATTCTTCAAATAGTCATAACTATTTGAATTTGTCTAATAAATGGATTTGTTTTTTCAAATATTTTCCATATTAATTTTTCAAAATTTAATAAATTGAGATTATTTTATTCCAAATAAGCATGTAAGATATGAAACAAATTTTAATAAATTGAGATTATTTTATTCCAATAAATGTATCGTTGGCCTGATCAGTGTAAATAATTATTATTGTTTGAGCAATTATCTATTTCAAATCATAATAACCTTTTGTTTTGTCACAAAATAATTGTTTCTGTTCATACAAGCTTATTTGGAATAACATTATTCAAATTTATTAATATTTCAAAAATTAATAAGAGATTTAAAAAATGAATATGTTTATTGAACAAGTTCAAATAGTAATGGCTTTTTGAACAATTATCTATTTCAATTTGCTATAACCTTTTATATTGTCATAAAACAATTTTTTCTATTCATACAAGCTTATCTCAAATCTATTTATTGAATAATTTCAAATAGTTATGATTATTTGAACAATTATTTATTTCAAATGGTTATGACCTTTTGTTTTGTCATAAAATAATTATTTTTGTTCATACTAGCTTATTCAAATTAAAATAATATTAATTTGTTAATATTTTGAAAATTAATAAGTAAAAGATATAAAAAAAAATATGTTTACCGAACAAGTTCAAATAGTAATAACTATTTGAATAATTATCTATTTCAAATCATTATGATCTTTTGTTTTGTCATAAAATAATTGTATCAATTCATATAGGCTTATTCGAAATAAAATAATACTAACTTATTACTATTTCAAAAATTAATGAGTTTCATTCTTCAAATCCGTTACTTATTAGCTTTCAAAATATTAATAAATTAGCATTACTTTATTTCTAATAAGAATATATAAACAAAAATAATTGTTTTATCACAAAACAAATGGTCATAATGATTTGAAATAAATAATTGTTAAAATAGTTATAACTAATTAAATTGGTTTAGTAAACAGATTTATTTTTTAAATTTCTTACTTCTTAATTACAAAATATTAATAAATTTATATTATTTTATTTCAAACAAACTTATATGAACAAAAACATTTGTTTTATGACAAAACCAAAGGTCATAAAGATTTGAAATAGATAATTGTTTAAATAGTCATAATTATTTGAACTAGTTAGGCAAACATAATTGTTTTTTAAATCTCTTACTTATTGAGATTTGAAATATTAATAAATTATTTTATTTTATTTTGAATAAATTACTAAGAATTGAAAAAACAAATTTTACGACAAAATAAAAGGTCATAATGATTTGAAATAAAGAAATGTTCATATAACCTTAACTATTTGAACTAGTTTAGCAAACAAATTTATTTTTTAAGTCTCTTAGTTATTAATTTTTAGAATATTATTACATTAGAATTATTTTATTTGGAATAAACTTGTGTGAATAGAAATAATTATTTTATGAGATAGCAAAAGGTTATAACAATTTAAAATATATAATTATTCAAATAGTCATAACTATTTGAACTGGTTCGGTAAACAAATTAACTTTTTAAATCTCTTACTTATTAAATTTTGAAATATTAGTAAATTAGTATTATTTTATTCGGAATAAGCTTGTATGATGAAAAACAATTGTTTTATGACAAAACAAAAGTTCTTAATGATTTGAAATAGATAATTGTTCAAATGGCCATAATTATTTAAACTAATTTGATAAACTGATTTATTTTTTAAATCTCTAACTTATCAATTTTTCAAATATTAATAAAGTAATATTATTTTCTATCGGATAAACTTTTGTGTACTGAAATAGTTATTTTATGATAAAATAAAATGTCATAACGATTTTAAATAGATAATTATGTAACTAGTCTTAACTTTTTGAACTTATTTGATAAATAAATTTTTTTAAATTTCTTATTAATTTTCTTAATGTTAATAAATTAGTATTATTATATTTTGAATAAGCATGTATGAATTGAAACAATTATTTTTTGACCAAACAAAAGATCAAAACAATTTGGAATAGATAATTGTTCTAATAGTCTTATCTATTTGAAATGGTTTGGAAAGCACATTTATTTTAAAATCCCCATTGATTTTCAAAATAGTAATAAATTGGTATTAATTTATTTTGAATAATTTTGTATGAATAGAAAAAATTATTTTACGACAAAACAAAATGTCATAACAATTTGAAATAGATAACAATTCAAATGGACATGACTATTTGAACTTGTTCGATAAATAAATTTATTTTTTAAATCTCTAACTTATTAATTTTTAGAATAATAATAAATTAGTATTATTTTATTCCACATAAACTTGTATGAATAGAAACAAATATTTTATGATAAAAGAAAAGATCATAATGATTTGACATATATAACTATTTAAATAGTCATAACTATTTGAAACTTTCTCAATAAATAGATTTATTATTTAAATCTTTTATTTATTAATTTTAGAAATATTAATAAATTAGCATTATTTTATTCTAAATAAGCTTGTATGAATAGAAACAATTGGTTTATAACTAAATAAATTGTTTTAACAATTTGAAATAGATAATTGTTCAAATAGTCATAACTATTTAAACGTGTTTAGAAAATATATTTATGTTTTAAATTTTTACTTATTAATTTTTAGAATTTTAATAAATTTATATTATTTTATTCGAAATAAGCTTGCATGAACAAAACCAATTATTTTATGACAAAACAAATGGCCATATTGTTTTGAAATAGATAATTATTTTGATAGTCATAACTAATTGAACTTTTTCGGTAAACAAATTCATTTTTTTAATTCTCTTACTCATGCTTATATTAACTAAAACAACTGTTTTATACGAAATAAAAAGGTTATAATGATTTGAAATAGATAATTATTCAAATAGTCATGACTGTTTGAACTTGTTCAATAAACATATTTATTTTTTTAAATCTTTTACTTATTAATTGTCAAAATATTAATAAATTAATATTATTTTAATTTGAATAAATTTGTATGAACAAAAACAATTGTTTTATGACAAAACAAAAAGTCATAGCAATTTTGTTTGTAGAACTATTTCAAATAATTATGACTATTTGAACAATTATCTATTTCAAATCATTATTACCCTTTGTTTTGTCATAAAACAAATGTTTTTGTTCATATAAGTTTGTTAATAATAAAATAATATTAATTTATTAATATTTCAAAAATTAATATGTAAGAGATTTAAAAAATAAATCTGCTTGCCAAACCAGTTCAATTAGTTATAACTATTTGAATAATTTTTTATTTCAAATTGTTACGATATTTGTTTTATCATAAAACAATTGTTTTTGTTCATACAGTCTTATTCAAATAAAGTAATGCTAATTTATTAATACTTTGAAAATTAATAAGTAACAGATTTAGAAAATGTATCTGTTGGCCTGACCAGTATAAATAATTATGATTATTTGAGTAATTATCTATTTCAAATTATAATGACCTTTTGTTTTGTCACAAAATAATTGTTTCTGTTCATACAAGCTTATTTGGAATAACATTATTCGAATTTATTAATATTCCAAAAATTAATAAGAGATTTAAAAAATGAATCATTTATTGAACAAGTTCAAATAGTTATGGCTGTTTGAACAATTATCTATTTCAATTTACTATAACCTTTTGTATTGTCATAAAACAATTTTTTCTATTCATACAAGCTTATCTCAAATTTATTTACTGAATAATTTCAAATAGTTATGATTATTTGAACAATTATTTATTTCAAATTGTTATGACCTTTTGTTTTGTCATAAAACAATTATTTTTGTACATACTAGCTTATTCAAATTAAAATAATATTAATTTGTTAGTATTTTGAAAATTAATAAGTAAAAGATATAAAAAAATAAATATGTTTACCGAACAAGTTCAAATAGTAATAACTATTTGAATAATTATCTATTTCAAATCGTTATGACCTTTTATTTTGTCATAAAATAATTGTATCAATTCATATAGGCTTATTCGAAATAAACTAATACTAACTTATTACTATTTCAAAAATTAATGAGTAAGAGATTTGAAAAATGAATATGTTTACTAAACAAGTTCAATAGTTATGACTATTTGAACAATTATCTATTTCAAATCATTATGACCTTTTGTTTTGCCATAAAATAATTGTTTCTGTTCATACAAGCTTATTTTGAATAAAATAATATGAATTTACTAATATTCCAAAGATTAATAAGTAAAAAAATAAAAAATAAATATATTTTTTGAACATGTTCAAATAGTTATGCCTATTTGAACAATTATCTATTTCAAATCGTGATGACTTTTTGTTTTACCATAAAACAATTATTTTTATTCGTAAAAGCTTATTAGAATAAAATAATAATTTATTAAAATTCCAAAAATTAATAAGTAATAGATTAAAAATTAATTTTGTTTAGCTAGTGAGTTCAAATAGTTATGAATATTTAAATAATTATTTATTTTAAATCATTATGATCTTTTGTTTTGTCATAAAACAATTGTTTCTATTCATACAAAATTATTCAAAATAAAATAATACTAATTTATTAATATTTTGAAAATTAGTAAGAGATTTGAAAACTAAATCTGTTTACTAGACAATTCAAACAGTTATGAGTATTTGAATAATTATCTATCTCAAATTGGTATGACCTTTGTTTTGTCATTAAACAATTGTTTCTGTCTATACAAACTTATTTGGAGTAAAATATTGCTAAACTAATAATATTTTAAAAATTTATAAGTAAGAGATTTAAAAAATAAATATATTTGTCGAATCAGTTCAAATAGTTAAGTCTATTAGAACAATTATCTATTTCAAATCGTTTTGACTTTTTGTTTAGTTATAAAATAATTCATACATTCTTATTTGAAATAAAATAATATTATTTTATTAATATTCAAAAAATTAATAAGCAAGCAATTTAAAAAAAATAAATCTGTTAACCAAACAAGTTTAAATAATTATGACTATTTGAACAATTATCATTTTAAAATCGTTATAACCTTTTGTTTTATCATAAAAAAATTGTTTCATTTCGTAAAACCTTATCCAAAATAAAATAATATTACTTTATTAATACTTCAAAAATTGAAAATTTGGAAATTTAAAACATAAATCTTTTGTTTTGTCATAAAACAATTATTTCTATTTATACAAGTTTATTTGGAATAAAAGAATACTAATTTATTAATATTCTAAAAATTAATAGGTAGGAGATTTAAAAAATAAATTTGTTTATCAAACAAGTTCAAATAGTCATGTCCATTTGAACAATTATCTATTTCAAGTTGTTATGACCTTTTGTTTTGATATAAAACAATTGTTTCTTTTTATGCAAAATTATTTAGAATAAAATAATATTTATCTATTAATATTTTTAAAATTAATAATAGATTTAAAACTAAATCTATTTTTTGAAACAATTCAAATAGTTATGATTATTTGAACTATTATTTATCTCAAATCGTTATGGTCTTTATTTTTTTATAAAACAATTGTTACTTTTAATACAACCTTATTCAAATTAAAATAATACTAATTTAATAATATTACAAAAATTAATAAGCAAAAGATTTAAAAAATAAATATGTTTGCTGAACCAATTCAAATAGTTAACACTATTAGAACAATTATCTATTTCAAATTGTTTGACCTTTTGTTTAATCATAAAGCAATTATTTCAATTCATACAAGTTTATTCAGAACAAAATAATACTAATTTATTAACATTCAAAAAATTAATAAGCAAGAGATTTAAAAAGATAAAATCTATTTATTGAACAAGTTTAAATAGATTGGACTATTTGAACAATTAATCTAACTATTTAAAGTCATTATGACCTTTTCTTTCATTATAAAATAATGTTTCAGCTCTTCGAAACTTATCCGAAATAAAATAATACTACTTTACTAATATTTCAAAAATTAATAAGTAAGAGATTTAAAAACTAAAACTATTTTTCAAATCAATTTAAAAAGTTATGATTATTTAAACAAATATCATTCTCAAATCATTATGATCTTTGTTTTCTCTTAAAATAATTGTTTCTGATCATGCTTATTTGGATAAAATAATAATATTTTAATAATATTTTAAAAATTAATAAGAGATTTAAAAAATAAATATGTTTGCCGAACCAATTTGAATAATTAAGACTATTAGAATAATTATCTATTTCAAATCGTTTTAATCATTTGTTTAATCATATAATAATTGTTTTAATTCATACAAACTTATTCGAAATAAAATAATACTAATTTATTAACATTTATTTATTTCAAATTGTTATAACTTTTTGTTCAAATAGTTAAGACTATATGAACAATTATTTATTCAAAGTGTTATGACTTTTATTTTAGCTCATACAAGCGCATTCGGAACAGAATAAAACAAATTTATTAATATTTCAAAAATTTATAAGTAAGAGATTTAGAAAATAATTCTATTACTAAACTAGTTTAAATAATTATAACTATTTGAATAATTATCTATTTCAAATCATTAATACTTTTTTTTGTCATAAAACAATTGTTTTTGTTAATATAAGTTTGTTCAAAATAAAATAATATTAATTTATTAATATTTAGAAAATTAATTAGTAAGAGATTTAAAAGGTGAATCTGTTTACCAAATCATTTCAAATAGTTTTGACTATTTGGATAATTATCTATTTCAAATCGTTATAACCTTTTATTTTGTCATCAAACAATTGGTTATGTTCATATTATTTTATTTGGAATAAAATAATACTAATTTAATAATATTTGAAACTTAATAACCAAGAAAATTATCAATATCAAATCGTTAAGATCTTTGTTTTGTAATAAAATAATTGAATTTGATCATAGAAGGTTATTCAATTAAATATAATGCTAATTTAATAATATTTCAAAAATTATTAAGAGATTTTAATATAAATGTATTTGCTGAACCAGTTCAAATAGTTAAAGCTATTAGAATAACTATCTATTTCAAATCATTTTTTACCTTTTGTTTAGTCATAAAATATTTGTTTCATATCTTACAAGCTTATTCAGAATAAAATAATCCAAATTTATTAACATTCAAAAAATTAATAAGCTAAAGGTTTGAAAAAATAAATCTATTTACTGAACAAGTTTAAACAATTATGACTATTTGAACAATTATTTATTTAAAATCATTATGACCTTTTGTTTTAATATAAAACAATTGTTTCAGTTCATAAAAGCTTATCCAAAATAAAATAGTACTAATTTCTTAATATTTCAAAAATTAATAAGTAAGAGTTCAAAAAAATAAATTTTTTTACCAAACAAATTCAAATAGTTATGACTATTTGAACAATTGTCTATTGAAAATTGTTATGACCTTTTGTTTTGTTACAAAATAATTGTTTCAGTTCATACAAGCTTATTCAAAATAAAATGATACTAATTTATTAATATTCAAAAAATTAATAAGAGATTTAAAAACTGAATCTATTTACCATATCAGTTTAAATAATTATGGCCATTTCAATAATTATGTATTTCGAATCATTATTACCTTTTGTTTGGTTATATAACAATTGTTTTTTATCATAAAAATTTATTTGGAATAAAATAATATTAATTTATTAATCTTTCAAAAATTAATAAAAGATGTTTACTGAACCAATTTAAATAATTATGACTATTTAAACAATTGTATACTTCAAATCATTATAACATTTTGCTCTGTCATAAAACAATTATTTCTATTCATACAAGCTTATTTGAAAAAAAATAATACTAATATAATAATATTTTGAAAATTAATAACTAAGAGATTTAAAAAATAAATTTGTTTGTTGAACTAGTTCTAATAATTAAGACTATATTAACAATTATCTATTTCAAATTGTTTTTGTTTTGTCATAAAACAATTTTTTCAATTCATACTAGCTTAATCAGAATAAAATAAAATGAATTTATTAATATTTCAAAATTTAATATGTAAGAGATTTAAAAAATAATTTTGTTTACCTAATCAGTTCAAATAATTATGACTATTTGAACAATTATCTATTTCAAATCATTATGACCTTTTATTTTGTCATAAAATAAATAATTTTGTTTATATAAGTTTGTTCAGAATAAAAAAATACTAATCTATTAATATTTCAAAAATTAATAAGAGATTTAGAAAATAAATCTATTTACCAAAACAGTTCAAATAGTTATGACTATATGAGCAATTATTTATTTCAAATTATTATGATTTTTTTTGTTATAAAATAATAGTTTCTATTCATACAAACTTATTTAGATTAAAATAATACTAATTTATTAATATTTCAACAATTAATAAGTAAAAATTTTCAAAAGTAAATATGTTTATTGAACTAGATCAAATAGTCATGACTATTTGAATAAATATCTATTTGAAATTGTTATGACCTTTGGTTTTGTCATAAAAAAATTATTTCAGTTCATATAAGCTTATTCAAAATAAAATAATACTAAGTTATTAATATTTCAAAAATTAATAATTAAGAGATTTAAAAAATGAATATATTTACTGAACAAGTTTAAATAATTGTGACTATTTTAACAATTATCTATTTGAAATTGCTATAACCTTTTGTTTTGTCATAAAATGATTTTTTCTATTCATACAAGCTTTTTTGTAATAAAATAATACAAATTTATTAATATTAAGACAATTAATAAGTAAAAGATTTAAAAAATAAATCTGTTTGCTAAAAAAGTTCAAATATTTATAACTATTTAAATAATTATTTATTTCAAATTGTTATGACTTTTTGTTTTGTCATAAAACAATTGTTTCTATTTATACAAGCTTATTTGGATTCAAATAATATTAATTTATTAATATTTCAACAATTAATAACTAAAAGATTTAAAAAATAAATATGTTTTCTGAATAAATTCAAATAGTCATGACTATTTGAATAATTGTTTATTTTAAATTATTATGACCTTTTGTTTTGTAGTAAAATGATTGTTTCAACTCATATATACTTATCTGAAATAAAATAATACTAATTTATTAATATTCCAAAATTAATGAGTAAGGGAATTAAAAAATGAATATGTTTACCGAACATGTTTAAATAGTTATGACTATTAGAACAATTATCTATTTCAAAACATTATGGCCTTTTGTTTTGTCATAAAACAATTGGTTCTGTTCATGCATGCTTATTTCAAATAAAATAATATAAATTTATTAATATTTCAAAAATTAATAAGTGAAAATTTAAAAAAATAAGTATGTTTTTTGAACACGTTCAAATAGTTATGACTATTTGAACAATTATCTACTTCAAATTGTTATATCCTTTTGTTTTGTCATAAATCAATTGTTTCTATTCATAAAAGCTTATTTGGAATAAAATAATACTAATTTCTTAAAAGACCAAAAATTAATAAGTAAAAGATTTAAAAAATAAATTTGTTTACCTATGAGTTCAAATAGTTATGACTATTTGAATAATTATTTATTTCAAATTTTTATGATATTTTGTTTTGTCATAAAACAGTTGTTTCCAATAATACAAATTTATTTGAAATAAAATAATACTAATCTATTAATATTCTAAAAATTAATAAGTTAGAGATTTAAAAAATAAATTTGTTCACAAAACAAGTTCAAATGGTCATATCCATTTGAACTATTATCTATTTCAAATAGTTATGACACTTTGTTTTATCATCAAACAATTGTTTCTATTCATACAAAACTATTCAGAATAAAATAATACTAATTTATTAATATTTCAAGAATTAATAAGACATTTAAAAAATAAATCTGTTTACTAAACTAGTTCAAATAGTTATGACTATTTGAACAATGATCTATTTCAAATTGTTATAACTGTTTTTTTCTATTATAAAAATTTGTTTCTGTTCATAAAAGCTTATTCAGAATAAAATAATACTAATTTAATAATATTCTAAAAATTAATAACTAAGATTTAAAAAATGAATATGTTTGTCAAACTAGTTCAAATAGCTAAGACTATATGAACAATTATTTATTTCAAATTGTTATGACCTTTTGCTTTGTCATAAAATAATTGTTTCAACTCACACAAGCTTATTTGAAAAAGAATAAAATTAATTTATTAATATTTCTAAAATTTATAAGAGATTTAGAAAATAATTTTATTTACTGAACTAGTTCAAATAATTATAACTATTTAAACAATTATCTATTTCAAATCAATATTACTTTTTTGTTTTGTCATAAAAAAATTGTTTTTGTTAATATAAATTTGTTTGAAATAAAGTTGTACTAATTTATTAATATTTAGAAAATTAATCAGTAAGAGATTTAAGTAAATCTGCTTGCCAAACTATTTCAAATAATTTTGACTATTTGAATAATTATCTATTTCAAATCATTATAACCTTTTATTTTGTCAACAAACAATTGGTTCTATTTATACTATTTTATTCAAAATAAAATAATACTAATTTAATAATATTTCAAAACTTAATAACCAAGAAAATTAAAAAATAAATCTAATTGCCCAACTAGTTCAAATAGTTAAGACTATATGAATGATTATCTATTTCAAATCATTATGACCTTTTCTTTTGTCGTAAAACAATTGTTTTGTTTGTACAAGCTTATTCATATTAAAATAATACTAATTTAAAAATATTTTAAAAATTATTAAGTATGAGATTTAAAAATAAACTTGTTTATTGAATTAGTTCAAATAGTTAAGACTATTAAAATAATTATCTATTTCAAATCGTTTTGACCTTTTATTGAGTCAAAACAATTGTTTCAATTCATACAAGCTTATTTACAATAAATTAATACTAATTTATTAACATTTGGAAAATTAATAAGAAAGTGATTAAAAAAATAAATCTATTTGCTGAATAAGTTCAAATAATTATTATTATTTTAAGAATTATCTATTTAAAATCATTATAACCTTTTGATTTGTCATAAAACAATTGTTTCAATTAATACAAGCTTAGATAGAATAAAATAATACTAATTTATTAATATTTCCTAAATTAATAAGCAAGAAATTTAAAAAATAAAACCGGTTTACTGAATTAGTTAAAATAATTATGGCCATTTGAATGATTATCTATTTCAAATTATTATGACCTTTTGTTTTGTCATAAAACAATTGTTTTTTATCATACAAGCTTATTCAAAATAAAATACTACTAATTGATTAATATTTCAAAAATTAATAAGTAACAGATTTAAACAATAAATCTATTTATCGAACCGGTTTAAATAGTTATGACTATTTGAACAATTGTCAATCTCAAATCATTAAAACTTTTATTTTGTCATAAAATAGTTGTTTCTAATCATAGAAGCTTATTTGGTCTAATTTAATAATATTTCAAAAATTAATAAGTAAGAGATTTAAAAAATAAATGCGTTTGCCAAACCAATTCAAATAGTTAAAACTATTAGAATAATTATTTTATTTCAAATTATTTTGACCTTTTGTTTAGTCATAAAATATTTGTTTTATATCTTACAAGCTTATTTGGAATAAAATAATCTAAATTTATTGACATTCGAAAAATTACTAAGCAAAAGATTTGAAAAAATAAATCTACTTACCGAATAAGTTCAAATAGTTATGACTACTTAGACAATTATTTATTTAAAATTGTTATGACCTTTTGTTTTGACATAAAACAATTATTCCAGTTCATTAAAGCTTATCCAAATTAAAATAATACTAATTTCTTAATATTTCAAAAATTAATAAGTAAGAGTTTAAAAAAATAAATTTGTTTACTAAACAATTTCAAATAGTTATGACTATTTGAACAATTATCTATTTAAAATTGTTATGACCTTTTGTTTTGTTTTAGTTCATATAAGCTTACTTGAAATAAAGTAATGCTAATTTATTAATATTTCAATAGTTAATAAGTGATTTAAAAAGTGAATCTATTTATAAAATCAGTTTAAGTAATTATGGCCATTTCAACAATTATCCTTTTCAAATTGTTTTTACCTTTTGTTTGGTCATATAACAATTATTTTTTTATCATACAAGCTTATTCCAAATAAAATAATACTAATTTATTAATCTTTCAAAATTTAATAAGAGATTTAAAAAATAAATATGTTTACCGAACCAATTCAAATAGTTATGATTATTTGAATAATTGTAAACTTCAAATCGTTATAACCTTTTGTTCTGTCATAAAACAATTATTTATATTCATACAAGCTTATACAAAATAAAATAAAACTAATCTAATAATATTTCAAAAATTAATAACTTAGAGATTTAAAAAATAAATTTGTTTATCGAACCCATTAAATAGTTAAAACTATATGAACAATTATTTATTTCAAATTGTTATGAACTTTTGTCTTGTCATAAAACAATAATTTTCAATTCATACTAGCTTATTAAGAATAAAATAAAATGAATTTATTAATATTTAAAAAATTAATAAGTAAGAGATTAAAAAAATAATTCTATTTACCTAATCAGTTCAAATAATTATGACTATGTGAACAATTATCTATTTCAAATTGTTATAAACTTTTTTTTATCATAAAACAAAGGTTTATGTTCAATAAGTTTGTTCAGAATAAAATAATACTAATCTATTAATATTTCAAAAATTAATAAGAGATTTGAAAAATACATCTATTTATCGAAGCAGTTCAAATAGTTATGACTATCTAAACAATTATTTATTTCAAATCATTACGGATTTTTGTTTTGCTATAAAACAATAGTTTCTATTCATACAAGCTTATTCAGATTAAAATAATATTAATTTACTAAAATTTTAAAAATTAATAAGTAAAAATCTTAAAAAATAAATATGTTTACCGAACTACATCAAATTGTAATGACTATTTGAATAATTATCTATTTTAAATCATTATGACCTTTTGTTTTGTCAAAAAAAATTATTTCAGTTCATATAAACTTATTTGAAATAAAATAATACTATGTTATTAATATTATGAAAATTAATAATTAAGAGATTTTAAAAATGAATCTGTTTATCGAACAAGTTTAAATAATTATGACTATTTAAACAATTATCTATTTCGAATCGCTATAACTTTTTGTTTTGTTATAAAATGACTTTTTCTGTTCATACAAGCTTATTTTGAATAAAATAAAATAAATTTATTAATATTGAAACAATTAATAAGTAAAAGATTTAAAAAATAAATCTATTTACCGAACAAGTTCGAATCATTATGACTATTTGAACAATTATTTATTTCAAATTGTTGTGATTTTTTTTCTTTTGTCATAAAACAATTGTTTTTGTTCATACAAGCTTATTCAAATTAAAATAATATTAATTTATTAATATTTCGACAAATAATAAGTAAAAGATTTAAAAAATAAATATGTTTACCAAAGAAGTTCAAATAGTCATGATTATTTGAATAATTATCAATTTCAAATCATTGTGACTTTTTGTTTTGTAATAAAATAATTGTTCCAGTCCATATAAACTTATTTTAAATAAAATAATACTAATTTATTAATATTCGAAAAATCAAAGAGTAAGAGAATTAAAAAAATGAATCTATTTACTAAACAAGTTCAAATAGTTATGACTATCTGAATAATTATCTATTTCAAAAATTATGACATTTTGTTTTATCGTAAAACAATTGGCTTTGTTCATGCAAGCTTATTTCAAATAAAATAATATAAATTTATTAATATTCTAAAAATTAATAATTAAAAATTTTAAAAATAAATCAATTTTTTGAACATATTTAAATAATTATGACTATTTGAACAATTATCTATTTCAAATCATTATGACAATTTGTTTTGTCATAAATGAATGATTTCTTTTCAAACAAGCTTATTTTGAATAAAATAATACTAATTTATTAATATTCCAAAATTAATAAGTAAAACATTTAAAAATAAATTTGTTTACCGAGTGAGTTTAAATTGTTATGACTATTTAAACAATTATTTATTTCAAATCATTATGCTCTTTTGTTTTGTCATAAAACAATTGTTTCTATTCATACAAGTTTATTCAAAATATAATAATACTAATTTATTAATGTTTTAAAAATTAATAACTTGAAGATTTAAAAAATTAATCTATTTACTGAACAAGTTCAAATAGTCATGTCTATTTGAACTTTTATCTATTTGAAATTGTTATGATATTTTATTTTGTCGTAAAACAATTATTTTTATTCATACAAAATTATTCATAGAAAAATAATATTAATTTGTTACTATTTCAAAAATTAATAAGAGATTTAAAAACTAAATCTCTTTACCGAATCAGTTCAAATAGTTATAACTATTTGAACAATTATTTATCTAAAATTGGTATGATCATTGTTTTATCCTAAAACATTTATTTCTATTCATAGACATTGTTCAAAGTAAAATGCTACTAAATTAATAGTATTCTAAAAATTAATAAGGATTTAAAAAATAGATGTGTTTGCCAAACAGTTCAAATAGTTAAGACTATTAGAACAATTATCTGTTTCAAATCATTCTGACCTTTTGTTTAGTTATAAAATAATTATTCCAGTTCATATATGCTTCTTCAAAATAAAATAATACTATTTTATTAACATTCAAAAAATTAATAAGCAAGAAATTAAAAAAATAAATCTTTTTATCAAACAAGTTCAAATAGTTAAGACTATCTGAACAATTATCTATTTAAAACTATTATGACCTTTTATTTTATCATAAAAAAATTGTTTTAGCTTATAAAAGCTTATCCAAAATAAAATAATATTACTTTATTAATATTTTGAAAATTGATAAGTTGGAGATTTAAAAAATAAATCAATTTATCGAATCAGTTCAAATAATTATGGCCATTTGAATAATTATCTATTTTAAATGTTAT
Source organism: Durio zibethinus (assembly GCF_047325235.1). Taxonomy (NCBI): domain Eukaryota; kingdom Viridiplantae; phylum Streptophyta; class Magnoliopsida; order Malvales; family Malvaceae; genus Durio; species Durio zibethinus. The sequence continues at coordinate 786,352 of NC_143171.1, forward strand.
GAACTTTTGTTTTGTCATAAAACAATTGTTTTTCATCATACAAACCTATTCGAAATAAAATAATAGTAATTTATTAATATTTCAAAAATTAATAAGTAGGAGATTTAAAAATAAATTTGTTTACCGAATTAGTTCAAAAAAGTTATGGCTATTTGAGCAACTATATATTTCAAATTGCTATAACCTTGTGTTCTGTCATAAAACAATTATTTCTGTTCATATAAGCCTATTTAGAATAAAATAATACTAATGTAATAATATTATGAAAATTAATAACTAAGAGATTCCAATAAATTTATTTGAACCAATTCAAATAGTTAAGGCTATATGAACAATTCTTTATTTCAAATCATTATGACCTTTTTTGTTTTATCGTAAAACAATTTTTTCAATTCCTTGTAACTTATTTGAAATAAAATAAAATAAATCTATTAATATTTCAAAAATAATCAGCAAGAGATTTAAAAAGTAATTTTGTTTCTCGAACCAGTTCAAAAAATTATGACTATTTAAATAATTATCGATTTCATATTGTTATAACCTTTTGTTTTGTCATAAAACAAATGTTGTTTTTTCAAATAAGTTTGTTCAAAATAAAATAATATTAATTTATTAATATTTTGAAAATTAATAAGTAAGAGAGTTAAAAAAATAAATTTGTTTATTAAACCAATTCAATTAGTTTAACTATTTGAATAATTATTTATTTCAAATTATTATGACCATTTATTTTATCATAAAACAATTGTTTCTAGTAATACAGTCTTATTCAAAATAAAATAATGCTAATTTATTAATATTCTAAAAATTAATAGCTAATGAATTTGTTAGCTTGCCCAATGCAAATATTTATGATTGTTTGAACAATTATCTATTTCAAATTGTTATAATCTTTTGTGTTATCACAAATCAATTATTTCTATTCATACAAGTTTATTTGAAATAACATAATTCTAGCTTATTAATATTCCAAAAATTAATAAGTAAGAGATTTAAAAAATGAATCTATTTGTTGAACAAGTTAAAATAGTTATGAGTATTTATCAATTATCTATTTCAAATCACTATAACCTTTTGTTTTGTCATAAAACAATTTTTGCTATTCATACAATCTTATTTCAAATAAAATAGCACAAATTTATTAATATTTAAACAATTAAAAAAATAAAAGATTTAAAAAATAAATCTGTTTATCGAATAAGTTTAAATAGTTATGACTATTTGATAATTATTTATTTTAAATCATTATGACTTATTTTTTATAAAAAATTATTTTTGTTCATACAAGCTTATTCAGATTAAGATAATATTAATTTATTAATATTTCCTCAAATAATAAGTAAAAGATTTTAAAAATAAATATGTTACCCAAAAAGTCCAAATAGCCATAAGTGTTTGAATAATTATCTATTTCAAATTGTTATGACCTTTTGTTTGATTTTAAAATAATTGTATCAGTTCATATAGGCTTATTCAAAATAAAAAAATACCAATTTATTAATATTCCTAAAATTAATGAGTAAGAGATTTAAAAAATGACTTAGTTTACCGAACAAGTTTAAATAGTTCTTATTATTTGAACAATTATCTATTTCAAATTGTTTTGACCTTTTGTTTTGTCATAAAACAATTGTTTCTGTTCATATACGGTTATTCCAAATAAAATAATATAAATTTATTAATATTTCAAAAATTAATAAGTAGAAATTTAAAAAATAAATCTATTTTCTAAACACGTTCAAATAGTTATGACTATTTGAATAATTATTTATTGCAAATAGTTATGACCTTTTGTTTTGCCATAAACCAATTGTTTCTGTTCATACAAGCTTATTCGAAACAAAATAATACTAATTTATTAGTATTCCAAAAATTAATAAGTAAAAAATTTAAAAAATAAATCTGTTTATTAAGCAAACTCAAATAGTTATGACCTTTTGAATAATTATTTACTTCAAATAGTTATGATATTTTGTTTTGTCATAAAATAATTGTTTCTATTCATACAATTTTATTTGAAATAAAATAGTACTAATTTATTAATATTCTAAAAATTAATAGGTTGGAGATTTAAAAAATAAATCTATTTACCAAACCAGTTCAAATAGTTATGTCCCTTTGAATAATTATCTATTTCAAATCATTATGAGATTTTTTTTGTCATAAAACAATTGTTTCTCTTCATACAAAATTATTTAGAATAAAATAATTCTAATTTATTAATGTTCTAAAAATTAATTAGAGATTTAAAAACTAATATGTTTACTGAATCAATTTAAATAGTTATGACTACTTGAACAATATCTATCTCAAATCGTTATGATCTTTATTTTATCATAAAAAAATTGTTTCTTTTCATATAAGCTTATTCCCATTAAGATAATACTAATTTAATAGTTAAAAATAAATGTGTTTTGCCGATCTAATTCAAATAGTTAAGACTATTACAATAATTATCTATTTCAAATCATTCTGACATTTTGTTTAGTCATAAAAAAATTATTTCAATTCATATAAGCTTATTTGAAATAAAATAATACTAATTTATTAATATTCAAAAAATTAATAAGCAAGAGATTTAAAAAATTAATATGTTTACCTAATAAGTTCAAATAGATATAACCATTTGAACAATTATCTATTTAAAATCATTATGACCTTTTGTTTTGTCATAAAACAATTGTTTCAATTCATAAAAATTTATCCAAAATAAAATAATACTACTTCATTAATATTTCAAAAATTATTAAGCAAGAGATTTAAAAACTAAAGCTATTTTCCAAACCAGTTCAAATAGTTATGATCATTTGAACAAATATCAATCTCAAATCGCTATGACCTTTGTTTTGTCATAAAAAAACTATTTTTTATCATACAAGCTTATTCAGATTAAATTAATACTAATTTAATAATATTTCAAAAATTAATAAGTAAAAGATTTAAAAAATAAATGTCTTTGCCGAATCATTTCAAGTGGTTAAGACTATTAGAATAATTATCTATTTCAAATTATTCTAACCTTTTATTTAGTCATAAAATAATTGTTTCAGTTCATACAAGCTTATTTAGAATAAAATAATACTAATTTATTAACATTTAAAAATTAATAAGCAAGAGATTTGAAAAGTAAATATGTTTACCAAACAAGCTCAAATAGTTATTATTATTTGAACAATTATCTACTTAAAATTATTATGAACTTTTGTTTTGTCATAAAACAATTGTTTTAGTTCATAAAAGCTTATCCAAAATAAAATAATTCTACTTTATTAATATTTCAAAAATTAATAAGTAAAAGGTTTAAAAAATAAATTAGTTTATCGAATCGGTTTAAATAATTATGGCCGTTTGAACAATTATAAATTATAAATTGTTATTACCTTTTGTTTTATCATAAAACAATTATTTTTCAACATACAAGCTTATTTGAAATAAAATAATACTAATTGATTAATATTTCAAGAATTAGTAAGAGATCTAAAAATAAATAGTTATGACTATTTGAACAACTATGTACTTCAAATTGTTATAACCATTTTTTTTGTCATAAAACAATTATTTTTATTCATACAAGTTTATTTAGAATAACATAATACTAATTTAATAATATTCTAAAAATTCATAACTAAGAGATTTAAAAAATAAATCCCTTTGTTAAGCCAATTCAAATAGTTAAGACTATATAAACAATTATCTATTTCAAATCATTATGACATTTTGTTTTGTCATAAAACAATTATTTTAGCTCATACAAGTTTATTTAGAATAAAATAAAACTAATTTGTTAATATTTCAAAATTTTATAAGTAAGAGATTTAAAAAATAGTACTATTTATCAAATCGATTATAATAATTATAACTATTTGAACAATTATTCATTTCAAATCATTATTACTTTTAGTTTTGTCATAAAACAATTGTTTTTGTTCATATAAGTTTGTTTGAAATAAAATAATACTAATTTATTAATATTTAGAAAATTAATCAGTAAAAAATTTAAAAAATAAATTTGTTTACTAAACTATTTCAAATAGTTTTGACTATGTGAATAATTATCTATTTCAAATCATTATAACTTTTCTTTTTGTCATCAAACAATTGGTTCTATTCATACTATTTTATTTGGAATAAAATAATACCACTTTAATAATATTTTGAAACTTAATAACCAAGAAAATTAAAAGATAAATCTAATTGTCAAACGAGTTCAAATAGTTAAGATTATATGAATGATTATCTATTTCAAATAGTTATGACCATTTGTTTTGTCATAAAATAATTTTTTTGTTCGTACAAGCTTATTTGAATTAAAATAATACAAATTTAATAATATTTCAAAATTAATAAGTAAGAGATAAAAAAAAAATTGTTTATCGAACTAGTTTATATGATTAATACTATTAGAACAATTATCTATTTTAAATTGTTTTGATGTTTTGTTTTGCCATAAAAGCAATTGTTTCAGTTTATACAAGTTTACTCGAAATAAATTAATACTAATTTATTAACATTCAAAAAATTAAGATAAAGAGATTTAAGAAAATAAATCTATTGAAAAAGTTCAAATAGTTATAACTATTTGAACAATTGTCTATTTAAAATTGCTATGACCTTTTGCTTTTTCATAAAACAATTGTTTCAGTTAATATAAGTTTATACGAAATAGAATAATACAAATTTATTAATAAGTCAGAGATGTAAAAAATAAATTTGTTTATCGAATTAGTTAAATAATTATGACAATTTGAACAATTATCTATTTCAAATTGCTATAACCATTTGTTTTGTTATAAAACAATTGGTTTTTTTTATCATACAAGCTTATTTGAAATAAAATAATACTAATTTATTAATATTTCAAAAATTAATAAGTAAGAGATTTAAAAAATAAATGTGTTTGTCAAACCAGTTCAACTAGTTAAAACTATAAGAATAATTATCTATTTTAAATTGTTCTAGCCTATTTTAGTCATAAAATATTTGTTTCATATCATACAAGCTTATTTAGAACAAAATAATACTAATATATTGACATCTGAAAAATTAATAAGCAAGAGATTTGAAAAAATAAATTTGTTTACCAAATAAGCTCAAGTAGTTATGACTATTTGAAAGATTAATATTTAAAATCATTATGATCTTTTGTTTTGTCATAAAACAATTGCTTCAGTTCATAAAAGGTTATCCAAAATAAAATAATACCAATTTTTTAATATTTCAAAAATTAATAAGCGAGAGATTTAAAAAAATAAATGTGTTTTCTGAATAAATTCAAATAGTTGTGACTATTTGAACAATTGTATATTTAAAATCATTATGATATTTTGTTTTATCATAAAACAATTGTTTCAATTCATTAAAGCTTATTCGAAATAAAATAACTATAATTTATTAATATTTCAAAAATTAATAAATAAGTGATTTAAAAAGTGAATCTGTTTACCAAATCAATTCAAATAATTATGGCTACTTCAACAATTATCTATTTCAAATCATTATGAACATTTTTTTGTCATAAAATAGTTGTTTTTCATCATACAAGCCTGTTTGGAATAAAATAATTCTAATTTATTAATATTTCAAAAATTAATAAGTAAAAGATTTAAAAAATAAATCTATTTATCGAAGCAGTTCTTATTTGAATAATTACCTATTTCAAATCATTATAATTTTTTATTCTATTCTAAATAATTGTTTCAATTCATACAAGCTTATTTGAAATAAAATAATACTAATTTAATAATATTATGAAAATTAATAACTAAGGGATTTAAAAAATAAAACTTATTTGTCGAAGCAGTTTAAATAGTTAAGACAATATGAATAATTATCTATTTCAAATCGTTATGAAATTTTGTTTTCTCATAAAACAATTGTTTTAGTTCATAAAACAATTGTTTTAGTTCATAAAAGCTTATTTGAAATAAAATAATACAAATTTATTAACATTCCAAAAATTAATAAGTGATTTAAAAAGTGAATCTATTTACTGAATCATTTCAAATAATTATGGCCATTTCAACATTTATCTATTTCAAACCATTATTACCTTTTGTTTGGTCATATAACAAGTGTTTTTTTATCATTCAATCTTATTCAGAATACAATAATACTAATTTATTAATCTTTCAAAAATTAATAAGTAAGCGATTTAAAAAATAAATCTGTTCATCAAACTAGTTCAAATAATTATGACTATTTGAACGATTGTATACTTCAAATTGTTATAACATTTTGTTTTGTCACAAGACAATTATTTCTATTCATACAAGCTTATTTGGAATAAAATAATACAAATATAATAATATTCTAAAAATTAATAACTAAGAGAATTAAAAATAAATTTGTTTGACAAACCAGTTCAAATATTTAAGACTATATGAACAATTATCTATTTCAAAATGTTATGACCTTTTGCTTTGTCATAAAAAAAATTTTCAATTCATACTAGCTGATTTGAAATAAAATAAAATGAATTTATTAATATTGCAAAATTAATAAGTAAGATATTTAAAAAAAATATTTTCGTTGACCTAACCAATTCAAATAAATATGACTATTTGAACAATTATCTATTTCAAATCATTACAACCTTTTGTTTTGTCATAAAACAAATGTTTTTGTTCATATAAGTTTGTTCATAATAAAGTAATACTAATCTATTAATATTTCAAAAATTAATAAGAGATTTAAAAAATAAATCTATTTATCAAACCAATTCAAATAGTTATGACTATTTGACAAATTATTTATTTCAAATCGTTCTGACTTTTTGTCCTATTATAAAACATTTGTTTCTATTCATACATGCTTATTCAGATTAAAATAATATTAATTTATTAATATTTCAACAATTAATAAGTAAAATTTTTAAAAAATAAATATGTTTATCGAACTAGATCAAATGGTCATGATTATTTGAATAATTATCTATTTCAAATCGTTATGACCCTTTCTTTTATCATAAAAGATTTGTTTCGGTTCATATAAGTTTATTTGAAATAAAATAATACCAGTTTATTAATAGTCCAAAAATTAATAATTAAGAGATTTAAAAAAGAATCTGTTTATCAAATAAGTTTAAATGATTATGACTATTTGAATAATTATTTATTTCAAATCACTATAACATTTTGTTTTGACATAAAATAATTTTTTCTGTTCATACAAGCTTATTTCGAACAAAATAATACAAAATTATTAATATTAAGACAATTAATAAGTAAAAGATTTAAAAAATAAATATGTTTATCAAACAAGTTCAAATGTTATGACTATTTGAACAATTATTTATTCCAAATTGTTATGACTCTTTGTTTTGTCATAAAACAATTGTTTATGTTCATGCAAGGTTATTCGGATTAAAATAATACTAATTATTAATATTTTGACAATTAATAAGTAAAATATTTAAAAAAATAAATATGTTTACTGAACAAATTGAAATAATCATGATTAATTGAATAATTAACTATTTCAAATCATTATGACCTTTTGTTTTCTAATAAAACAACTGTTTCAATTCAAATAAGCTTATTTGAAATAAAATAATACTAATTTATTAATATTACTTAAATTAATGACTAAGAGACTTAAAAAACAAATTTGTTTACCGAATAAGCTCCAATAGCTATGACTATTTAAATAGTTATCTATTTTAAAATATTATGAACTTTTGTTTTGTCATAAAAAAATTGGTTCTATTCATGCAAGCTTATTTCAAATAAAATAATATAAATTGATTAATATTACAAAAATTGATAAGTAAAAATTTTTAAAATAAATATGTTTTCTACACACATTCAAATAATTATATCTATTTGAACAATTATCCATTTCAAATTGTTATGATCTTTTGTTTTGTCATAAACCAATTGTTTTTGTTCATAAAAGCTTATTTGCTACAAAATAATACTAATTTATTAAAATTTCAAAAATTTATAAGTAAAAGATTTTAAAAAATAAAATATGTTTACTGAGCGGGTTTGAATAGTTATGCTATTTGAACAATTATTTATTTCAAATCGTTATGATCTTTTGTCTTCTTATAAAACAATTGTTTCTACTTATACAAATTTATTCGAAATAGAATAATACTAATTTATTAATATTCTAAAAATTAATAAGTTGGAGATTTAAAAAATAAATCTGTTCACTAAACAATTTCAAATAGTCAAGTCTATTTGAACTATTAGCTATTTCAAATCGTTCTTTTATTTTGTTTTGTTGTAAAACAATTGTTTCTATTCATACAAAATTATTCAGAATAAGGCAGTACCAATTTATTAATATTTCAAAAATTAAGAAGAGATTTAAAAAACTAAATCTATTTATCAAACCAATTCAAATAGTTATGACTATTTGAACAATTATATATCTAAAATTGTTATGATCTCTTTTTCTCATAAAGTAATTGTTTTTATTCATACAAGCTTATTCAGAGTAAAATATTTCTAAATTAATAATATTCTAAAAATTAATAAGTAAGAGATTAAAAAATAAATATGTTTACTGAACCAGTTCAAATAGTTAAGACTATTAGAATAATTAGCTATTTCAAATCATTTTGACCATTTGTTTAGTTATAAAATAATTGTTTCAATTTATACAATTATCTATTTAAAATTGTTATGACAAAATAAAATAATTGTTTAAATTCATAAAATCTTATCCAAAATAAAATAATGTTACTTTATTAATATTTCAAAAATTGAGAAGTTGGAGATTTAAAAAAATAAATCAGTTTATTGAATCAGTTATGACTATTTAAACAATTAATTATTCCAAATCATTATGACTTTTTTTTTTGTCATAAAATAATTGATTTTGTTCACACAAGTTTATTTGGATTAAAATAATATTAATTTATTAATATTTTGACAATTAAAAAGTAAAAGGTTTTCAAAATAAATATGTTTACAGAACAAGTTCAAATAGTCATAACTATTTGAATAATTATCTATTCCAAATCTCATAGCTATTTGAATAATTATCTATTTCAAATTACTATGACCTTTTGTTTCATCATAAAACAACTGTATTAGTTCACATGGGCTTGTTTGAAATAAAAATAATACTAATTTATTAATATTCCAAAAATTAATGAGTAAGACATTTAAAATATGAATATGTTTACCGGACAAGTTCAAATGGTTATGACTATTTGAACAATTATCTATTTCAAATGTTATGACCTTTTGTTGTGTCATCAAATAATTGTTTATGTTCATATAAGCTTATTACGAATAAAATAATATAAATTTATTAATATTTCAAAAATTAATAAACAAAAATTTTAAAAATAAATTTGTTTTCTAAACATATTCAAATAGTTATGACTATTTGAACAATTATCTATTTCAAATAGTTATAACCTTTTGTTTTGTCATAAACCAATTGTTTCTATTCATACAAGTGTATTTGAAATAAAATAATAATATTTTAATAATATTCCAAAAATTAATAAGTAAAAATTTTAAAAAATAAATATGTTTACCGAGCAAGTTCATATCATTATGACTATTTGAACAATTATTTATTTCAAATAGTTATGATTTTTTGTTTTGTCATAAAACAATTCTTTCTATATACAAGTTTAGTCTGATTAAAATAATACTATTTTATTAATATTTTGAAAATTAATAGGTAGGAGATTTTAAAAAATAAATCTATTTGCCGAACAAGTTTAAATAGATTTGACTATTTGAATAATTGTCTATTTAAAGTTGTTATGACCTTTTGTTTTGTCACAAAACAATTGTTTCAATTCATAAAAACTTATCTGAAATAAAATAATAATACTTTTTTAATATTTCAAAAATTAATAAGCAAGAGATTTAAAAACTAAAGTTGTTTTCCAAACCAGTTCAAATAGTTATGACTATTTGAAGAAATATAAATCTCAAATCATTATGATCTTTGTTTTCTCATAAAACATCTGTTTTTGATCATATAAGCTTATTTGGAATAAAATAATACTAATTTATTAGCATTCAAAAAATTAATAAGCATGAGATTTGAAAATATAAATCTATTTACCAAACAAGTTTAAATAGTTATGACTATTTAAACAATTATTTATTTAAAATCATTTGACCATTTTTTATCATAAAATAGTTGCTTTAGTTCATAAAATCATATCCAAATAAAATAATACTACTTTATTAATATTTCAAAACTTAATAAGCAAAAGATTTAAAAAATAAATTAGTTTACCGAATCAGTTCAAATAATTATGGTCATTTGAACAACTATCTATTTCAAATCATTATTACCTTTTGTTTTGTCATAAAACAATTGTTTTCAACATACAAGTTTATTTAAAATAAAATAATACTAATTCATTAATATTTCAAGAATTAATAAGAGATTTAAAAAATATATCTGTTTACCAAACCAGTTCAAATAGTTATGACTATATGAATAATTACCTATTTTAAATTATTATAACATTTTGTTATATCATAAAACAATTGTTTCTATCCATACAAACTTATTCAAAATAAAATAATACTCATTTAGTAATATTCTAAAAATTAATAACTAAGATATTTAAAAAATAAGTCTGTTTGCTGAACTAATTTAAACAGTTAAGACTATATGAATAATTATTTATTTCAAATTGTTATAACCATTTGTTTTGTCATAAAATAATTATTTTATCTCATACAAGATTATTCGAAATAGAATAAAACTAATTTTTAATATTTCAAAAATTTATGAGTAAGGGATTTAGAAAATAATTTTGTTTACCAAATTAGTTTGAATAATTATAACTATTTGAATAATTATTTATTTCAAATTGTTATTACTTTATGTTTTGTCATAAAATAATTGTTTTTGTTAATATAAGTTTATTTGAAAGAAAATAACACTAATTTATTAATATTTAGAAAATTAATCAGTAAATTTGTTTATCAAACCATTTCAAATAGTTTTGACTATTTGAATAATTATCTATTTCTAATTGTTATAACATTTTAGTTTGTCATCAAACAATTGGTTCTATTCATACTATTTTCTTTAGAATAAAATAATATTAATTTAATAATATTTCAAAACTTAATAACCAAGAAAACTAAAAAATAAATCTAATTGCCGAACCAGTTCAAATAGTTAAGACTACATGAATGATTATCTATGTCAAATTGTTATAACCTTTTGTTTTGTCATAAAATAATTATTTTATTCATACAAGCTTATTAGGATTTAAATAATACTAATTCAATAATGTTTTAAAAATTAATAAGTAAGATTTAAAAAAAAATTGTTTATCGAATAAGTTCAAATTGTTAAGACTATTAGAATAATTATCTATTTCAAATCGTTATGACATTTTGTTTAGTTATAAAACAATTGTTTCAGCTCATACAAGTTATTTCAGAATAAATTAATACTAATATATTAACATTCAAAAAATTAATTACCAAAAGAGATTCAAAAAAATAAATCTATTTACCAAACAAGTTCGAATAGTAATTACTATTAGAGTAATTGTCTATTTAAAATTGTTATAACCACTTAATTTGTCATAAAAAAATTGTTTCAGTTAACACAAATTTAAACAGAATAAAACAATATTAATTTATTAATATTTTTTAAATTAATAAGTAAGAAATTTTAAAAATAAATTTGTTTACTGAATCAGTAAAAATAATTATGGCCATTCGAAAGATTATCTATTTGAAATCGTTATGAGCTTTTGTTTTGTCATAAAACAATTGTTTTTAATCATACAAGTTTATTCAAAATAAAATAACAATAATTTATTAATATTTGAAAAATTAATAAGTAAGAGATTTAAAAAATAAATCTGTTTACCGAACCAGTTCAAATAGTTACGACTATTTGAACAACTTTTCAATCTCAAATTGTTAAGATCTTTGTTTTGTTATTAAACAATTATTTTTTATCATAAAAGCTTATTCAATTAAAAATAATACTAATTTAATAATATTCTAAAAATTAATAAGAAATTTAAAAATTAAATGTGCTTGCAGCACCAGTTTAAATAATTAAAACCATTAGAATAATTATCTATTACAGATTGTTTTGATATTTTGTTAAGTCAAAAAATATTTATTTCATATCTTACAAGCTTATTCGAAATAACATAATCCAAATTTATTAACATTTGAAAAATTAAAAAGCAAAAGATTTGAAAAAATAAATTTGTTTGCTGAATACGTTCAAATAGTTATAATTATTTGAACAATTATTTATTTAAAATTGTTATGACCTTTCGTTTTGACATATAACAATTGTTTCAATTCATAAAAGCATATACAAAATAAAATAATAATAATTTCTTAATATTTTAAAAGTTAATAAGTAAGAGTTTAAAAAAATAAATTTGTTTACCAAACAAATTCAAATAGTTATGACTATTTAAACAATTATCTATTTAAAATCATTATGACCTTTTGTTTTGTCATAAAACAATTGCTTCAGTTCCTATAATCTTATTCAAAATAACATAATACTTATTTATTAATATTCCAAAAATTAATAAGTGATTTAAAAAGTGAATATGTTTACCAAATTTGTTCAAATAATTATCGCCATTTCAATAATTATCTATTTCAAATCGTTGTTACCTTTTGTTTAGTCATATAACAATTGTTTTATATCATACAAGCTTATTTAGAATAAAATAATACTAATTTCTTAATCTTTCAAAAATTAATAAGTAAGAGATTTAAAAAAAATTTGTTTACAGAATCAGTTCAAATAGTTATGACTATTTGAAGAATTGTATACTTCAAATCAATTATTTACAAAATAAACCTTTTGTTCTATTATAAAATAATTATTTATGTTCATACATGCTTATTCAAAATAAAATAATACTAATCTAATAATATTTCAAAAATTAATAACTAAGATATTTAAAAATTAAATTTGTTTGTCAAACTAGTTCAATTTGTTAAGACTATATAAACAATTATCTATTTCAAATTGTTATGACTTTTTGTTTTGTTATAAAACAATTTTTTCAATTCATACTAGCTTATTTGAAATAAAATAAAATGAATTTATTAATATTGCAAAAATTAATAAGAGATTTAAAAAATAATTAAGTTTATCTAACTAGTTCTAATAATTATGACTATTTGAATAATTATCTATTTCAAAATATTATAACCTTTTGTTTTGTCATAAAATATGCTTTTGTTCATATAAATTTGTTTAGAATAAAATAACACAAATCTATTAATATTACAAAAATTCATAAGAGATTTTAAAAATAAATCTTTTTATCAAACTAGTTCAAATAGTTATAACTATTTAAGCAATTAATTATTTCAAATCATTTTGACTTTTTGTTCCGTTATAAAACAATAGTTTTTATTCGTACAAGCTTATTTAGATTAAAATAATACTAATTTATTATTATTTTGAAAATTAATAATTAAAAATTTTAAAATATACTGTGTTTACCAAACTAGATAAAATAGTCATGACTATTTGAATAATTATCTATTTCAAATTATTATACTTTTGTTTTGTCATAAGAAAATTATTTCAGTTCATATAAGGTTATTCAAAAAAAAAATAATACTAAGTTGTTAATATTCCAAAAATTAATAATTAAAGAGATTTAAAAAATAAAACTATTTACTGAACAAGTTTAAATAATTATGACTATTTAAACAATTATCTATTTGGAATTGCTATAACCTTTTGTTTTGTCATAAAAAGATTTCATCTATTTATACAAGCCTATTTCAGATAAAATAATTCAAATTTATTACTAACAAGATAATTAATAAGTAAAAGATTTAAAAAATAAATCTGTTCAGCACAAAAGTTCAAATCATTATGACTATTTGAACAAAAAATTATTATAACTTTTTATTTTGTCATAAAATAATTATTTTTGTTCATACAAGCTTACTCAAATTAAAATAATATTAATTTATTAATATTTTGACAATTAATAAGCAAAAAATTTAAAACATAAATATGTTTACCGAACAATTTCAAATAGTCATGACTATTTGAATAATTATCCATTTCAAATCATTGTGACCTTTTCTTTTGTTATAAAATAATTGTTTCAGTTAACATAAGCTTATTTGAAGTAAAATTATACTAATTTATTAATATTCCAAAAAATTAATGAGTAAGAGAACTAGAAAAAATGAATCTATTTACTGAACAAGTTCAAAGAGTTATGACTATCTGAATAATTATCTATTTAAAAATATTATGACCTTTTGTTTTGTCAGAAAACAATTGGTTTTGTTCATCCAAGCTTATTTCAAATAAAATAATATAAATTAATTAATATTCCAAAAGTTAATAAGCAAAAATTTGAAAAATGAATTTTTTTATTGAACACGTTCAAATAGTTATAACTATTTGAACAGTTATTTATTTCAAATCATTATGACCATTTGTTTTGTCATAAACCAATTGTTTCTATTCATGCAAGCTTATTTGGAATAAAATAATACTAATTTATTAAAATTCTAAAAATTAATAAGCAAAAGATTTAAAAAATAAATCGTTTTACCAAGCGAGTTCAAATAGTTATGACTATTTGAATAATTATTTATTTCAAATCATTATGATCTTTTGTTTTATCATAAAACAATTGTTTCTATTCATAAAAGTGTATTTGGAATAAAATAATATTAATTTATTAATATTCTAAAAATTAATAAGTTAGAGATTTAAAGAATAAATTTGTTTATCGAACAAGTTCAAATAGTCATGTCTATTTGAGCTATCATCTATTTTGAACTGTTATGACATTTTGTTTTATCATAAAATAATACCAATTATTCAAAATAATTGGTATTCATACAAAATTATTTAGAATAAAATAATACCAATTTATTACTATTTCAAAAATTAATAAGGATTTAAAAAATAAATGTCTTTACTGAACTAGTTCAAATAATTAAGGCTATGCGAACAATTATCTATTTCAAATTTTTCTGACCTTTTGTTTAGTCATAAAATAATACTAATTTATTAACATTTAGAAAATTAATAAGCAAGAAATTAAAAAAATAAATCTGTTTACCAAAAAGTTCAAATAGTTATGACTATTTCAACAATTATCTATTTAAAATTATTATGACCTTTTATTTTTATTGTAAAACAATTGTTTCAGTACATAAAAGCTTATCCAAAATAAAATAATATTACTTATTAATATTTCAAAATTTGATAAGTTAGAGATTTAAAAAATAATTTAGTTTATAGAATCAATTCAAATAATTTTGGCCATTTGAATAATTATCTATTTTAAATCATTATGAATTTTTGTTTTATCATAAAATAATTATTTTTCATCATACAAGCCTATTCGGTATAAAATAATACTAATTTACTAATATTTTAAAAATTAAGTAGGAGATGTAAAAAATTGATCTGTTTACTGAACCAGTTCAAATAGTTATGACTATTTGAATAATTATATATTTCAAATTGTTATAAGCTTTTGTTATATCATAAAACAATTATTTTTGTTCATAAAAGTTTATTCAAAATAAAATAATACTAATGTAATAATATTCTACAAATTAATAACTAAGATATTTAAAAAATAAATGTATTTACCAAACTAGTTCAAATAGTTAAAACTATATGAACAATTCTTTATTTTAAATCATTAGGACTTTTTGTTTTATTGTAAAACAATTTTTTCAGTTTTTAGTAACTTATTCAGAGTAAAAAAAAATTATTAATATTTCAAAAATTAGTAAGAGATTTAAAAAATAATTATGTTTGCCGAATCAATTCAAATAATTATGACTATTTGAACAATTATCTATTTCAAATCATTATTACCTTTTGTTTTGTCATAAAACAAATGCTTTTGTTCATATAAGTTTATTTCGAATAAAATAATATTAATTTATTAATATTTTGAAAACTAAGAAGTAAGAGATTTAAAAAATAAATTTGTTTACTAAACTAGTTCAATTAGTTATAACTATTTGAACCATTATTTATTTTAAATCATAATGACTATTTGTTTTGTCATAAAAGAATTGTTTCTATTCGTACAGTCTTATTCAGAATAAAGTAATGCTAATTTATTAACATTCTAATAATTAAAAAGTAACGGATTTAAAAAATGAATTTGTTAGCCTGACGAGTGCAAATAGTTATGACTATTTGAACAATTATCTATTTGAAATTGTTATGACCATTTGTTTTATTGCAAAACAATTGTTTCTATTTATACAAGCTTATCTAAAATAAGATAATTCTAATTTATTAATATTCCAAAAATCAATAAGCAAGAGATTTAAAAAATGAATTTGTTTATTGAACAAGTTCAAATAGTTATGATTGTTTGAACAATTATCTATATCAAATTGCTATAACTTTTTGTTTTGTTATAAAACAATTTTTTTATTCATACAAGCTTATTTTAAATAAAATAATACAAATTTTTTAATATTCCAAAAATTAATGAGTAAAAATCTTAAAAAAAGTTTTTTGAACACATTCAAATAGTTATGACTATTTGATCAATTATCTATTTCAAATAGTTATGACCTTTTATTTTGTTAGAAACCAATTGTTTCTGTTCATAGAAGCCTATTTGAAATAAAATAATACTAGTTTATTTATATCCCAAAAATTGATAAGTAAAAGATTTAAAAAATAAATTTGTTTATCTAGCAACTTCAAATAGTTATGACTGTTTGAACAATTGTTTATTTAAAATAGTTATGATCTTTTGTTTTGTCATAAAACAATTATTTCTATTCATACAAGTTTATTGGGAATAAAAAAATACTAATTTATTAATATTCTGAAAATTAATAGGTAGGAGATTTAAAAAATAAATCTAGTTACTGAACAAGTTCAAATAGTTATGTCCATTTGAACAATTATCTATTTAAAATCATTATGATCTTTTGTTTTGTCATAAAACAATTGTTTCTATTTATGCAAAATTATTTAGAATAAAATAATACTAATCTATTAATATTTTGAAAATTAATAAGAGATTTAAAAACTAAATATGTTTATGGAAACAGTTCAAATAGTTATGATTATTTAAACAATTATTTACCTCAAATAATTATGATCTTTATTTGGTCATAAAATAGTTTGTTTCTTTTTATACAAGCTTATTCAGATTAAAATAATATTAATTTAATAATATTCCAAAAATTAATAAAAGATTTAAAAAATAAATGTGTTTGTCGAACCAATTCAAATAGTTAAGACTATTAGAGCAATTATTTATTTCAAATTGTTCTGACCTTTTGTTTAGTCATAAAATAATTATTTCAGTTCATACAAGCTTATTCAAAACAAAATAATAGCAATTTATTAACATTTGAGAAATTAATGAGTAAGAGATTAAAAAAAATGTTTATCAAACAAGTTGAAATAGATTTGACTATTTAAACAATTATCTATTAAAGTCATTATGGCATTTTGTTTTGTCATAAAACATTTGTTTTAGTTCAAAAAAACTTATCCGAAATCAAATAATACTACTTCACTAATATTTTGAAAATTAGTAAACAAGAGATTTAAAAACTAAAGCTATTTTTCGCACCAATTCAAATAGTTATGACTATTTGAACAAATATCAATCTTAAATAGTTATGATCCTTATTTTGTCATAAAACAATTGTTTCTAATCATACAAGGTTTTTTAGATAAAAATAATATTAATTTAATAATATTCCAAAAATTAATAAGAGATTTAAAAAAAAATATGTTTGTCGAACTAGTTCAAATAGTTAAGACTACTAGAATAATTATCAATTTCAAATCGTTTTGACCTTTGGTTTAGTCATATAATAATTGCTTCGGTTTATACAAGCTTAATCGGAATAAAATAATACTAATTTATTAATATTCAAAAAATTAATAAGCAAATGATTTGAAAAATTAAATTTGGTTACTAAACAAGTTTAAATAGTTATGACTATTTGAACAATTATCTATTTAAAATCGTTATGACCTTTTTATTTTGTCATAAAACCATTATTTTAGTTCATAAAAGCTTATCCAAAATAAAATAACACTATTTTATTAATATGTCAAAAGTTAATAAGAGATTTAAAAAATAAATCAATTTACCAAAATAGTTCAAATAATTATGGCCATTTGAACAGCTACCTATTTCAAATCATTATTTCTTTTTATTTTGTCTTAAAACAATTGTTTTTCAATATACAATCTTATTTGAAAAAAAATAAAACTAATTTATTAATATTTCACTAATTAATAAGAGATTTAAAAAATAAATCTATTTACCAAACTAGTTTAAATAGTTATGACTCTTTGAACAATTATCTATTTCAAATTGTTATAACCTATTGTTCTATCATAAAATAATTATTTCTATTTATACAGACTTATTTAGAATAAAATAATACTAATTTAGTAATATTTATAAAATTAATAAGTAAGAGATTTAAAAATAAATCTGTTTACCCAATTAGTTCAAACAGTTAAGACTATATAAACAATTATTTATTTCAAATTGTTCTGACATTTTGCTTTATTATAAAATAATTATTTCAGCTCATATAAGCTTATCCCAAAAAAATAATATTACTTTATTAATATTTCAAAAGTTAATAAGAGATTTAAAAAATAAATCAGTTTACCGAAATAGTTCAAATAAGTATGGCCATTTGAACAACTACCTATTTCAAATCATTATTACCTTTTGTTTTATCTTAAAACAATTGTTTTTCAACATTCAAGCTTATTCGAAATAAAATAAAACTAATTTATTAATATTTCAAGAATTAATAAGAGATTTAAAAAGTAAATCTATTTACCAAACAAGTTCAAATAGTTTTGACTATTTAAATAATTATTTATTTCAAATTGTTATAACCTTTTGTTCTATCATAAAACAATTATTTCTGTTCCTACAAGCTTCTTCGAAAGAAAATAATACTAATTTAGTAGTATTCTAAAAATTAATAACTAAGAGATTTTAAAAAATAAATCTATTTGCCAAACTAGTTCAAACAGTTAAGACTATATGTACAATTATTTATTTCAAATTGTTATGACCTTTTGTTTTGTCATAAAGCAATTATTTCAGCTTATACAAGCTTATTTGAAATAGAATAAAACAAATTTATTGATTGTTCAAAATTTTGTAAGAGATTTAGATAATAATTTTATTTATTGAACCAGTTCAAATGATTATGACTATTTGAACAATTATCAATTTCAAATCATTATTACTAATTTATTAATATTTAGAAAATTAATCAATAAGAGATTTAAAAAGTAAATCTATTTACCAAACCATTTTAAATAGTTTTAACTATTTGAATAATTATTTATTCCAAATCATTATAACCTTTTGTTTTGTCATCAAACAATCGGTTCTATTGATACTATTTTATTTGAAATAAAATAATGATAATTTAATAATATTTTGAAACTTAATAACCAAGAAAAATAAAAAATAAATCTAATAGCAAATAAGTTCAAATAGTTAAGACTAAATGAATGATTATTTATTTCAAATCATTATGACCTTTTGGTTTCTCGTAAAATAATTATGTTGTTTGTACAAGCTTATTCGGATTAAAATAATACTAATTTAATAATAGTTCAAAAATAAATAAGAGATTTAAAAAATAAATTTGTTTATCAAATCAGCTTAAATGGTTAAGACTATTAGAATAATTATCTATTTCAAATTGTTTTGACCTTTTGTTTAGTCATAAAACAATTGTTACAGTTCATATAAGCTTATTCAGAATAAATTAATACTAATTTATTAACATTCAAAAAATTAATAAGAAAGAGATTTTAAAAAATAAATTTGTTTATCAAACAAGTTCAAATAGTTATTACAATTTGAACAATTGCTTATTTAGAAGCTTTAAAACCTTTTGACTTGCCATAAAACAATTTTTCAGGTAATACAAGTTTATTTCGAATAAAATAATATAAATTTATTAATATTAAGATAATTAATAGTCAAAGATTTAAAAAATAAATATGTTTACCGAATAAGTTCAAATCGTTATGACTAGTTGAGCAATTATTTATTTGAACTTATTATGACTTTTTGTTTTATCATAAAATAATTGTTTCTGTTCATTCAAACTTATTCAGATTAAAATAATTTTAATTTATTAATATTTTGACAATTAATAAGTAAAAGATTTAAAAAATAAATATGTTTATTGAACAAGTTCAAATAGTCATGACTATTTGAATAATTATCTATTTCAAATCATTATGACCTTTTCTTTTGTAATAAAATAATTGTTTTAGTTCATATGAGCTTATTTGAAGTAAAATAATACTGATTTATTAATATTTTAAAAATTAATGAGTAAGAAAATTGAAAAAGGAATCTGTTTATCAAATAAGTTTAAATAGTTATGACTATCTAAACAATTACCTATTTCAAAATGTTATGGCCTTTTGTTTTATCTTAAAACATTTGGTTATGTTCATGTAAGTTTATTTGAAATAAAATAATATAAATTTATTAATATTTTAGAAATTAATAAGTTAAAATTTAAAAAATAAATCTTTTTTCTTATCTTGTTTAAAAATTTATGACTTTTTGAATAATTATTTATTTCAAATCGTTATGACCCTTTGTTTTGTCATAAACTAATTGTTTCTATTCATACAAGCTTATTCATAATAAAATAATATTAATTTATTAAAATTTCAAAAGTTAATAAGTAAAAAATTTTAAAAATAAATTTGTTTATCAAACAAGTTTAAATAGTTATAACTATTTAAATAATTATTTATTTCAAATCATTATAAACTTTTGTTTTTGTCATAAAATAATTGTTTCTATTCATACAAGTTTATTTGGAATAAAATAATACTAATTTATTAATATAATAAAATTAATGAGTTGGAGACTTAAAAAATTAATCTGTTTACTGAATAAGTTCAAATAGTCACATCCATTTGAACTATTATCTATTTCAAATCATTATGACACTTTGTTTGGTCATAAAACAATTATTTTTATTCATACAATATTATTCAGAATAAAACAATACTAATTTATTAATATTTCAAAAATTAATAAGAGATTTAAAAACTAAATCTGTTAACCAAACTACTTCAAATTATTATGACTATTTGAACAATTATCTATCTCAAATCATTATGATTTTTGTTTTGTTATAAAACAATTGTTTCTATCCATACAAGCTTATTCAAAGTAAAATATTGCTAAACTAATAATATTCTAAAATTAATAAGCAATAGATTTAAAAAGTAAATGTGTTTGTCGAACCAGTTCCAATAGTTAAGAATATTAGAACAATTATCTATTTCAAATCGTTCTGAACTTTTGTTTAGTCATAAAATAATTGTTTTAGTTCATACATGCTTATTCGAAAAAAAATAATATTATTTTATTAATATTCAAAAAATTAATAAGCAAAAAATTTTAAAAAATAAATATGTTTACTGAACAAATTCAAATAGTTAGACTATTTGAACAATTATTAATTTAAAATCATTATGACCTTTTGTTTTATAATAAAACATTTGTTTCAATTCATAAAAGCTTATCCAAAATAAAATATTATTACTTTATTAATATTTTAAAAATTGAGAAGTTGGAGATTTAAAAAATAAATCAATTTATCGAATCAATTCATATAATTGTGGCCATTTGAACAATTATCTGTTTCAAATTGTTATGAACTTTTATTTTGTCACAAAACAATTGTTTTTCATCATATAAGCCTATTTGGAATGAAATAATACTAATTTATTAATATTTTAAAAATTAATGAATAGAAGATTTAAAAAATAAATATGTTAAGCGAACTAGTTCAAATAGTTATAACTATTTGAACAATTATATATTTCAAATCATTATAACCTTTTCTTTTGTTATATAACAATTATTTATGTTCATACAAGCTTATTCAAAATAAAATAATACCAATCTAATAATATTATGAAAATTAATAACTAAGAGATTTAAAAAAAAAAATTGTTTGCCAAACCAGTTCAAATAGTAAAGGCTGTATGAATAATTATCTATTTCGAATCGTTATGACCTTTTGTTTTATCATAAAACAAATGTTTTTGTTCATATAAGTTTGTTTGGAATAAAATAATATTAATTTATTAGTATTTTGAAAATTATTAAGAGATTTAAAATATAAATTTATTTACCAAACTAGTTCAATTAGTTATAACAATTTGAATAATTATTTATTTTAAATTGTTATGACCATTTGTTTTGTCATAAAACAATTATTTCTATTGATACAATTTTATTTGGAATAAAATAATGCTAGTTTATTAATATTCTAAAAATTAATAAGTAACAGATTTAAAAAATGAATATGTTGGCTTGACCAATACAAATAGTTATATCTATTTGAACAATTATCTATTTCAAATCATTATGACCTTCTATTTAGTCACAAAATAATTGTTTCTATTCATACAAGCTTATTCGGAATAGCATAATTCTAATTTATTAATATTTCAAAAATTAATAAGAGATTTAAAAACTAAATCTGTTTATCGAACAAGTTCAAACAATTACGATTATTTGAACAATTACCTATTTCAAATCGCTATAACCTTTTTTTTTGTCATAAAATAAATTTTTTATTCATACAACCTTATTTCAATTAAAATAATACAAATTTATTAATATTCAAATAATTAATAAATAAAAGCTTTAAAAAATAACTATGTTTACCGAATAAATTCAAATAGTTGTGACTATTTGAACAATTATTTATTTCAAATCATTATGACTTTTTTGTTTTGTCATAAAATATTTTTTTTGTTCATACAAGTTTATTCGAATTAAAATAATATTAATTTATTAATATTTTGACAATTACTAAATAATAGATTTTAAAAATAAATATGTTTATTGAACAAGTTTCAATAGTCATAACTATTTGAATAATTATCTATTTCAAATTGTTATGACCTTTTATTTCATCATAAAACAATTATATCAGTTCATATATGCTAATTCAAAATAAAATAATACTAGTTTATTAATATTTCAAAAATTAATGAGTAAGAGATTTAAAAAATAAATTTATTTACCAAACAAGTTCCAATTGTTATGGCTGTATAAATATTTTTCTATTTCAAATCATTATGATATTTTGTTTTATCATAAAATAATTATTTCTGTTCATATAAGCTTATTTCAAATAAAATAATATAAATTTATTAATATTTCAAAAATTAATAAATAAAATTTTAAAAAATAAAATATGTTTTCTGAATACATTCAAATAGTTATGATTATCTGAATAATTATCTATTTTAAATAATTATGACCTTTTGTTTTGTCATAAACCAATTGTTTCTATTCATACAAGTGTATTCAAAATAAGTAATGCTAGTTTAAAAATAAATCTATTTACCGAGCAAGTTCAAATAGTTATGATTGCTTGAACAATTATTTATTTCAAATAGTTATGATCTTTTGTTTTATCATAAAACAATTGTTTCTATTCATGCAAGTTTATTGAAAAGAAAATAATACTAATTTATTAATATTTTGAAAATTAATAGGTAGGAGATTTAAAAAATAAATCTGTTTACCGAACAAGTTCAAATAGTCATATCTATATGAATAATTATCTATTTCAAAATGTTATAACCTTTTGTTTTGTCATAAAATAATTGTTTCTATTCATGCAAAATTATTCAAAATAAAATAATACTAATTTATTAATATTTTGAAAATTAATAAGAGATTTAAATACTAAATCTATTTACCAAAACAGTTTAAATAATTATTACTATTTGAATGATTATCTATCTCAAATCGTTATGATGTTTATTTTGTCATAAAACAATTGTTTCTTTTCATACAAGCTTATTCATATTAAAATAATACTAATTTAATAATATTCCAAAAATTAATAAGAGCTTTGAAAAATAAATGTGTTTGTTGAACCAGTTTTAATAGTTAAGATTATTATAACAGTTATGTATTTCAAATCATTATGACCTTTTGTTTAGTTATAAAACAATTATTTCAGTTCATACAAACTTATTCAGAATAAAATAATTGTAATTTATTAACATTTGAAAAATTAATGAGCAAGAGATTTAAAAAATATAAATTTATTTATCAAACAAGTTCAAATAGGTTTGACTATTTAAACAATTATCTATTCAAAGTCGTTATGACCTTTTGTTTTGTCATAAAACAATTGTTTCTTTTCATAAAAACTTATTTCAAATAAAATAATATTACTTTATTAATATTTAAAAAATTAATAAACAAAAGATTTAAAACTAAAGTTGTTTTTTTGAACTAGTTCAAATAGTTATGAATATTTGAACAAATATCAATCTCAAATCATTATGATCTTTGTTTTCTCATAAAACAATCTTTTTTGATCATACAAGCTTATATGGACAAAATAATACTAATTTAATAATATTCCAAAAATTAGTGAGAAATTTAAAAAATAAATATATTTGCTGAACCAGTTCAAATAGTTAAGACTATTAGAATAATTATCTATTTCAAATCATTCTAACATTTTATTTAGTCCTATAATAATTGTTTCAGTTTATACACGCTTATTCGGAATAAAATAATACTAATTTATTAACATTCAAAAAATTAATAAGCAAGAGATTCAAAAAGATAAATGTGTTTATCGAATAAGTTCAAAGAGTTATGACTATTTGAACAATTATCAATTTAAAATCATTATGACCTTTTGTTTTGTCATAAACAATTGTTTTAGTTCATAAAAGCTTATCCAAAAGAAAATAATACTACTTTATTATCATTTCAAAAGTTAATAACTAAGAGATTTAAAAAATAAATCAGTTGACTAAATAAGTTCAAATAATTATGCCATTTAAACAACTATTTATTTCAAATTATTATTACCTTTTGTCTATCATAAAACAATTGTTTTTAAAAAATAAATCTTTTTACCAAACCAGTTCAAATAGTTATAACAATTTGAACAATTATCTATTTCATATTGTTATAACATTTTATTCTATAATAAAACAATTGTTTCTATTCATACGAGCTTATTCGAAATAAAATAATATTAATTTAGTAATATTATGAAAATTAATAACTAAGAAATTTAAAAAATAAATATGTTTGCTGAACCAATTCAAACAGTTAAGACTATATGAACAATTAATTAACTTAAATTGTTATGACCTTTTGTTTTGTCATAAAATAATTATTTAGCTTGTAGAAATTTATTCGGAATAGAGTAAAACTAATTTATTAATATTTCAAAAATTTATAAGAGATTTAGAAAATAATTCTATTTACAGAACCAGTTCAAATAATTATAACTATTTAAATAATTATCTATTTCAAATCATTATTACTTTTTATTTTGTAATAAAATAATATTTTTATTGTTAATATAAGTTTGTTCAAAATAAAATAATACTAATTTATTAATATTTATCAAACCAGTTCAAATAGTTATGACTATTTGAGCATTTATTTATTTCAAATTGTTATGACTTTTTGTTGTGTTATAAAACAATAGTTTTTGTTCATACAAGCTTATTTGGATTAAAATAATACCAATTTATTAATATTTCAACAATTAATAACTAAAAAATTTAAAACATAAATATTCTTACTGAACTAGATCAAATAGTCGTGACTATTTGAATAATTATCTATTTCAAATTGTTATGACCTTTTGTTTTGTCATAAAAAAATCATTTCGGTTCATATAAGCTTATTCAAAATAAAATAATATTAAGTTATCAATATTTTGAAAATTAATAATTAAGAGATTTAAAAAATGAATTTGTTTAACGAACAAGTTTAAATAATTATGACTGTTTGAACAATTATCTATTTGAAATCGTTATAACCTTTTGTTTTGTCATAAAATGATTTTTTTTCTATTCATAAAAGCTTATTTTGAATAAAATAATACAAATTTATTAATATTATGACAATTAAGAAGTAAAAGATCTAATAAATCTACTCGGCCAAGTTCAAATTTTTAGGACTATTTGAACCATTATTTATTTCAAATTGTAATGATCTTTTGTTTTGTCATAAAACAATTATTTCTATTCATACAAGCTTATTTAGATTAAAAAATATTAATTTATTAATATTTCGACAAGTAATAAGTAAAAGATTTAAAAAATAAATATGTTTACCGAACAAGTTCAAATGGTCTTGAGTATTTGAATAATTAATTATTTCAAATTATTGTGACCTTTTGTTTTGTAATAAAACAATTGTTTCAGTTTATATAAGCTTATTTAAAAAAAATAATCTAATTTATTAATATTCTAAAAATTAATGAGTAAGAGAATTAAAAAATTAATCTATTTACCAATCATGTTCAAATAGTTATGACTATCTGAACAATTATCTATTTCAAAACATTATGACCTTTTGTTTTGTCATAAAACAATTGGTTATGTTCATGCAAGCTTATTTTGAATAAAATAATATAAATTTATTAATATTCTAAAAATTAATAAGTAAAAATTTAAAAAATAAATATGTTTTCTGAACATGTTGAAATAGTTACGACTATTTGAACAATTATCTATTTCAAATTGTTATGACCTTTAGTTTTGTCATAAGCCAATTGTTTCATTCATAAAAGCTTATTCAGAATAAAACAATATTAATTTATTAAAATTCTAAAAATTAATAAGTAAAAGATTTAAAAAATAAATTTGTTTACTGAGCGAGTTCGAATAGTTATGACCATTCAAATAATTATTTATTTCAAATCATTTTGATCTTTAGTTTTGTCATAAAACAATTGTTTCTATTCATACAATTTTATTTAAAATAAAATAATACTAATTTATTAATATTCTAAAATTAATAAGTTGGAGATTTAAAAAATAAATATGCTTACTGAACAAGTTTAAATAGTCATGTCTATTTGAATTATTATCTATTTCAAATCTTTATGGCATTTTGTTTTGTCATAAAATGATTGTTTCTATTCATACAAAATTATTCAGAATAAAATAATATTAGTTTTTTAATATTTCAAAAATTAATAAGAAATTTAAGAATTAAATCTGTTTATCGAACCAATTCAAAAACTTATTGCTATTTGAACAATTATCTATCTCAAATTATTATGATATTTGTTTTGTAATTAAACAAATGCTTATGTTCATACAAACTTATTATGAGTAAAATATTGCTAAATTAATAATATTCCAAAAATTAATAAGAGCTTTGAAAAATAAATGTGTTAATTGAACCAATTCAAATAGTTAAGACTATTAGAACAATTATCTATTTCAAATCATTCTTACCTTTTGTTTATTCATAAAATAATTATTTCAGTTCATACAAGCTTATTCAGAATAAAATAATTGTAATTTATTAATATTCAAAAAATTAATGAGCAAGAGATTTAAATAAAATAAATCTATTTATCAAAGAAGTTCAAATAAATTTGAGTATTTGAACAATTATCTATTTAAAGTTGTTATAACCTTTTGTTTTGCCATAAAAAAATTGTTTCATTTCATAAAAACTTATTCGAAATAAAATAATACTACTTTATTAATATTTCAAAAATTAATAAGCCAAAGATTTAAAACTAAAGTTATTTTCTGAACTAGTTCAAATAGTTATGACTATTTGAACAAATATCATTCTCAAATCTTTATGATTTTTGTTTTCTCATAAAATAATTGTTTCTGATCATACAAGCTTATTCGAATAAAAATAATATTAATTTAATAATATTCCAAAAATTAGTAAAAGATTTAAAAAATAAATGTATTTGCCGAACTAGTTCAAATAGTTAAGACCATTAAAATAATTATCTATTTCAAATCATTCTAACCTTTTATTAATATTTAGAAAATTAATCAGTAAGAGATTTAAAAGGTAAAATTATTTACCAAACCCTTTCAAATAGTTTTGACTATTTGAATAATTATCTATTCCAATTCATTATAACATTTTATTTTGTCATCAAACAATTGGTTCTATTCATACTATTTTATTCAAAATAAAATAATACTAATTTAATAATATTTTAACACTTAATAACCAAGAAAATTAAAAAATAAATCAAATTGCTAAACCATTTCAAATAGTAAGACTATATGAATGATTATCTATTTCAAATCATTATGACCTTTTGTTTTGTCATAAAAAAATTGTTTTTTTATCATACAAGCTTATTCGAAATAAAATAATACTAATTTATTAATATTGCAAAAATTAATAAGCAAGAGATTTAAAAAATAAATCTGTTTACCGAATTAGTTTAGATAATTATGACTATTTGAGCAATTATCAATCCAAATCGCTAAGATCTTTGTTTTGTCATAAAACAATTGTTTCTAATCATAAAGCTTATTTAGTTAAAAATAATACTAATTTAATAATATTTCAAAAATTAATAAGTAAGAGATTTAAAAAATAAATGTGTTTGCCGAACCAGTTCAAATAGTTAAAACTATTTAGAATAATTATATATTTTAAATCATTCTAACCTTTTGTTTAGTTAGAAAATATTTGTTTCATATCTTACAATCTTATTCGAAATAAAATAATCCAAATTTATTAACATTTGAAAAATTAATAAGGAAAAGTTTGAAAAAATAAATCTGTTTATCGAACAAGTTCAAATAGTGATTACTATTTAAATAATTATTTATTTAAAATCAATATGACCTTTTTGTTTTGATATAAAACAATTGTTTCAGTTTATAAAAGCTTATCCAAAATAAAAGAATACTAATTTCTTAATATTTCAAAAATTAATAAGCAATAGTTTAAAAAAATAAATTAGTTTACCAAATAAATTCAAATAGTTATGCTTATTTGAACAATTGTCTATTTAAAATCATTATGACCTTTTGTTTTGTCATAAAACAATTGTTTCAATTCATAAAAGCTTATTCAAAATAAAATAATACTAATTTACTAATATTTCAAAAATTAGTAAGTAAGCGATTTAAAAAGTAAATTGGTTTACCAAATCAGTTCAAATAATTGTGGCCATTTCAACAATTATCTATTTTAAATCGTTATAACCTTTTGTTTGGTAACAATTTTTTTTATTATATAAATTTTATTTAGAATAAAATAATAGTAATTTATTAATCTCTCAAAAATTAATAAAAGATTTAAAAAATAAATTTATACTTCAAATAGTTATAACCTTTTGTTCTGTCATAAAACAATTATTTCTGTTTATACAAGCTTATTCAAAATAAAATAATACTAATATAAAAATATTCCAAAAATTAATAACTGAGAGATTTAAAAAATAAATTTGTTTGCTAAACTAGTTCAAATAGTTAAGACTATATGAACCTTTATCTATTTCAAATCATTTTTGTTTTGTCATAAAACAATTTTTTCAATTCACACTAACTTATTTGGAATAAGATAAAATGAATTTATTCATACTAAAAAATTAATATACAAGAGATTTAAAAAGTAATTCTATTTAACTAACCAGTTTAAATAATTATGACTATCTAAACAATTATCTTTTTCAAATAGTAATGACCTTTTGTTCTGTCATAAAAAAAATGTTTTTGATCTGTAAGTTTGCTTGAAATAAAGGAATACTAATCTATTAATATTTTAAAAATTAATAAGAGATTTAAAAAATAAATATGTTTATCAAACTAGTTCAAATAGTTATGATTATTTGAACAATTATTTATTTCAAATTGCTATGACTTTTTGTTCTATTATAAAACAATAGTTTTTGTTCATACAAGCTTATTTGGATTAGAATAATACCAATTTATTAATATTTCAACAATTAATAAGTAAAAAATTTTAAAAATAAATATACTTACCGAACTAGATCAAATAGTCATGACTATTTGAATAATTATCTATTTCAAATCGTTATGGCCTTTTGTTTTGTCATAAAAAATCATTTCAGTTCATATAAGCTTATTTGAAATAAAATAATACTAAGCTATTAATATTCTAAAAACTAATAATTAAGAGATTTAAAAAATGAATCTATTTAAGAAACAAGTTTAAATAATGATGACTATTTGAACAATTATCTATTTGAAATTGCTATAACCTTTTGTTTTGTCATAAAATGATTTTTTTCTATTCGTACAAACTTATTTCGAATAAAATAATACAAATTTATTAATATTAAGACAATTAATAAGTAAAAAATTTAAAAAATAAATTTGTTTACCGAACAAGTTCAAATCGTTATGACTATTTGTGCAATTATTTATTTCAAATTGTTATGACCTTTTTTTTTTGTTATAAGACAATAGTTTTTGTTCATATAAGCTTATTCGGATGAAAATAATACCAATTTATTAATATTTCAACAATTAATAAGTAAAAAATTAAAAAAATAAATATGCTTATCGAACTAGATCAAATAGTCATGACTATTTGACTAATTATCTATTTCAAATGGTTATGACATTTTATTTTGTCATAAAAAAATTATTTCAATTCATACAAGCTTATTTGAAATAAAATAATACTAAGTTATTAATATTATGAAAATGAATAATTAAAAGATTAAAAAAATGAATCTATTTGTCAAACAGTTTGACTATTTTGACAATTATCTATTTGAAATCACTATAACCTTTTGTTTTGTCATAAAATGATTTTTTCTATTCATACAAGCTTCTTTTGAATAAAATAATACAAATATATTAATATTAAGGCAATTAATAAGTAAAAGATTTAAAAAATAATTCTATTTATTGAACAATATCAAATCTTTATCACTATTTGAAAAATTATTTATTTCAAATTGGTATGATTTTTGTTTTATCATAAAATAATTGTTTCTATCATACATGTTTATTTTGATTAACAAAATATTAATTTATTAATATTTTGACAATTAATAAGTAGAATATTTAAAAAATAAATATGTTTTTTGAACAAGTTCAACTAGTCATAATTATTTGAATAATTATCTATTTCAAATCATTGTGACCTTTTGTTTTGTAATAAAACAATTATTTTAGCTCATATAAGCTTATTTGAAATAAAATACTACTAATTTTTTAATATTCCAAAAATTAATGAAAAAGAGAATTAAGAAAGGAATCTTGTTACCTAACATGTTCAAATAGTTATGACTATCTGAATTATTATCTATTTCAAATCATTGTGACCTTTTGTTTTGTAATAAAACAATTGTTTTAGTTCACATAAGCTTATTTGAAATAAAATAATACTAATTTATTAATATTCTAGAAATTAATGAGAAAGAGAATTAAAAAATAAATCTTGTTACCAAACATGTTCAAATAGTTATGACTATTTGAACAATTATCTATTTTAAAATATTATGACATTCTATTTTCTCATAAAACATTTGGTTCTATCCAGGCAAGCATATTTCGAATAAAATAATAAAAATTTATTAATATTTCAAAAATTAATAAGTAAAAATTTAAAAATAAATATATTTTCTAAACATTTTCAAATAGTTATGACTATTTAAACAGTTATCTATTTAAAATTGTTATGACATTTTGTTTTGTCATAAACCAATTGTTTCTGTTCATAAAAGCTTATTTGAAATGAAATAATACTAACTTATTAAAATTAAAAAAATTAATAAGTAAAAGATTTAAAAAATAAATTTCTTTATCAAGCAAGTTCAAATAGTTATGACTATTTGAATAATTATTTATTTCAAATCATTATGATCTTTTGTTTTGTCATAAAACAATTGTTTCTATTTATACAACTTTATTTGAAATAAAATAATACTAATTTATTAATATTTTAAAAATTAATAAGTTGAAAATTTAAAAAATAATTTTTTTCACCAAACAAGCTTAAATAGTCATGTCTATTTGAACTACTATGTATATCAAATTATTATTATATTTTGTTTTATCATAAAATAATTGTTTCTATTCATACAAAATTATTCAAAATAAAATAATACTAATTTACTAATATTTCAAAAATTAATAAAAGATTTAAAAACTAAATCTTTATATTGAACTGATTCAAATAATTATGATTTTTTGAACAATTATCTATCTCAAATCGTTATGATATTTTTTTGTCATAAAGCAATTGTTTTGTTCATACAAGCTTATTTGGAGTAAAATATTGATAAATTAATAATATTCTAATAAAAGATTTAAAAAATAAATGTGTTTGCCAAACTAATTCAAATGGATAAGAAAATTAGAACAATTATCTATTTCAAATCGTTTTGACCTTTTGCTTGTCATAAAATAGTATTTTTAGTTCATGCATGCTTATTCAAAATAAAATAATATTAATTTATTAGCATTCAAAAAATTAAAAAACAATATATTTTAAAAAATAAATTTGTTTATCAAACAAGTTCAAATAGTTATGACTATTTGAACAATTATCTATTTAAAATAAATATGACCTTTTAGTTTTATCATAAAACAAAATCTTCAATTTATAAAAGCTTATCTGAAATAAAATAATATTACTTTATTAATACTTCAAAAATTGATATATTAGAGATTTAAAAAATACATCGAACTAGTTCAAATAATTATGGCCATTTGAACAATTATATATTTCAAATCATTACAAACTTTTGTTTTTTCATAAAATAATTGTTTTTCATCATACAAGCCTATTTGAAATAAAATAGTATTAATTTATTAAAATTTCAAAAATTAATAGGAAGGAGATTTAAAAAATATATCTATTTTTTGAATCAGTTCCTATTTAAACAATTATCTATTCTAAATTGTTGTAACCTTTCGTTCTATCGTAAAATAATTGTTTCAATTCATATAAGCTTATTTGGAATAAAATAATACTAATTTAATAATATTCCCAAAATTAATAACTAAGAGATTTAAAAAATAAATCGATTTGCTGAAGTAGCTTAAACAGTTAAGACTATATGAACAATTATCTATTTAAAATCATTACGACCATTTGTTTTATCATAAAACAATTGTTTCAGGTCATAGAAGCTTATTCAAAATAAAATAATACTAATTTATTAATATTCCAAAAATTAATAAGTAAGTTATTTAAAAAGTGAATCTGTTTATCGAATCAATTCAAATAATTATGATCATTTTATCAATTATCTATTTGAAATTGTTATTACCTTTGGTTTTGTCATATAATAATTGTATTTGAGCATTCAATTTTATTCAGAATACAATAATACTATTTATTAATCTTTTAAAAATTAATAAGGAAGAGATTTAAAAAATAAATCTATTTACTAAACTAGTTCAAACAACAATGACTATTTGAACAATTATAAACTTCAAATTGTTATAACATTTTGTTTTGTCATAAAACAATTATTTTTGTTCATACAAACTTATTCGAAATAAAATAATACTAATATAATAATATTATGAAAATTAAAAGCTAAGAGAATTAAAAAATAAATTTATTTGCCAAATTAGTTCCAATATTTAAGACTATATGAACAATTATCTATTTCAAATCGTTATGACCTTTTGTTTTGTCATAAAATAAGGTTTTTGAATTCATAATAGCTTACTTGGAATAAAATAAAACAAATTTATTAATATTTCAAAAATAAATAAGTAAGAGATTTAAAAAATAATTCTATTTACCTATCCAGTTCAAATAATTATGATTATTTGAACAATTATCTATTCCAAATCATTATGACCTTTTGTTTTGTCATAAAATAAATGCTTTTGTTCATATAAATTTGTTCAAAATAAAATAATACTAATCTATTAATATTTCAAATATTATAAGAGATTTAAAAAATAAATCTATTTATCAAACTAGTTCAAATAGTTTTGACTATTTGAGCAATTATTTATTTTAAATCTTATGACTTTTTGTTTCGTTATAAAATAATTGTTTCTATTCATACATGCTTATTTGGAGTAAAATAATACTAATTTATTAATATTTCAGCAATTGATAAGTAAAATTTAAAAAATAAATATGTTTACTAAACTAGATCAAATACTCATGATTTTTTGAATAATTATCTATTTCAAATCGTTATGACCTTTTGTTTTGTCATAAAAGAAATGTTTCAGTTCATATAAGCTTATTCGAAATAAACTAATACTAATTTATTAGTAATTCAAAAATTAATAATAAAGAAATTTAAAAAGATGAATCTGTTTACTGAAAAAGTTTAAATAATTATGACTGTTTGAACAATTATCTATTTGAAATCGCTATAGCTTTTTGTTTTGTCACAAAAGAATTTTATCTATTCATACAATCTTATTTCAAATAATATAATTCAAATTTATTAATATTAAGACAATTAAAAATGTAAAAGATTTAAAAAATAAATTTGTTTACCAAACAAGTTCAAATCGTTATGACTATTTGTGTAATTATTTATTTCAACTTGTTATGGCTTTTTGTTTTATCATAAAACAATTGTTTCTGTTCATACAAGTTTATTTAGATTAAAATAATATTAATTTATTAATATTTCGACAATTAATAACTAATAGATTTTAAAAAATAAATATGTTTGCCAAATAAGTTCAAATAGTCATGACTATTTAAATAATTATCTATTTCAAATCATTATGACTTTTTCTTTTGTAATAAAACAATTGTTTCAGGTCATGTAAGTTTATTTGAAGTAAAATAATACTAATTTATTAATATTCCAAAAATTAATGAGTAAGAGAACAAAAAAAGGAATCCATTTACCAAATAAGTTCAAATAGTTATGACTATATGAACAATTATCTATTTTAAAACATTATGACTTTTTGTTTTGCCACAAAATAATTGGTTTTGTTCATGCAAGCTTATTTTGAATAAAATAATTTAAATTTATTAATATTCCAAAAATTAATAAGAAAAAAATGTTTTCTGAACACATTCAAATAGTTATGACTATTTGAACAATTATCCATTTCACATCATATGATCTTTTGTTTCATCATAAACTAATTGATTTTGCTCATAAAAACTTATTCGAAATAGAAATAATACTAATTTATTAAAATTCTAAAAATTAATAAGTAAAAGATTTAAAAAATAAAATTTGTTTAACGAGCGAGTTTAAATAGTTATGACTATTTGAACAATTATTTATTTCAAATCATTATGACATTTTGTTTTGTCCTAAAACAATTGTTTCTATTCATATAAGTTTATTCGAAATAAAATAATACTAATTTATTAATATTCTAAAAATTAATAAGTTGGAGATTTAAAAAATAAATATGTTTACCGAACAAATTCAAATAGTCATATCCATTTGAACTATTATCTATTTCAAATCATTATGGCATTTTGTTTTGTTGTAAAACAATTGTTTTATTCATACAAAATTATTTAGAATCAAGTAATACTAATTTATTAATATTTCAAAAATTAATAAGACATTTAAAAGCTAAATCTGTTTACCAAACCAGTTTAAATAGTTATGACTATTTCAACAATTACCTATCTCAAATAGTATGATCTTTGTTTTGTCAGAAAACAAATTGTTTCTATTCATGCAAGCTTATTCTGAATAAAATAATGCTAAACTAATAATATTCTAAAAATTAATAAGTAAGAGATTTAAAAAATAAATGTGCTTGCCAAACCAGTTATAATAGTTAAGACTATTAGAATAATTGTCTATTTCAAATCATTCTGACCTTTTGTTTTGTCAGAAAATTTTTTTATTTCAGTTCATACAAGCTAATTTGAAATAAAATAAAATAATTTTATTTACATTCAAAAAATTAATAAGAAATTTTAAAAAATAAATCTGTTTACTAAATAAGTTCAAATAGTTAAGACTATTTGAACAATTATCTATTTAAAATTGTTATAAACTTTTGTTTTATCATAAAACAATTATTTTAGTTTAATAAAACTTATCCAAAATAAAATAATATTACTTTATTAATATTTCAAAATTTGAGAAGTTGGAGATTTAAAAAATAAATCAGTTTATCGAATTAGTTCAAATAATTATGACCACTTGAATAATTATCTATTTCAAATCGTTATGAACTTTTTATTTTGTTATAAAAAAATTGTTTTTCATCATACAAGTTTATTTGGAATAAAATAATATTAATTTATTAATAGTTCAAAAACTAATAAGTAGGAGAATTAATAAATAAATATACTTATCGGACTAGTTTAAATAATTATTACTATTTGAATAATTATATATTTCAAATAATAAAATAATTATTTATGTTCATATAAGCTTATTCAGAATAAAATAATACTTATCTAATAATATTATGAAAATCAATAACTAAGAGATTTAAAAAATAAATTTGTTTGTTGAACTAATTCAAATAGTTAAGGCTATATGAATAATTATCTATTTTAAATCGTTATAACCTTTTGTTTTATCGTAAAACAAATATTTATATTCATATAAGTTTGTTTTGAATAAAATAACATTTATGTTTTAATATTTTGAAAATTAATAAGAGATTTAAAAAAATAAATCTATTTACCAAACCAATTCAAGTAGTTATAACAATTTGAACAATTATTTATTTCAAATCATTATAACCATTTGTTTTGTTATAAAACAATTGTTTCTATTGATATAGTCTTATTCAGAATAAAGTATGCTAATTTATTGATATTCTAAAAATTAAAAAATAACAGATTTAAAAAATGAATCTACTTGCCTGACCAGTACAAATAGTTAAACAAATTTATTTTTTAAATCTCTTAGTTATTAATTGTCAAAATATTATTAGATTAGTATTATTTTATTTTGAATAAGCTTGTATGAATAGAAATAATTATTTTATGAGAAAATAAAAGGTTATAACAAATTAAAATATATAATTGTTCAAATAGATATAATTATTTGAAGTGGTTCCATAAATAACATTATTTTTTAAATCTCTTATAAAATTTTAAAATATTAAAAAATTAGTTTTATTTTATTATGAATAAACTTGGATGAGTTGAAATAATTATTTTATAACAAAACAAAAGGTTATAACGATTTAAAATAATAGATAATTATTCATATAGTATTATTTGAAATAAGGTTATAACGATTTAAAATAAGGTTATAACTATTTGAACTGGTTCGACAAACAAATTTAATTTTTAAATCTTTTAGTTATGAATTTTTAGAATATTATTAATTTAGTATTATTTTATTCCAAATAAATTTATATGAACAGCAATAATTATTTTATGATAAAACAAAAAAGGTTGTAACAATTTGAAATAGATAATTGTTCAAACAGTCATAACTGTTTGAACTTATTCAGTAAATAGATTTATTTTTTGAATATCATACTAATTCTTGAAATATTAATAAATTAGTATTATTTTATTTCAAATAAATGTGTATGTTCAAAATTATTGTTTTATGACAAAATGAAAAGTACTAACAATTTTATTTCAAATAAGCTTGTATGTTGAAAAGCAATTGTTTTATGACAAAATGAAAGGTAATAACGATTTGAAATAGATAATTATTTAAATATCCATAATTATTTAAATTGATTCAGTAAACTGATTTATTTTTTAAATCTCTTATTAATTTTTAAAATATTAATAAACTAGTATTATTTTTTTTGGATAAACTTTTGTGAACTAAAACAATTGTTTTATGACAAAACAAAAGTTCATATCGATTTTAAATAGATTATTATTTAAATAGTTATAGCTATTTGAACTTGTTCAGTAAATAAATTTATTTTTTCAAATCTCTTGCTTATTAATTTTTGGAAAGTTAATAAATTAGTACTATTTTCTTTCGAATAAGCTTGTTTGAACTAAAAAATTATTTTATGACTAAACAAAAGGTCAAAATGATTTGAAATAGATAATTATTCTAATAATCTTAACTATTTGAATTGATTCAGCAAACATATTTATTTTTTAAATTATTTATTAATTTTAAAAATATTATTAAACTAGTATTATTTTTATCTGAATTAACTTGTATGATCAGAAACAATTGTTTTATGACAAAATAAAGATCATAATGATTTGAGATTGATATTTATCCAAATAGTCGTAACTATTAGAATTGCTTTAAAAAACAACTTTAGTTTTTAAATCTCTTGCTTAATAATTTTTAAAATATTAATAACGTAGTATT
Organism: Durio zibethinus; assembly: GCF_047325235.1. Taxonomy (NCBI): domain Eukaryota; kingdom Viridiplantae; phylum Streptophyta; class Magnoliopsida; order Malvales; family Malvaceae; genus Durio; species Durio zibethinus. The sequence goes on from NC_143171.1 coordinate 824,337, forward strand.
ATTTTATTTCAAATACGTTATTAATTGAAACAATTATTTTATGACAAGACAAAATGTTAAAACAATTTTAAATAGATAATTGTTCAAATAGTCATATCTAATTAAAATTTTTCAGTAAACAGATTTATTTTTTTAAATCTCTTGCTTATTAATTTTTTGAATGTTAATACATTAGTATTATTTTATTCCGAATAAGTTTGTATGAACTAAAATAATAGTTTTATGACTAAACAAAAGGTTAGAATGATTTGAAATAGATAATTGTTCAAATAGTTTTAACTATTTAAACTGGTTCGACAAACATATTTATTTTTTAAATCTCTTACTTATTAATTTTTAGAATATTATTAAATTAGTATCATTTTAATCGAATAAGCTTATGTGAAAAGAAACAATTGTTGTATGACAAAATAAAGATCATTACGATTTGAGATAGATAATTGTTCAAATAGTTATAACTATTTGAACCGGTTCAGTAAATATATTTAATTTTTAAATCTCTTATTAATTTTCAAAATATTAATAAATTTGTATTATTTTATTTTGAATAATTCTGTATGAATAGAAATAATTGTTTTACCACAAAACAAAAGGTCATGATAATTTAAAATAGATAATTGTTCAAATGGACATTACTATTTGAACTTGGACGATAAACATATGTATATTTTAAATCTCCTACGTATTAACTTGCAAAATATTAATAAAGTAGTATTATGTTATTCTGAATAAACTTGTATGAATAGAAACAATTGTTTTATGACAAAAAAAAGATCCTAACTATTTGAAATAAAAGATTGCTCAAACAGTCATAATAATTTGAGCTTACTCAGTAAACAGATTCATTTTATAAATCTTTTACTTATTAATTTTTGAAATATTGATAAACTAGTATTATTTTTATTTCAAATAAGCTTGTATGGACAGAAACAATTTGTTTATCACAAACCAAAGGTCATAACTATTTGAAATAAATAGAAAATATTCAAATGAGAACTTTGAAGGCTGAAGGGGGGAAAGGTTCCATGTGAATAGCACTTGAACATGGGTTAGTCGATCCTAAGAGATGGGGGGAGTTAGTCCAACAGCGCATTGAGTGCAAGCTTTGGAAGGGAATCGGGTTAAAATTCCTAAGCCAGAAAGCAGAGGCTAATGGCAACGTTAGGGAGTTTGCAGTCATCGGCAGGGGCCTCAGGAAGAGTTATCTTTTTTGTTTAACTACCTACCCATCCTAGAAACAGCTCAGTTGGAGGTAGGGTCTAGTAGTCGAAAGAGCACCACATGTCACGTGGTGTCTGGTGCACCCTCAACGACCCTTAAAAATCTAAAGTATCATGCTATCTGTGCCCAGTTGTACTTATAACCCCATCAAGTTTCCAAGGTGAATAGCCTCTGGTCGATGGAACAATGTAGGCAAGGGAAATTGACAAAATGGATCTGTAACCTAGAGAAAAGAATTGGCTCTAAAGGCTAGGCATTAGGGTCCCAATGTCAAACCTATCAGCTATTGAAGCACTACTTGAGTTGCTTCCATGGCAAGAGTAGGTCACCGCATGCCAACCAAGGGATAGACTGGGAAAGGCTCCCTCAAGGGCTTTTCTCAGGTGATGAACAGTTGACTCAAAACTGATATAGATAAGGGGAATCTGATTGTTTAATTAAAACAAAAGCATTGTGATGGTCATTATGGATGTTCACGCAATGTGATTTCTACCCAGTGCTTTGAGTGTCAATGTGAAGAAATTCAACCAAGCTTGGATAAACGACAAGAGTAACTATGACTTTCTTAAAGTAGCCAAATGCCTTGTCATCTAATTAGTGATGCACATTAATGGATTAATGAGATTCCCATTATCCCTGTCTACCATCTAGCGAAACCACAGCCAAGGGAATGGGCTTGGTAGAATCAACAGAAAGAGAAGACCTTATTAAGTTGACTTTAGTCTAACTTTGTGAAATGACTTGAGAAGTGTAAGATAAGTGGGAGACCTCGAATGAAATTGAAATACCACTACTTTTAACGTTATTTTACTTATTCTGTGAATTGAAAGTAGGGCACAACCTTTTTTTTTAAAACCTAAGGTCAGCCTCAGTTAGTCAATCAAGGTAAAAAACATTCTTAGGTAGGGGAGTTTGGCTAGGAAGGCAAATTTGTTAAAAGATAATACAGGTGTCCTAAGATGAGCTCAATAAGAATAGAAAACATAAGTGGGACAAAAGGGTAAAAGCTTATTTGATTCTAATTTCCAGTTTGAATATAAATTATGAAAGCATGGCCTATCAATCCTTTATACTTTTGGAATTTGAAGCTAAAGGTGTCAAAAAAGTTACCATAGGGATAACTGGCTAGTGGTAGCTAAGCATGCATAGCAACATTGCTTTTTAATCCTTCGATGCCAACTTTTCCAATCATTGTGAAGCCGAATTCACTAAGTGTTGGATTGTTCACCCATTAATAGAGAACATGAGCTGGGTTTAGACTATCATGAGATATGTTAGTTTTACCTTATTGATGGTAGTGTCACAATAATAATTCAACCTAGTAGAGAGGAACTATTGATTCACACAATTAGTCATCGTGCTTGGTTAAAAGTCAATGGTACAAAGCTACCATGTGCTAGATTATGACTGAACACCTTTAAGTCAGAATCTGGGCTAGAAGTGACGCATGTGCTTGTCACCCAATTATCAACCCATAGTAGAAGCCTATGGCCCCAAAAGGTACATGTTGTAGGTGCAGCCTTTGAGGTGAACAAATTATGCGGGCCTCCTTAGAGCTTAATTCCCACAAAGCAATAGGTAGAATCCTTTACAGATGACTTAATTATGTGATGGAGTACTGTAAGCAGTAGAGTGGCCTTGCTGCCACTCTGCCATGATTCACTAAGATTTAGCCCTTTGTTGCTTCAATTCATCCCTTCCCCTCACACCCATTAAAGTCTATTAACTTTATTTTTTTAAATCGTACCTCTTTGGGTTAGGGGATGAATGGTGTTCTCCATTGCAATCGATTGGGCTGGTGGATGACATCTCTACCTCAAGCATCCAAGTAAATGACAACCAAATGCCTTTGGTATTTGTTATAGGAACAAGCTAACCCTTGGTGTGACTGGCCCTTGGATCAGTTCTGCCTGCACACTATTGACAGCACTTGGCCCTTGGTTTGTGCGGGTAATTACATCCAACACCATTGGTAGATGTTGGCCTATTATTTTCTCGAATACCATCAGCAAATGCTGGCCCTTTAGTTCAGGATGCTACCTCGAACACCATCACTAGATGCTGGCACTTGTAAAAAATTATCAACCTACGAAACTTAAGTGCTTAGCATAATTCTAGCTTGTCAAAGATTATGCTATAGTATTAGGCATTCTAGAAGCCCACAAATTTGATCTTTCCAGGACTATGTTTAGGTAATCCCATGCATGGGTTTGATCGTGTGCTCGCACCTTAATTATCAGTGCCTGCACCTAGGTCTGACTGTGTGATCGCACATTGCTCACAAGTGCATGTACCCGAACCTAGCTCAATTCTACCAAACCTGAAAACCTTGCTTGTGTCTCTAGAGACTTGATTGTTGTCCATACCACTATTTTCAGTAGTTCCCTATGACTTAAGACTCTAGTAAGCCTTATGGCTTGGTTTGCTTAGTAGTCGAACCCTGTCATACTAGAATTGAGACTATTCCTCAGCTTAGAGAGAACCTTTGGGCTTGGACCAACTTACAGACCATGACACATACACATGCCTCAATTCATCTAAGTGCTCACCAATGCCTACACCTGAGCTTGGCTTAATTCTATAAAACTTAAACACTGTGCCTGAGCCTCTAGAGTCTTGATCACTGCCCATACCACTATTCTAGGCTAGTGCCCCTCAACCTGGGCCTCCAGTAACCCTTAAAGCTTAGTCTTCTTGGCAATCAGACCCTTTCCTATTAGAATTGGAACTGTTTCTCGACTTAGAGAAAACATTTGGGCATGTACCAGTGTTTAGACCATGACACATGCACTTGTCTCGACCACCATTGAGACATGTTGGCCTTTAGTCTTTGCATATGCTTTGACCTCTATCGGCACATGCTAGCCTTTTGTATAAGTAGTTCCCTTGAATGTCATTGGCATATGCTAGGCCACACATCGAGCGTGATATCCTAAGCCTAGACCACATACCATGCACACTACTATTGAGCAGTTGGTGGGTTCAAGCACATCTTCACATTTTTGCCATACGAATGCCATTTTAATGGCTTGTCAATTCATCTAAGCGTTCATTAGCACCTACACCTAGGGCTGGCTCAATTTCTTAGAACCCAAACACCGTGCTTGAGCCTTTGGAGTTTTGATCACTCCTATACCACTATTCTTTGCTAGTGCCCCATAACTTGGGCCTCTAGTAGGTCTCAAGGCCTAGTCCCCCTAGTAGTCGGACCCTTTTCTACTAGAATTGGAACTGTTCCTCAACTTAGAGAAAACCTTTGGGCCTGACTAGCTTGTAAACCATGACATAAGTACATGCTTTGACCACCATCAGGATATGTTGGCCCTTGGTCTTAGCACATACTTCGACCACCAATAGCACATGTTAGCCCTTTGTACAAGCAGTTCCCTTGAACACCATTGACACATGCTAGGCCATACACCACACATAAGTATCCTGGGCCTAAGCCTCACACAATGCATACCACAATTGGGTAGTTGGTAGGTTCTTGCACATCTTCACATTTTTGTCAGGCCAATGCCATTTTTATGGCTTATAAACTCACATAAGCACTCACTAGTACTTAGGCTTGGCTCAATTTTGCCAAACCTGAACACCGTGCTTAAGCCTTTAGAGTCTTGATCACTACTCATACCACTATTTTGGGTTAGTTCCTTATGACCTGGGCCTCTAGTAGGCTACAAGGCCTAGTCCCCTTTGTAATCAAACCCTTTTTCTTATTAGAACTAGAATTGCTCATTGACTTAAAGAGAACCCTAGGCTTGGATCAACTTATGAATTATGACACATGCATATGCCTTAACCACCATTAAAAGATGTTGGCCCTTGGCCTTCGTGCATGCTTCGACCATCATTGGCATATACTGGACCTTTGTGCAAGCAGTTCCCTTGAACACCAATGGCACATGCTAGGCCATACACCAAGCACAGATATCCTAGGCTTAGGTCATATACTATGAGCACCATGATCGAGTGGTAGATGGGTTCAGGCACATCTTTATATTTTTGCCATGCTAATGCCATTTTTATGGCTTGTAAATTCATATAATGCTTACTAGCTTCTGTAACTTGGCTTGGCTTATTTCCACTAAACTTGAACATCGTGCTTGAGCCATTGGAGTCTTGATCACTGCCCTTACCACTTTCTGGGCTATTTCTTTATGACCTAAACTTCCAATATGCCACAAGGCCTGGTCTCCCTAGCTATCAGACTTTGTCTCGCTAGAATTGGAACTGTTGCTCGACTTTGGACTAGCTTGCAAACCATGGCACATGCACATGCCTTGACTACCATTGGGACATGTTGGCCCTTGGTCTTAGTACATGCTTCGACCATCATTGGCACATACTGGCCCTTTGTGTGAGTAGTTCACTTTAACACCATCGGCACATGCTAGGCCATGCACTAAGTGCAGGTATCCTAGGCCATAGTCATGCACCATGTGCACCATAACCAAGTAGTAGGTGGGTTTAAGTGTTATGGTTCATAAGCTAGTACAAGCCAAAGGGTTCTCTCCAAGTTGAGTAGCAGTTCAAGTTCTAGCAAGATAGAGTTTAACATTCGAAAGGACTAGGCCTTGAGTTCACTAAATGTTTAGGTCATGGGGAACTAGCCCAAAACAATGAGGTAGGTAGTGATAAAAACTTTAGAGGCCTAAGGAAGGTGTTTAGGTTGGGTAGGATTGAGCTAGGCCCAGAGGTAGGCATTGGTGAGCATTGCATGAGCATCCAATCAAACCCAGGTGAGAGCATTGATGGTTAAAGAATAGGTACACAGTCGAGCCTAGGTGTGGGCACACCTGAACATAATCCTATGAGGATCAATTTTTGGGGCTTCTAGAAGGCTTGATAATCAATATGATTTTAGCAAGTCAAAGGTTATGTAGCAACACCAATCCCTTAAAATCAATAATTGTATCTTATCTCCTAAAATCATAGGATTCAAGTTAGTGTAATCCCTAGAGTTTAGAAATGTATCTTGGCACTAATTGTACGAGGGACTTAGTTATAAATAGAGAGATTCTCATCCTCATTGTACACACACTAGAACCATTGAGTAATAACATCCTTACTTTTGCCTTAAACTTTGTTTTATTCTTTTGTTAGCCTTTCTGCAAGCACTTGTTGTGGCCTTTCATTTCATAACTTACTAGGTGGCCAAACCTTGTAGTCTAAAGTGGCCATGCACCGTTTCTTATGTTAGGCTAATTTAGGATGCAGAAGAGTCCATTCTTGTGTCCTGGAGTTGTGTGAGCCTGAAGCTTGAGTCTCGACTAGTGACATAAGCACATTTTCATATTTTTGCCATGCAAATGCCATTTTTATGGCTTGTAAATTCATAAAACGCTAACTAACACCCGCATCTAAGCTTGGCTCAATTTTACCAAACCTGAACATCGAGCCTAACCTTCTAGAGTCTTGATCACTGCCTGTAAATTCATAAAATGCTAACCAACACACACACACACACCCTTAGGCCTATCTCAATTCTGTCAAACCTGAACACCAGGCCTAAGCCTCTAGAGTCTTGATCACTACTTGTTCCATTGTTTTAGGCTAGTTCCCCATGACTTGGACCTCTAGTACACCTCAAGGCTTGGTTTTCCTAGCTTTCAGACCTTGCCCTACTAGAACTGGAACTATTTTTCTACTCGAAAAGAATTTTTAGTTTTGGACCAACTTGTAGAATGTGACATATGCACATGCCTCAACTGCTACCAAGATATGTTGGCCCTTCGTCTTGGCACCTATTTTGATTACCATCGACACATGTTGACCCTTGGTACAGGTAATTCCCTCAAATATTATTGGCACATGCTGGGCCATGCATCATGCAGACCATGACTGGGCAATAGTTGGGTTCAAGCACAGCTTCATATTTTTGCCATGCCAATACCATTTTTATGGCTTGTAAATTCATATAACAGTCCTTTATGCCTTCATGTGAAGTTTCATGACAAGATGACTCATTTTTTATTTTTCTTGACTTTTAAAATTTTTCATGGTTTGGGATTTTTTAAAATTCTTTTAAAAGGAATTTTGGCCCTAAATTTAGTATACGTGATCCTTGTATTTTTGTAGGCATGCATAAAAAAATTTAGCTAAGAACTGGAAGTGTAGAAGATCTTATGGCCTTTTGAAAAAAGCATCCCCATTTTAAACACTCGAATGGCTACTGGTTGCAAACTTGTAAAAGCTCTTATGCTTTTTTAAGGGGTTGTAAGTTGTTGAGGTTCCTTGGGGGATAAGGGGCCAATATAAGGGCTAAGGACTAGCACCCATTATACATCATGTGCACACACCCCCTGGCCCCCTTCCCTAGTCGTTGGAACCATCAGTGCGATTGACTAGGTTCTCCAACAATCTTTCGATGATGGTGCCCTAGGTAAAAAATGTGGCACCAGTACATGCCCGAGCCTAGCATGTGCATCAGGGCCTAGAATCAAACTTTAGCCAAGGCTTCGACCATCATCAACACATACTAGCACATGGTACATGCCTTGACCATCATCAGCATAAGCTGGCCTTTGGTAAAGGCACCTACCTCACCATCACTAGCACTAGCTGGCTTTGGTATGGGCAATTGCCTTGACCACCATTGGTACATACTGGCCCTTGATGAGGGCACATGCTTCAATTAATATTGATAGAAAATGGCTTTTGGTGTAGGTAGTTACCACAAACACCATCGGCATATGTTGGCCCTTGTTATGGGCACTTGCCTCTAACACCATCAGCACATGTTGGGCCTTGGTATGGGCACATGCCTCAACCACCATCAACACCTACAAACTCTCATGCAAGATATGCCTGTTTGAAAAAAATTCCCCATTATAGACATTTTAATGTCTACTGCTAACATATCTGTAAAATCTATCATGCCTTTTAGGGGTGATTGTCTAGTCCCTTTTTTTCCCCTATGAAGGAGTAGGTGTGCATGATAGGCTTGTTGTTGCAAACATCCATGGTAATGTTCCTAGAGCAAAATCCAAGCCATGCATGTCTTCTGGTCATGTTGTCAAGCAACTAGTTGCTTTGGTGACTTGTAGGAGCTCATGACCTTAACTGGTTGGTGTGCATATAGAAAAAAGGCTCAGTTGTGTTGAGCTCAAGCCCATGCCTATGATTGATGCTGTCCTAAACCCCAAACCAAGTCCTTAAATCAGGCAACAACTTCTTAAAGTGGTGCAAGTAGAAGCTGCAGTCACTGGCTTAGTCTGGCCAAGTTTCTTGAGTATTTGGCAATCTTATGGACCCTTATCATCGACCATAAAAATGCCTTGGCTTGGCCAAGCCCATGCATGTAGCCCATGCTACCAAAGACCCTAGGAACAAATCATTAAATCAAGCAACATCCCTTTAGGGTGGTGGCTACAGAGGTTTCGTGTGCTATCTTGGCTAGGCCAAGCATTGGTGGTGTTGTGCCATTGTTGCCTATTAGATGGCAAGGGTAGTCTTATAGATCTTTCTTGTGTTATTCCCATGCCAAGCGGTTGTGGCATGGCCTCGTACATCATTTCCTTCTCTTGTTTATCGAGTAATTGATTGGGTGGGTTGTGGACTTGTGTGCATGGATGTTGCCACTTGTATGCAATAGACATATGAGTGATGTTTATGATTATGGATGTTGGTAGGCTCCATACTCAATGCATCAAATTGTCAACCCATTATCATCTTTAATCTCCCTCTATGTGGTCATCGTACCTTAGGGGTACAATCGAGATCCTATGCTACATACCTAAATTGATGGTAACTGGATGTCTTGCAATTCATCATTGTTCTTGTATCTTTAAGGGTTATGGGTCAAACCTCAATCATGTGTTGTGTCCTAAGTGTGCCACCCAAACCTCTATAGCCACATTGGTGCACTAGTGTTTGATCGTGCTATTAGATGTGGAATGTTTTATGGGTACAGGCTCTCGACCCTTGCACATCTGTTGCTATGTATTTTACGAGCTTGACATGCATGATGCTTGTGCTTTATATTGGCTATCTCTATTCTCAGTCAGTGCATTGAGGCTCATGCAGTGCCAACATCCTGAAGGAATATTACTTGGTTGATCCTGCCAAGCAGTCATATGTTTGTCTCGAAGATTAAGCCATGCTTATGTAAGTTTGAACTAATTCAGATAGTGAAACTATGAATGGCTTATTAAATCAATTAGAGGTTATCTAATGATATCTACTACCAGGATAATTGTAGTAATTCTAGAGCTAATATGTGCAACAAACCTCAACTTTTGGAAGGGATGCATTCATTAGATAAAAGGTCTACACAATCTTTGTCCATTACTCTGATGATTCATGATAACTAGATAGATCACACAGCCTATATGCCGGAGATGCATCATTCAAATTTTTGCCCTATCAACTTTTGATAGTAGGATAATGGCCTACTATGGTGGTGATGGGTGATGGAGAATTAGGGTTTGATTCCAAAGAGAGAGCCAGAGAAATGTCTACCACTTCCAAGAAAGGCAGCAGGTGCACAAATTACCCAATCCTAACATAGGGAGATAGTGAAAATAAATAACAATACCAAGCTTTATGAGTCTAGTAATTAGAATAAGTACAATCTAAATCCTTTAATGGGGATCCATTGAAAGGTAAGTCTAGTGCTAGTAGCTGCGGCAATTCTAGCTCCAATAGCATATATTTAAGTTGTTGCTGTTAAAAAGCTTATAGTTGAAACTAGGATTGGGTCATTCGGTCCACCTCACAATGAGCACCAAGCTACTCTTCCCTACTACTAGTGAGGCACTCCTAGCTTTAATTGGCCAAGTTGTTCCTCTAACATTGTTACTTTGAAGAAATTAGAGTGCTCAAAGTAGGCTTGTGCTTATATACATTAGCATGGGATAACATCATAGGATTTCAGTCTTAATGTGTTAGCTTTCGAGATAGGAGTAATGATTAACAGGGACAATTAGGGGCATTCAAATTTCATAGTTAGAGGTGAAATTTTTGGATTTATGAAAGATGAACAACTATAAAAGCATTTGGCAAGGATGTTTTCATTAATCAATAATGAAAGTTAGGGCTCAAAGATGATCAAATACCATCCTAGTCTCAACCATAAATGATGTCGGCCAAGGATCGATGGATATTACTTTTAGAACTCCACCAGCACCTTATGAGAAATCAAAGTCTTTGGGTTTTGACTGAGTATGGTCGCAAGGTTGAAACTTAAAGGAATTGACAAAAGGGCATCACCAACAGTAGAACGTGTGGCTTAATTTAACTTAAGAAAGGGAAACTTACTAAGTCTAGACATAGTAAGGATTGATAGATTGAGAGCTTCATTTTTATTCTATTGGTGGTGGTGTATGGCCATTCTTAGTTGGTGAAATGATTTGTCTAGTTAACTTCATTAAAGAACAAGACCTTAGCTTGCTAACTAGGTACGGGGAGGTGATCCTTTGTGGCTAGCTTTTCAGAGGGACTATGGCCACTTAGGCTAAGGAAGTTTGAGGCAATAATAGGTCTGTGATGCCCTTAGATGTTCTTGGCTACAGACTTGCTACATTGATGTATTCAAAGAGTTTATAGCCTTGGTTAACAAGTCTGGGTAACTTTTGAAATTTCATCATGATGGGGATAGATCATTGTAATTGTTGGTCTTTAACAAGGAATTCCTAGTAAGCGTAAGTCATCAACTCATGTTGAGTACATCCCTACCCTTTGTACACCACCTATTACTCCTACCGATTGAATGGTTTGATGAAGTGTTTGAATCACGGTGACATGGACAATTCGTTACTTGTGACATCATAGGAAGTCCACTGAACCTTATCATTTAGAGGAAGGAGAAGTCGTAACAAGGTTTTAGTAGGTGAACATACAGAAGGATCATTGTCCAAAGGATCATTGTCGAAACCTACTTAATGAATGACTCATGAGCACATTAACGAAACACTGAAAGGGTGAAGGTGCCTTCATGCCCTGAGCCCCTTTTAGCCTCAGGCGGATGTGACACTTCATTCTACATCTCGGAGGGGCGAAATGATTGGTATTGCTACTTGCGGCTGAATAACAAAGCCATAGTGTGAATTGTGCCAAAGAACCAAAATGAAAAAGAATGCATGTGCCATCATCATCCTATTTGTGATGTGTGCATAGTTAGTATTGTGACTCTTTTTGTCATGAAAAACCAAAAATGACTCTCGACAATGGATATCTCAACTTTTACATTGAAGAAGAATATAGTGAAATGTAATACTTGGTGTGAATTTCAAAATCCCCTAAACCATCGAGTCTTTCAATGTAAGTTATGCCCTAAGCCATTAGGCTGAGGGCACGTTTGCCTGGGAGTCATGCACTGTCACCCCTTCTAAACCCCTGCCCATCGAGCTTTAGGTGAAGGGGGTGGAAGATGGCATCTTGTGATCTTGTCGGTCATGGTTGGCCCAAAAGTTAGTCCCTGGCAATGATAGCACTGTGACCATTAGTGGTAAAGCCCCTAATGTGCCTCATCTTTGATGACATGTACTTATTGTCCACCCAGACCCTATTAGATCCCCTGCATCACTTGGTCAATGCTTGCATCATGACATTAGGTTAGGCAAGATTACCCACTAAGTTAAGCATATCAATAAGTGAAGGAAATAAAATTACCCAAGATTCCTCTAATAGTGGCGAGAAAACTGAGAATAGCCCAACTTGAGAATTAGACACCTTCAGTGTCCAAATTGTAGTCTGGAGAAGCGTCCTCAATGGTAGACTAGGCCCAAACACCCTAAAAAAGGTTGTCGAGAGGGTGAGAGCCCTGTTGTGCCTAGACCCTTTCATAGCACTAGGCATTGTCTGTGAGTTGGGTTGTTTGGGAATGCAGCCCTAATTAAGGGGTAAATTCTATCCAAGGTTAAATATGGGTGAAAGACCGATAGCAAACAAGTACCATGAAGGAAAGATGAAAAAGACTTTGAAAAAAGAGTCAAAAAGTGCTTAAAATTATCGAAAGGGAAGCAGTTATGGGTCGACAATATGTTTTCATCAGATGTGGAATAGTAGCCGATTCGCTAATTAGCTCAAGGTATGGATCGACATGGGTCATGATGATGGCCCAAGCCTAGGCTTTCGATATGCCTATAGAGATGTTATCACCGTGATCATGGAATGCAACACACATCATCTTAGTGTGCCTTAACACCAGCATGCTCTAGGCATTAGCATGTGGTCTCACCATCTAACCCATTTTGAAACACAGACCACGAAATCTAACATGTGTGCTAGTCAATGAGCTAAAAAACCCATAAGGTGCAAGGAAGTTGATTGACGGGATCTCTCATGGGTGCACCACTGACTGACCTTGAACTTTTTTATAAAGGGTTCGAGTGTGAGCTGCCTATTAGAACCTAAAAGATGGTGAACTATGCTCAAACAGGTAAAGTCAGATGAAACTTTGGTAGAGGCTTGCAGTGAAAATGATGTGTAAATCATTTGTATGACTTGGGTATAGGGGTGAAAGATTAATCAAACCATCTATAGCTAGTTCCCTCTGAAGTTTCCTTTAGGATAGTTAAAGCCCTTGGCATGTTCTATAGGGTAAAGACAATAATTAGAGGCATTGGATGGACAACACTTTCGATCTATTCTCAAACTTTAAATAGGGAAGATGACATGTGTCACTAGCTAAGCTTTCTTTTAATGAAGCAACAAACCATATGGCATTTGGATGGATGCTTCCCCATAAGTAGCCAAGGATAGTTTGATATCTAAATAGGTAACCAACAAGCCACAAATTAATCTCAAGAATATATAATGATATATTGGGCCATATTAGGAGCACACCAAGGCAACCTTCGATGTTCCCATTAGAAAAAAATTGTTTTATTAATATCAAGAAATTACAACAGTATAAAAAGAGCACCGAGTCTTCCCAACATTGTTGGGGCCAGAGAGGTAGCCTTAGATGGGTGGTCTAACATGTACCTTTGTCAGTGAGGTAGCCCAATAATATGTCGATTGCTTAACCCCTTGAAAGAGATCAAGAGATTTTATACCAATGCTACTAAGAACCATTACAAAGTTTGAAATAGGGACACTTTTTCCAACCCAATGAGATCTACCCTCCATTTTGGCACCTTTACTTAGTCATGGCCCTATACATGGGTGACTCATTATATCCTATGCACGGTTATGGCCCAATACAAGGTTGGCTCATGACATTCTTCCCCACCTATTTTGTCGATGACCTCATTGACTTGTTGGCATAGAATTCTTCAATCTTTTGCTTGAATGCTTGGAGGACATGATCTTTCTCCCAACTAGTTTCTTTTAGTCCTAAGCTCTCCCACTCCACTAAATATTCATGAACTATTCTTCGAGATACTCAAGATACCTTGTCAACTAAAATCTTTTTAACTTAATGTTCTGATGGTGGCATCATGGTAATGGCAACTCTAGTTGATTCACCTTAACTTATATCTATGGGGTTTGCATGATAGGGCTTTAAGTTGTTCACATGGAACACTAGGTGCACCTTTATCGATTTTGGTGGGTCAATTTTATAAGAGGTATTCCCAACTTTGGAAATGATCTTCACTGGAGCCTCATACTTATGCTTCAACCTATAATCCTGCTTCTTTAGGAACCTGGTTTGTTCGGGCAGTAATCTGATAAGAACAAGATCACCAACTTTGAATTACTGTGCCTTTCGGCCCTTATCTGCCCATTTCTTCATGTGGTTCGATGCCTTTTCTAAATCTGCTTGCACAATTTGTGTTTTGTATTGATTTTTTGCTAAGGTTGAAGGCTCGTGGATTCTTCCCTCGATATGGCTCAAGGGATGTATGTAGTGGTTTTTGTAGTTGTTCAATGACCACTTCAAATGGACTTTTGTTTGGGGAAGAACACTTGTTGGAATTAAAACAAAACCGAGCTACATCCAACAATAAAGGCTAATTCTTCTGATTGGCTTAAACAAAGTGTCTTAAGTACTCCTCTAATAACCTATTAAATCATTTAGTTTGACCATTAGCTTGCAAGTGATAACTTGAAAAGATGTTGAGCTGAGATACCAAGATCTTGAAAAATTCTCTCGAGAATAACCTAGTGAATCTTGAATCCCTGTCACTAACAATGTTTTAAGAAAGGCCCTAATACTTGATTACATGCTTAAATATTATTCAAGCCATATCTTCCATGATGTAATACTTTTGGGCGAGAATCAATGTAGCATATTTAGAGAAATGGTCAATCACTACTAGAATAGACACAAGATCACCAACCTTAGGAAGGCCCAATATGAAGTCAAGGGAGAAACTTACCTAAGGTTTTATGGGCATAAGTAATGGTTCAAGTATGCTTGTCAATTTCTTCTTTTCAACTTTGTCTTATGGGCAAATGAGGTAAGTCTTCATATAGTCCATCACATCTTGCCATATGTGAGGCCAATAATAACTTTGTTTTAGTAAAGCCAAAGTACGTTGCTAACCAGGGTAACCCACCCATGGTGTATCATGGCATTCCCTAGCATCTATCTTAGACCTCCTACTTTTGGCACAAACAACCAAGGACCTTTTGTCAATAAAACCCCATTTTCTTGCCAAAATACTTGGACTTCCCTTCTTCTACTAGCTTCAGGATGACATTGGCCTATGGGTCTTTCTTCAGATTATCTTTAATTAGTTTACGAATATCTTTTGTGACTTTACTAGTTACCATCAGGGCAATTCTCCTAAGGACAGCCAGTTTTGCTTATCTATTCAGTGCATCTATCACTTGATTGGTTATTCTAGTTATGTGCTCAAAACAAAATTCAAATTCAACTAGAAACTCTACCATCTAGCTTGCTTAGCCATGAGCCTCAGTTGGGTGAGAAAATGACTAACTGTCGCATTATCTATCTTAACTACGAATTATGACCTAACAAATAATGCTGCCATGGTTTCAAACAATGATTACCATTAGAAGTTCTTTCTTTTGATCCATATATTACTTTTTAGCTTTGCTTAACTTTTGACTTTCAAATGCTATAAGGTGCCATTCTTGTAAAAGCAGTCCCCCAATAGGGAAATTAGATACATTTGTTTAAACTTCAAAAGGTTTCCTAATGTAATGGAGAGTTAAGACAAGGTCCTTTATCATGGCTTTCTTCAAGCCTTCAAAAGCCTCTTGACATTCACTTGTCCAACACCATTTATGCTTATTTTTTAATAGCTCTATGAAAGCCATGATTTTACGAGAGTATCTTTCCATAAATCTCTTATAATAGTTGGTTAACCCCAAAAATGTGTGGAGTTCACCTAACATTCTTTGGTGTTGCCCAATCCTTGATAGCCCTAACTTTTTCCATGTCCATTCGAATGTGGCCTTGTTCAACATTATAGCCTAAGAAGTGAATTCATGTTTGAGCAAATGCACTTTTTTATCTTTTAACATACAATTGATGGTCTTGTAGTATTTGAAACATAAGATGTGGGTGCTCTTGGTGCTCTTCCAAGGTAGAACTATAGCCCAGTATGTCATCTAAATAGATGACCATAAACTTGTCAAGATAGTCATGGAACACTTGATTCATCAAGGTAACAAATATGGCAGGGGCATTAGTCAATCCAAAAAGCATAACAAGAAATTCAAATGCACCATACTGTGTTACACAAGTGGTTTTTGGCTCATCTCTTTTAGCAATTCTAACTTGATGATAGCCAGATCTCAAGTCCAATTTGGAGAAGCACTTAGCCTAGCTTAGTTGATCAAACAAATCAGCAATAAGAGGAATATGATATTTGTTTCTCATAGTGACTTTGTATAATGCCCTATAGTCCATACATAACTACAAACTCTTATTAATCCCATCTTTGTAAATTGGCATAGCCACATAAGAAGGCTTCCTTCTCTTTACTCATTTCTTGAATTGTAATGTTGAAATCATTTTCTTCCTACTCTTATAAAGGATTGTGGTTGACACAACACATAAGCTTTCCCCTAAGAACAATAAACAACTAGCAGTAGGGATTGGGATTGCCTGAGCCAACATCATGAAGCCCAATCCTAGGACAATATCAAAGTCATCCATGAGAGAAATCATGAAGTCTACATTTCCATCCCATGGCCCTAACTTGGTCATCACACTTTTGGAGCTTCCACTGATCATAAAGGCTGATGAGTTAACTTTTTTTATTTACCCACAATGTTTATTAACCTAGAGACCATACCTTTTTGCTTTCTCTATTGTGATGAAGGTATCAATTGCACCTATATTTACCATGGCTTTTATGGTTTTACCATTGAGTACTAGGTCCACATACATCGAACCTCTCACAAATCCTTTCTTTATCATGTTTAGTTGGCATTAAGGAACCATATTGAGCCCATCCATGATGGCTTATATTTAACTTTTTCAACAGTTTTGACTACTTTAGAGGACTTTTGAAAGGAGGCTCTCAAAGCATTAAAGGCACTTCTACGTGGGCATTTGGCCACCCAATGTGACCCCTTGCATAAGAAACAAGCTAACAGTTGCTTCGGATTGAAATTCGATACATTGTTTGCCTTGGGTTGGGTATTGTCTCAACTAGAAGGCATCTTATCTAATCCTTCATTGAAGAGTCTATCTACTTTGACCATCTTTCTACCATTCGCAAAGTTGAAGTTATTGCCACCTGATAGAGGGTTCTTTCATTTTAAGGGGGCATTGTTATAGTCATTAAGATGTTTGGTGGTAGCCATGGTCGTGGCCACATCTTGCACCTTTTATCTTTGTAATTCCATCCTAGCCTAAGGTTTAAGGCCCTCAAGGAATTAGAACATCTTGTATTTTTTAGACTTGTCTTTAATGTCTAACATTAAGGTAGGAAAGCTCCTTACAAACTTTTACATTGTTCTTGTTTACACTAATTCTAGAAGCATCATTCGGGCCATATACTCCACATTCTCAAAGAAGAACTCATTTTTCAACTCTTGCTTAAGATTTGCCTAAGTTTTAATAGGGCATTCATTACTTACAAATTTTGAACACCATTATAGCTTGGCATCCATGGCAAGGTATATTGAAGCCATTGCAATCTTATCCTCCTCTGATTATGTGTGCATAGCTTAAAAGAATTGTATTATGTCAAACAGGAAGTTCTCAAGCTCTTTGACATCTCTAGCCCCCTCATTACATCGAGGCTTTAGCACTTTGGCCCTTTTCTCTTTCTTTACGAGCTAAAACTTGACCTGGCCATAGCCATTTGTAGCATACTCACTTGGGCCCTAAACTTTTCAAACTTTCTGTAGAGAACACTTAAGGCATCTTTGGTTTCCTCACCCAAGCTATATAGAGTATCAGACAACTCCCACTGGGATATCTTAATCCCCTTCAGTGGATCATGAGTAACCATATGAGCTTTTAGGGTAGCCACCATGGCCTCAAGCTCCTTGATCCTTTGTTGATCATTAAATTCACCACTCATATCCATTTTATCAATTCTCTAGCATTTTTCAATTGTGCTCTAATACCATATGTCATAGGCTAAGCTTTCTCTCAATGAAGCAATAGACTGTGTGGCACTTGGATGGATACTTCCACACAAGTTAGCCAAGGATAGTTTGATATATGAATAGGCAACCAACAAGCCATAAGTTAATCTTAAGAATACACAACAATATATCAGCGCATAATGGGAACACACCAAGGTAACCCCCAGTGTTCTCATAAGAAAAAAATGTTTTATTAATATCAAGAATAGTACAATAAGTATAAAAAAAGCATTGAGTCTTCCTACCATCGTCGAGTTTAGAGGGGTAGCTCTAAATGGGTGGTCTAGCACATACCTTAGCTAGTGAGATAGCCTAACAATACGTTGACTGCTCACCCCTCTAAAGAGCTTAAGAGATTTTACACCTATGCTATCATGAACCATTACAAAGTTTGAAATGGGGACATTTTTTCCTAGCCCATGAGATTTACCCTCCACCTTGGCACCTCTACTCAATCATGGCCTTATACATGGGTGACTCATGACATCTTATGCCCGATCATGGCCCTATACAATGTTGGCTCATGACAGCGTGGTTGCTTCGTTTAGCCATGCCACAGAATCAAAAGCTCTAAGTAGGCCATTTTTGGTAAGCAGAATTGGTGATACGAGATGAACTAGAAGCCAAGTTATGGTGCCCAATTATGCTCTAACCTATAACCCATAAGGGGTGTTGGTTGATTAAGACAGTAGGGTGGTGGTCATGGAAGTCGAAATCCACTAAGGAATGTGAAACAAGTCATCTGCCGAATCAACTAACCTAAAAAATGGATGGCGCTTAAGCACGTGACCTATTCCCAGCTGTTAGGGCAAAGGCCAAGCCTCGATGAGTAGGAGGACATAGCAGTATCCACAAAACCCAGGGTGTGAACCTAGGTGGAGTGACCATTGGTGCAGATCTTGGTGGTAGTAGCCAATATTCAAATGAAAACTTTAAAGGCTGAAGAAGAGAAAGGTTCCATGTGAATGGCAGAGGTTAGTCGATCCTAAGAGAAAGGGAAAGCTCATTTGATAGCATGTCTAGCATGAGTTTCAAAAGGGATTTAAGTTAAAATTCCTTAATCAGGATGCAGCAGCTAACGACAACATTAGGGAGTTTGGAAAAGTTGATGGGGGCCTTAGGAATAGTTATATATTTTTTTTAATGGCTTGCCTACCCTAGAAATGGCTTAGTTAGAGGTAGGGTCCAACAACCAAAAGAGCACCACACATCTTATGGTGTCAAGTGTGCCCTTGGTGGCCCTTGAACATTTAGAAGACCAA
Organism: Durio zibethinus; assembly: GCF_047325235.1. Lineage (NCBI taxonomy): Eukaryota > Viridiplantae > Streptophyta > Magnoliopsida > Malvales > Malvaceae > Durio > Durio zibethinus. The sequence goes on from NC_143171.1 coordinate 843,284, forward strand.
GTGCCATCCATGCCTAGTCGTACTTATAACTGCATCAGGTCTCTAAGGTGAATAGGTTCTAGTAAATGGAACAATATAGGCAAGGGAAGTCGCAAAATGGATCCATAACCTTGGAAAAAGGATTGGCTCTAAGGTTTGGGCATGAGGGTCCTAATCTCAAACCCGTCAGCTATCGATACATTGCTCAATCTACTCCTATGGCAAGAGCAGGTTGCCATGTGCTACTCAAAGGGACTAGGAATTGCTCCTTCGAAGGCCTTTCCTAGGTGAGAGCAGTCAAATTAGAATTGGTATAGACAAAGGGAATCCAACTATTTAATTAAAACAAATCAATGCAATGGTTTCTGCATATGCTCATGTAATGTGATTTCTACCCTATGTTCTAAATGTCAAAGTGAAGAAATTCAAACAAGCGGGAGGTAAATGACAAGAGTAACTATGACCCTTTTAATGTAGCCAAATTCCTCATCATCTAATTAGTGTTTCACATGAATGGATTAATGAGATTCCCACTATCCCTGTCTACTATCCTCAAAACCATAGCTAAGGGAATAGGCTTGGAGGAAATAGTAGGGAAAGAAAACCTTATTGAGCTTGACTATAGGCTGACTTTGGGAAATAACTTAATTGGTGTAGGATAAATGGAAGGCCTTGAGTGAAATTGAAATACCATTACTTTTAATGTTATTTTACTTATTCCATGAATTGGAGGTGAGGCATGACCTTTTCTTTTGGACCCAAGGCTGGCCTTGGTCAATCAATCTGGGCATAAGACATTATCAAGTGGGGATTTTGGCTAGGGTAGCACATTTGTTAAAAGATAACACAGGTGTCCCAAGATGAGTTCAACAAGAACAAAAATCTTACATGGAACAAAAGGGTAAAGGCTCATTTGATTTTGATTTCTAGTACAAAAATGAACTATGAAAACATGGATTATAGATCCTTTAGACCTTTAGAATTTGAAGCTAGAGGTGTCAAAAAAGTTACCATAGGGACAACTAGCTTGTGGCAGCCAAGCATTTATAGCGATGTTGCTTTTTGGATTGTTCACCCACCACTAGGAAATGTAAGCAGGGTTTAGACTGTCATGAGGCAAGTTAATTTTACCCTACTAATGGCAGCATGGCACTAGTAATTCAACCTAGTATAAGAGGAACCGTTGATTTACACAATTGGTCATTGTGCTTGGTTAAAGAGCTAGTGGCACAAAGCTTCCATGCATTGGATTATGACTGAATGCCTCTAAGTCAAAATCTAAGCTAGAAGTGACACCCGTGCCTATCACTCAATTGTCGACCCATCATAGGGGCATATGTTAGCCCTTTGTGTGAGTAGTTACCTTGAACACCATCAACACATGCTGGGTTGCACACCATGCACCCCATAACCTGGTAGTAGGTGGGTTTAAGCACATCTATTGTGGCAATGCACTTTTTATGGCTTATAAATTCATATAAGCACTCACTAGCACTTGCACTTGGGCCTGGCTTAATTTTGTTAAAACTAAACAATGTGCCTAAGACTTTGGTGTCTTGATCACTACCCGTACCACTATTTTAGGCTATTTCCCCATAACCTGAGCCTCCAATAGGCCTTAAGGTCTGGTCTCTTTGGTAGTTGGCCCTGTCTTACTAGAATGCTCCTTGACTTAAAGAGAACCCCTAGGCTTGGACCAGCAGCGGACTATGACACATGCACATGCCTCGACCACTTTTGGGACATGTTGGCCCTTGGTCTTGGCACATACTTTGACCACCATCAACACATGCTGGTCCTTTATATGGGTAGTTCCCTTGGTCACCATTGGCACATGCCGAACCACACACCACATGTAGGTATCCTAGGCTCAAGCTGCTCACCTTGCACACCATGATTGGAAAGTATGAGGGTTATGGAACATCTTAATTTTTCTTTCATGCCAATGCCATTTTTATGGCTTGTCAATTCATCTAAGTGCTCACTAGCCCCCATACCTAGGCTTAGCTTAATTCCACTGAACTTGAACATTGTGCCTAAGCCTTTAAAGTCTTGATCACTGCCCATACCATTGTTTTAGGCTAGTACCTTATGACCTGGGCCTCTAATAGGCCTCAAGGCCTAGTCCCTCTAGCAATCGAACCCTTTCTTGCTAGAATAGGAATTGCTCCTTGACTCAGAAAGAACCAATGGGTTTGGACCAGCTTGCAAATTGTGACACAAGCACATGCCATAATCACTATCAAGACATGTTAGCCTTTTGTCTCTATACATGCTTCAACCACCATCAGCACATGCTAGCCCTTTGTGTGGGTAGTTTCCTCAAACACCATCAACACATGCTAAGCCATGCACCACACATGAGTATCCTAGCCTTGGGCTACTTACAATACGCATCATGATCAGGTAATAGGTGGGTTTAGCCCCATCTTCATATTTTTACAATGCGAATGCCATTTTTATGTTCTGTAAATTCACATAAGCGCTCACTAGGGCCTACACCTAGGCCTGGCTCAAATTTACCAAACTTGAACATCGTGCTTAAGCCTCTTGAGTTTTGATCACTGCCCGTACCACTATTCTAGGCTAATTTCCTATGGCTTGGGCCTCTAGTAGGCCTCAAAGCCTAGTCCACCTGGTAATCAAACCATTTTCCACTAGAACTAGTACTACTCCTTAACTTAGAAAAGACCCTTAAGCTTGGACTAGCTTACGGGTAACACATGTACATGCCTCAACCACCATTAAGACATGTTGAACCATGGTCTTCACACATGATTCAACCACCATCGGCACATGCTGGCCTTTTGTATAGGTAGCTCCCTTGAACATCATTGGCACATGCTAGAATGTACACAAAACATAGGTATCCTAGGCTCGAATCATACACTATGTGCACCATGATAAGGCAATAGGTAGGTTCAGGCACATCTTCATATTTTTACTTTGCCAATGCCATTTTTATGGCTTGTAAATTCATATAATGTTCATCAATGCCAACACCTAGGTTTGGCTCAATTCTGCCAAACCTAAACATTGTGCCTGAGCGGCTGAGTCTTGATCATTGCCTATACCACTATTTTAGGCTAGTTCCCCATGACCTGGACCTCCAGTATGCCTCAAGGCATGGTCCCCTAAGCTATCAAACTGTGTCCCACTTGAATTGGAATAGCTCTTTGACTAAGAAAAAACCTATGGGCCTAGACTAGTTTGTCAACCATGGAACATGCACATGCCTCAAATGCCATTAAAACATGTTGGCCCTTGGTCTCGACACATGTTTCAACCACCATTGGCACATGCTAGGTCGTACACCAAGCACGGGTATCTTGGGCTCGGGCCGTGCACCGTGCACATCATGACTGGGTAATAGGTGCCTATACCACTATTTTAGGCTAGTTCCCCATGACCCAGACCTTTAGTATCCCTCAAGGCATGGTCCCCTAAGCTATCAAACTGTGTCCCACTTGAACTGGAATAGTTTTTTGACTCAGAAAAAACCTATGGGCCTAGACCAGTTTGTCGACCATGGAACATGCACATGCCTCGAATGCCATTAAAACATGTTGGCCTTTGGTCTCGACACATGTTTCAACCACCATTGGCACATGCTAGGTCATACACCAAGCACGGGTATCCTAGGCTCGGGCCATGCACCGTGCACACCATGACTAGGTAATGGGTGGGTTTAGGCACATCTTCATATTTCTGCCATGTCAATGCCATTTTTATGGCTTGTAAATTCATATAAGGCCTCACTGGTGCCAGCACCTAGACCTGGCTCAATTCTGCCAAATCTGAACACCATACCTAAGCCTCTGGAGTCTTGATCACTGCTCATACCACTATTTTAGGCTAGTTCCCCATAGCTTGGGCCCTAAGTAGGCCTTAAGACTTGGTCCCCTTACCATTCATACCCTATCCTATTAGAACTAGAACTGTTCCTTGACTCAGAGAGAACCTCAAGGCTTGGACCAGCTTGCAGACTCTAATGTAAGCCCATCCTTGACAACCATCAGGATATGTTGGCCCTTGGTCTCAGCACATGCTTCAGCCATCATCGGCACATGTTGACCCTTTGTGTGGGTAGTTTCTTCAATCATCATTGATATATGCTAGGCTGTACACCACACGTGAGTATCCTAGGCTTGAGTCGTGCATAATGCGTACCACGATTGGGTAGTAGGTAAGTTTAGGCACATCATATTTCTGCCATGCCAATGCCATTTTTATAGCCTATAAATTCATAAAAATGCTTACCAATGCTGCACTTGGGCCTAGTTTAATTATGCCAAAGCTGAACACCATGCCTGAGCCTCTGAAGTCTTGATCACTATCCATACCATGATTTCAGGCTAGTTCCCTATGACCTGGGCCTCTATTAGGCCTCAAGGCCTAGTCCCCCTAGTAATCAAACCCTTTTCCAGTTGAACTAGAACTGCTCATTGACTCAAAGAGAACCTTTAGGTGTGGACTAGTTTGTGGACTATGACACATGCACATGCGTCAACCACCATTGAGACATGTTGGCTTTGGTCTCCGTATAAGGTTTGACCGCCATTGGCACATGCTAGCCCTTTATGTGGGTAGTTTCCTCAAAAACCATTAGCATATGCTAGGTTGCATACCAAGCATGGGTATCTTAGGCTCGAACTATGCACCGTGTGCACCTAGACCAGATAGTAGGTGGGTTTAGGATTTTTGCCATGCCAATGCCATTTTTATTGCTTGCAAATTTATATAATGCTCACTAGCGCCCGCATCTAGGCTTGGCTTAATTCCGTTGAGCTTGAACATTAAGCTTGAGATACTGAAGTCTTGATCACTACCCATACTACTATTTTGGGGTAGTTTCCCATGACCTAAACCTCTAGTACGCCTTAAGTCCTAGTCCCTTTTGCTATCGACTCTATCTCGCTAGAACTAGAACTGATCTTTAACTTAAAAAAACCCCTAGGCCTAGACAGCTTGTTATCCATGGCATATGGACATACTTAAAATACCATAAAGAGATGTTAGCCCTTGGTCTTGGCATATACTTTAACCACCATCCACATATGTTGGCCCTTTGTGTAGGTAGTTCTATCGAACACCATCAGTACATGCTAGGTCATGCACCAAACGTAGTTATCCTAGGCTTGAGCCATGCACCATGCGTACCATGACTGAGTAGTAGGTGGGTTCAAGCACATCTTTATATTTCTATCATGCCAATGCCATTTTTATGGCTTGTAAATTCATCTAACATTTACCAGCACTCATACCTAGGCTTGGCTCAATTCTATCAAACCTGAACACTGGGCTTGAGCCACTAGAGTTTTGATCACTACCTGTACCACTATTCTAGGCTAGTTACTCATGACTTGGACCTCTAGTATGCCTCCAGGCCTAGTCTCCCTGGTTGTCAGACCTTGTTTTGCTAGAGCTAGAATTACTCCTCGAATCGAAGAGAACCTCTTCGCCTGGACTAGTATATGGACTATGACACTTGCACATGCCTTGACTTTCATTAGGACATGTTGGCCCTTGGTCTCGACACATACTTCGACCACTATCGACACATGCTTTGACTACCATCGGCACATGCTAGCCCCTAGTATGGATAGTTCCCTTAAGCACTAACTGCATATGTTGAGCCACGCACCATGCGTGGGTACCTTGGTCTCGAGCTATGCACCCTGTGCACGATCGAGCAATAGATGGGTTCATGTGCATCTTCATATTTTTGCCATGCCAATGCCATTTTTATGACTTGTAAATTCATATAATGATCCCCTAAACCTTCTTGTGAAGTTTCATGGCACAATGACTTGCTTTCTATTTTTCATGATTTTTAAAATTTTTCACAGTTTAAGATTTTTTGAAAATTTTTTTAAAAGAAGTTTTGGATCAATGTGCATGGATGTTACCACTTGTACGTAATGGGCATATGAGTGGTGCTATGGTTGTGCATGTAGGTAGGCTTCATGCTCGATGCATAAAACTGTTGACCTATCATCCTCTTCAATCTCCCCTCATATGGTCATCATACCTTGGGGGCACAATTAGGATCTTGTGCTACAAACCTAAATTAATAGAAACATGACACCTTTCAATCCTGTATCCATCTTGTGTCTTTAAGGGCTATAGGTTAAACCTTAATTATGCCCCATGTCCTAAGCGTGCCTTCTAAACCTTCGTGGCCACATTGGTGCACTGGTGTTCAATCGTGATCTTACATATGGAACATTTTGTGGGCACAGGCTCTTGGCCCCTATTCATTCGATGCTATGCATTTTACGTGCTCAACATGCATGATGCTTATGCTTAGTGTTGGCTCTTTCCACCACTAAATTAGTGTGTTGAGGCCTATACAGTGCCAACATCTTGAAAGAATGCTACCTAGTTGATTTGGCTAGTAGTAATATGCTTGTCTCAAAGATTAAGCCATGCATGTGAAACTGTGAACTAATTCAGATTGTGTAATTGTGAATGGCTCATTAAATCAATTATAGTTTGTTTGATGGTATCTATTACTCGAATAACCATAGTAATTCTAGAGCTAATATGTGTAACAAACCTTAACTTTTGAAAAGGATGCATTTATTAGAAAAAAGGTCGAAGCAAGCTTTGCCTATTGCTTTGATAATTCATGATAATTTAGCGAATCGCACAGCCTTTGTGCCAATGAGCATCATTCAAAATTTTGCCTTATCAACTTTCAATAGTAGGATAGTGGCCTACTATGGTGGTGATGGGTGACAGAGAATCAGGGTTCAATTCTAGAGAGGGAGCTTGAGAAATTGCTACCACATCCAAAAAAGGCAACAGGTGCATAAATTACCCAATCCTAACATGGAGAGGTAATGACAATAAATAACAATATTAGGAGTTATGAGTTGGTAACTAGAATGAGTATAATCTAAATCCCTTAATGATGATCAATTAGAGGGTAAGTTTGGTGCTAGCAGCCACAGTAATTCTATCTCTAATAGCATTTATTTAAGTTGTTGCAATTAAAAAGCTAGTAGTTAAAACTAGGGTTAGGTCATTTGGTCTGCCTCATAATGAGCATTGATATACTTGTCCCTATATCGGTGATGCATTCCTAACCTTAATTGGCAAGGTTATTCATCTGGCACTATTACTTTGAAGAAATTAGAGTGCTCAAAATAGGCCTACACTTGTATACATTAGCATGGAATAACATCATAGGATTTTGATCCTATTGTGTTGACCTTTGAGATCGGAGTAATGATTAATAAAGACAATCAAAGGCATTCATATTTCATAGTCAGAGGTGAAATTATTGAATTTAAGAAAGATGAACAACTATGAAAGCATTTACCAAGGATGTTTTCATCAATCAAGAATGAAAGTTAGGGGCTCAAAGATGATCAGATACTATCCTAATCTCAACCATAAATGATGCTGACCAGGGATTGGTGAATATTACTTTTAAGATTGCGCCAACATCTTATGAAAATCAAACTCTTTGGATTCTAGAAAGAGTATGGTTGTGAGTTTGAAACTTAAAGGGATTAATGGAAGGACACCACCAAGAATGGAGCCTACAGCTTAATTTGACTCAACATGGGAAAACTTACTAGGTCTAGACATACTAAGGATTGATAGAGTAAGAGCTTTTTTTTAACTCTATTGGTGGTGGTGCATGGCCATTCTTAGTTGGTAGAGCGATTTTTCTAGTTAATTCCATTAACAAATGAGATCACAGCTTGCTAACTAGCTACATAAATGTGATCCTTCATGGCTAGCTTCTTAGAGGGACTATGGTCACTTAGGCCAAGAAAGTTTGAAGCAATAATAGGTCTACAATACCCTTAGATGTTCCAAGCCACATGTGTGCTACACTGATGTATTCAACGAGTCCATAGCGTTGGCCAACAAACTAGGTAATCCTTGAAATTTAATCATGATAGGGATAGATTATTGTAAATGTTGGTCTTCAATGAGGAATTCCTAGTGAGCATGAGTCATCACCTTGCATTGACTACATCCCTACCCTTTGTGTACATCACTCATTGCTCATACCAATTGAATGTTCTGGTAAAGTGTTGGAAAATAAGAAGGTAGTGACAATAAATAACAATACTGGGCTCTATGAGTTTGGCAATTAGAATGAGTATAACCTAAATCCCTTAATAAGGATTTGTTGAAAGGTAAGTCTAGTGCCAACAGCTATGGTATTCTAGCTCTAATAGTGTAGACTTAAGTTGTTGTAGTTAAAAGCTCATAGTTGGAACTAGGGTTGGGTCATCTAGTTGGCCCCACGATGAGCAACGATTTACTCATCCCTATTATCAATTATGTGATCTTGGCCTTATTTGACCAGGTCATTCCTTTGGCACTATTACTTTGAAAAAATCAAAGTGCTCAAGTAAGCCTACACTTGTATACATTAGCATATGGTAACATCATAGGATTTCGATCCTATTATGTTGGCCTTTGAGATCAGAGTAATGATTAATAGGGACAGTTCGGGGCATTCATATTTCATAATTAAAGGTGAAATTCTTGGATTTATGAAAGATTAACAACTATGAAAGCATTTGCCAATGATGTTTTCATTAATCAAGAATGAAAGTTAGGAGCTTGAAGATGATCAAATACCATCCTAGTGTCAACCATAAATGATGCTGACTATGGATCGATGGATGTTACTTTTAGGACTCTGCTGACACCTTATGAGAAATCAAAGTCTTTAGGTTTTAAAGGGAGTATGGTCACAAGGCTAAAACTTAAAGGAATTCATGGAAGGGCACCACCAAGAGTGGAGCTTGCAGCTTAATTTGACTCAATACAAGGAAACTTACAAGGTCCATACATAGCAAGGATTGATAGATCGAAAGATCTTTCTTAATTTTATGGGTGGTTTTGCATGGCCATTCTTAGTTGGTGGAGTGATTTGTCTTGTTAATTCCATTAACGAACGAGACCTCAACTTCCTAACTACCTACATAGAGGTGATCTTTTGTGGATAGCTTCTTAGAATGACTATGGCCACTTAGGCCAACGAAGTTTGAGGCAATAATAGGTTTGTAATGCCTTTAGATGTTCTGGGCTGCATGCGTGCTAGACCGATGTATTCAATGAGAGGTAATCTTGGAAATTTCATCACGATGGGGATAGATCATTGTAATTGTTGGTCTTGAACAAAGAATTCCTAGTAAGCGTGAGTCACTAGCTTACGTTGACTATGTCCTTACCCTTTGTACACATCACCCATCGCTCTTACTAATTGAATAGTTCGGTGAAGTGCTTGGATCGTGGCAATGTGGATGGTTCATTGCTCATGATGTTATAAGAAGTCTACTGAACCTTATCATTTACAGGAAGGAGAAGTCATAACAAGGTTTCTTTAAGTGAATCTGCGAAAAGATCATTGTATAAACTTGCTCAATGAACAACCCACAAATGCGTTAACAAAACACTAAGGGGGTGAGGGTGCCTTTATGCCTTGGGCCTCTTTTGACCCTGGGCATGCATGATGATTGATTTGTTTAGCCTCCCAGGCAAGTGAAATGATCAGTATCATTACTTGTAGCTAAATAACAAACCCCTAGCATGAATTGCACCATGAAATTAAAATAAAAAAGAGAGTATGTGCCATCAACATCTTATTCATAGTGTGTGTGCAAGTGACACTGTGAGTCCTTTTGTCCTAAAAAACCAAAACGACTCTTAACAGTGGATTTCTTAGCTTTTGCATTGATGAAAAATGTAACAAAATGTGATACTTGATGTTAATTGTAGAATCTTGTAAACCATCAAGTCTTTGAACACAAGTTGCACCCAAGCCATTAGGCTGAGGGCATGTTTGCTTAGGTGTCATGCATCGTCTCCCTTTCCTGCCCCTCGCCCATCAGGCTTCAGTGAAAGGGGTGAAAAATAGCCTTCTGTGATCTCATTGATCTTAGTTGGCCTAAAAGTAAGTCTCCAACAATGATAGCACTATGACCATCGATGGTAAAGCTCTTGAGGTGCCTCGTCTCTGGTGATGTGTGCTTATTGTCCATTTGACCCCATCAGACCCCTTACATCTCTTGATCAATACTTGTATCATGACTTTAGGTCAAGCAGGATTACACAGTAAATTTAAGGATATCAATAAGTTGAGGAAAAGAAACCAACCAAGATTCTCCTAGAAACAATGAGCAAATCAGGAAGAAACCAGTTTGAGAATTAAGCACTCACGACATCCGAATTGTAGTCTAGAGAAGCATCCTCACCAGTGGACTAGGCCCAACTCCCTTGGAAAGGGATGTCAGAGAGAGTGAGAGCCCTGTTGTGCCTAGACTTTATCGCACCACAAGGCACTATCGATGAGTTAGGTTATTTAGGAATGCAACCTCAATTAGGCAGTAAATTTTATCCAAGGCTAAATATTGGTGAAAGATCGATAGCAAACAAGTACCATTAGGGAAATATGAAAAGGACTTTGGAAAAAGAGTCAAAGAGTGCTTGAAATTGTTAGAAGGGAAATGGATGGGAGCCAATGATGCACCCCAATCGAATGTGGAAAGGTAAGTGCTGGTCTATTGATTGGCTCTAAGTGTGGACTAATGCAAGTCACAATGATGGCCTAAGCTCAAAGTTTCGATATGCCCACAAAGACATTGTCAGTACGATCATGGAATGCAGTATGCACTATCTTGACATACCTCATCGCCTATGTGCTCTTGACATTGGCCTACAAGCTCCCCATCCAGCCCATCTTGAAACACAAGCCAAGGCATCTGATATGTGTGTGAGTCAATGGGCTAGAAAACCTATAAGGTAAAGGAAGCTGATTGGTAGGATCCTTCATAGGTGCACTACCAATTAACCTTGATCTTCAGAGAAGAGTTTGAGTGTGAACATGCCTGTTAGGACCCAAAAGATGGTGAACTATGCTTGAGCAGGGCAAAGCCAAATGAAACTCTAATGGAGGCCCATAGTGATACTAACGTGTAAATTGTTCACCTAACTTGAGTATAGGGACAAAAGACTAATCAAACTGTCTAGTAGTTGTTTCCCTCTAAAGTTTCCCTCAAGATAGCTAGAGCCCTTGGTGAATTCTATTAGTAAAAGCCAATGATTAGAGGCATCGGGTGTATAATGCCCTTGACATATTCTCAAACTTTAAATAGGTATAATAGCATGGCTGCTTCGTTGTGCCATGCCATGAAATCAAAAGCTCAAAGAGAGCCAATTTCGGTAAGCAAAATTGGCAATGCAAGATGAATCGAAAGCCAAGTTATGATGCCCAATTGCATGCTAACCTAGAACCCATAAAGGGTGTCGATTGATTAAGACAGTAGAACTATCACAAAACCTAAGGTGTGAGCACAGATGGAGTGGCCATCAGTGCAGATCTTAGTGATAGTAGTAAATATTCAAATGAGAACTTTAAAGGCGAAAAAGGGGAAAGGTTCCAAGTGAACGACACTTGCACATGGGTTAGTCAAACCTAAGAGATGGGGGAAACCCATTTGATAGTGTGTCCAGTGCGAGCTTCGAAAGGGAATTAGGTTAAAATTCTTGAATTGGGACACAACGGCTTACAACAATGTTAAAAAGTCTGAAGATGTTGGCAGAGGCCTCAGTAAGAGTTATCTTTTTTATTTATGACCTACCCACCCTAAAAATAGCTCAACCAAAGGTAAGGTCTAGTAGCTGAAAGAACACCGCACATCATGCGATGTCCAGTACACCATTGGTGGCCCATGAAAATTTAGAGGAGTAAGTGCCATTCATGCCCTATCATACTCATAATAGCATCAGGTCTCCAAGGTGAACAACCTTTGGTAGTTAGAACAATGTGGGCAAGGGAAGTCAGCAAAATGGATTCATAACCTTGGGAAAAGGATTGGGTCTAAGGGCTAGGCATAGGAGTCCTAGTCCTGAACCCAGCAACTACTGGTGCAGTACTTGAGCTACTCATCGAGTGACAAACAATCAACTCAGAACTAGTATAGACAAGGGGAATCTAACTTTTTAATTAAAATAAAGCATTGTGATGGTCCCTGCAGATGCTCATAGAATGTAATTTCTGCCCAATACTATGAATGTTAAAGCAAAGAAATTCAACCAAATGTGGCTAAATGGTGGGAGTAACTATAACTCTCTTAAGGTAGCCAAATGCCTTGTCATCTAATTAGTGACGTACATGAATGGATTAACAAGATTCCCACTATCCTTATCTACTATCTAGTGAAACATAGCCAAGGGAATGGGCTTGGCAAAATCTATTGGAAGAAAGGACCATGTTGAGCTTGACTCTAATCTAACTTTCTGAATGACTTAAGAGGTGTAATATAAGTGGGATCCCTTAGGAAAAATTGAAATACAACTACTTTTAATGTTATTTTACATATTTCATGAATCGAAGGCTAGGCACAACCTTTTCTTTTGGACCTAAGGTTAGCCTCAATCAATCAATATAGGCAAAAGACATTGTTAAGTGGGGAGTTTGGCTAGGGTGGCACATTTGTTGAAAGATAACGTAAGTGCCCTAAGATGAGCTCAATTAGAACAAAAAAGTGTGGTTTTTGCAAATGACTTAAATATGTGATGGGATGTTGTAAGTAGCCAAGTGGCCTTGCAACCACAATCCATTGAGATTTAATCTTTTGTCACTTTGATTCATCCTTCCCCCCATGACATTTACTGAAGTCCTCTCACTTGATTTTTTACACCATACCCTTCTAAGGTTAGGGATGAATGGTGTTCTCCATCGCAACTGATTTAGTCAGGTGATGACATTCCTCCCTTGAGCATCTAAGTACATGACAACTAAATGCCCTTGGTGTTTGTTACAGTGACGGGCTTGCCCTTGGTGTGAGCACTTACCTTGAACTCCATCGGCATACCTTGGCCCTTAGTCCAGGTTGTTGCCTTAAACACCATCGACAGCATTTGGCCCTTAGTTGGTACAGACAATTGTATCCAACACTATTAACAAATGCTGGCCCTTTGTTGCCTTGAACACCATTAGTAGATGCTGGCCCCATAGTGTGGGATATTACTTTAGACACCATCACCAGATGCTAGTGTCACACCCTGGGCGGGTGCGCCAGGAACATCAGGCGCACCAACAGGTGAGCCAGAGGTTGAGGCCCGCACACTAGGCATGCGAGTGCATATTTTTGGGGGCAAGGCCTAAGAGACGAGGCCAGAACATCTGCCCAACTTGCAAGCCAACCCGTGAGACCAAGGCCTGGTATGCAGGCTGCCCGTACCACATCCAAAAGGGCCCAAGGTGTTAGACACGCAAGTGAAGCTTCTGGAAGCTTCAGGATCAGTAGGAGTCTCCTGGCAGATTTGGTTGACCCTAGAAATCAAGAGTTAGAATCCTGATTGATTGTAATCTGTATAATCCCTTGATTTTAGCCTTTATTCTAGGGATATTGCCATTAAGTGTAGCTGGAGCCTCAACTATAAATAGAGGCTTGCAAGACTACCATTGGGAATGGCATGTTTGCTGGAGTGTCCAAATCCAGAATGGATATCCCCAAGCCTAAGGAGTTCAAGGGGACTAGGACGGCCAAGGAAGTAGACAACTACCTATGGGGTATGGAGCAGTACTTCCAGGCCATGGGCATGCAGGACGAGGCGATAAAGGTAATCACCGTTGCTATGTATCTCACTGATGTAGCCCTATTATGGTAGAGGCGTAAGTGTGATGATGTCAAGCATGAGAGTGCCAGGATTGGAACCTGGGCAGAGTTCTAAAAAGAGTTCAGAGAACAATTTTACCCAGAGTATGTTGATGATGAGGCACGGGCAAAGTTATGTAGGTTGAGCTGATAAGAGGACATAAGGGAGTATGTCAAGAAATTCTCTGAACTATTGCTATAGATCTTGGATCTAGGTGAGAAGGATGCCTTATTTGCTTTCATGGATGGGCTGAAGTCATGGGTGAAGCATGAGCTACAATGGAGGGGAGTTCATGACTTGGCTAAAGCCATGACTACTGCTGAAACCTTGATAGAGTTCAAGCCTCTGAACAAGTTTGAGTCTACCAAGCCCAAGGCTAAGGGCAGGGATGATAGGGACCGAAAGAAGCAGTCCAAGGGGAAGGACTGTGATCGGGAGTCCAAGGATAGGGATCAAAACCGTTCAACCAAGGATGGCGAGAAGAAGCCACCAGCAGGCAAGTGGAAAGCAAAGAGGAATCGAGAGCCACTAGTGTGCTACCTATGTGGAGGAAGCCACATAGCATGCAATTACCCACAGAAGGGTAAGCTAGTTGCTGTAGACAAGGAGTTTGACAAAGAGCCAGAGTTAGAAGCAGCAAAGCTTGGGTCATTGGTGCTCAATGCTGTCCAAAGTAAGGAGAGCCGTAAGCTAAAGGGCTTTATGTTTATAGATCTTATGGTTGTGGGTCAGAAGGTGAGTGCACTGGTGGACACAGATGCCTCACATTTTTTTATTTCAGGTGATGGAGCCCGAAAGCTCAGACTAAAAGTGTAGAAAAAGACTGGTACCATTAAAACAGTGAACTCCAAAAAAGTTCTAGCCATTGAAGTAGCACGGGGAGAGGAGTTACAGGTTGGAGATTGGAAAGGCAAGGAGACCATAGTGGTAATACCCCTTGACGACTATGAGTTTGTGATTGGGTTGGATTTCCTTGTTCAGATTAACGCCCTCATTGTGCCTTTTGCCAATTGTGTTTGCATCCTGGATGCACGGTGCCAATGCCTAGTGCCATTGAGGAGAGGGTCTGGAGTTAGGTCGTGGGTGGTGTCAGCCATCCAATTTGCCAAGGCAATAAGTAGACAAGAAGACACCTTATTGGCAGCCCTAAAATATGATGAGCCAAGGGAGAAAGAGATCGAGTCACCCTTGGAGGTGCTAAAAGTGCTGAAGACCTTTAGTGATGTGATGCCCGTAAAGTTGCCTAGCCAGCTACCACCTAAGAGGCAGGTAGACCATAAGATCGAGATGGTGTCCGAGGCTAAGTTGCCAGCGAGAGCCCCTTATCGAATGTCCTCACCAGAGTTGGAAGAGTTGAGGAAGCAGCTCAAAAAGTTAGTTGATGCTGGTTTCATTAGGCCATCGAAGGCACCATATGGTGCATCGGTTCTATTCCAATGCAAGCATGATGGGTCATTATGGCTGTGCATAGACTACTGGGCTTTGAACAAGCTGACCATTAAGAACAAGTACCCTATCCCACTCATTGCGAACTTGTTCGACCAACTTGGGAGTGCAAGGTGGTTCACCAAGCTAGATTTGAGGTCGGGCTACTATCAAGTCAGGATCGTAGAGGGAGATGAGCCCAAGATAGCATGTGTCACTCGATATGGTTCGTATGAGTTCCTGGTGATGCCTTTCAGACTCACGAATGCCCCAGCAACATTTTGCACCCTTATGAACAAGGTACTTCAGTCATTCTTGATTGGTTTGTTGTGGTTTATTTGAATGACATTATGATCTATAGCCAAACTTTGGGAGAGCATGTAGACCACTTGAGACAGATGTTCAAGGTGTTGCGGGTGCACAAGCTATTTGTCAAGAGGGAGAAGTGCTCATTCGCCCAGCAAGAGATCCCATTCCTAGGCCACAAAATAGGAGGTGGCAGGATACACATGGATGAAAGCAAGGTGCATGCCATCTTGGAGTGGCAACCACCAGCCAAGGTCACTAAGTTGAGATCATTCCTTGGGCTGCTTAACTACTACAGGCACTTCATCAAAGGTCACTCAGCAATAGCCACACCATTGACTAACTTGCTCAAGAAAGAGAGAGCATGAGAGTGGAGCACAAGGTGCCAGGAAGCCTTTGATAGGTTGAAGTAGGCTGTGATCGAGGAGCCAGTCTTGGCCTTGTCAGACCATGCCAAGCCATATGAGGTGCATACGGATGCATCAAACTTTGCCATAGGGGGCACGTTGATGTAGGAGGGACATCCAGTCGCGTTCGAGAGCAGGAAGCTGAACGAGACTGAGCACAAGTACACAGTCCAAGAGAAGAAGATGACAGCAGTGGTGCACTACTTGTGCACTTGGTGCCATTACCTGTTGGGATCGAGGTTCATGGTTAGGACGGACAATGTGGTGACCAGCTACTTCCAGATACAGAAGAAGCTATCCCTCAAGCAAGTGAGATGGTAAGATTTTCTTGTGGAATTTGACTTTCAGATGGAGTACAAGCCGATGTGGGTGAACCTAGTGGTAGATGCCCTGAGCAGGAAGGCTAACCTTGCTGCCATTAGCCAACCAGAGGGGTCATTGGTGCCACGCATCAAAGAGGGACTTGTGCATGATCCTACAGCCAAGGCTCTTATGGAGTACGCCCAACAAGGTAAGACTAGGGAGTTTTGGGTGCAGGATGGTTTGTTGTACACCAGGGGCAGTAGACTGTTTATGCCACAGCACGAAAAGCTCCATAAGGAAGTTTTGCAAGAGTGTCATGATTTAAGGTGGGCTAGACACCCAGGAGTGAGCCGCACCTTGGCGCTGTTCGAGGATCGATACTACTAGCCACTCATGAGAGACGATGTTGAGGCCTATGTGAAGACTTGTCTTGTGTGCCAACAGGACAAGGTGGAGCTCAAGAAACCAAACAGTATTATGGAGCCATTGCCAGAGCAACCATGAAAGAGTGCTTCTTTGGACTTTATAGTCAGTCTACCCAAAGCAGAAGGGTTTGGAAGCATCATGGTAGTGGTGGACAGGTTTTCCAAGTATGGAATCTTCATTCCAGCAACCAAGGAGTGCCCAGCTGAGGAGACAACTTGATTATTCCTGAAGAACATGGTTAAGTACTAGGGAGTGCCGAGGACCATTGTTAGTGATCAAGAAGGGCGGTTTACGGGTAGGTTCTAGACTGAGTTGTTCAAGCTGTTGGGGTTAGACTTGAACTTTTCCACCAACATGCATCCATAGACCGATGGGCAAACAGAATGAGTGAATAGACTATTGGAGGTCTGCCTCAGGCACTATGTGAGTGCCACACAATGGGACTGGCCAAAGCTGCTAGATGTTGCATAGTTTTCCTACAACTTGCGAAGGAGCGAGGCAACGAACCAGAGCCCATTTAAGGTTGTGACAGGGCAACAACCACTAACACCCGGTTCGATTGCTGCAGGTTATATAGGGCCGAATCCAGTAGCATACAAGTTTGCCAAGGCATGGCAGGAGCAAACTGACTTGGCCAGAATCTGTTTACACAATGCGGCAAAGAGGTTAAAGAAGTGGGCAGGCCAGAATAGGTGGGATGTGCAGTTCCAGGTTGGAGACTTGGTGTTGGTGAAGCTGCATCCCATTATGCACCACAAGGGGCTACACAAAGGCCTAGTCTGGAGGTATGAGGGACCTTTTCAAGTAGTCAAGAGGGTAGAAGAGGTTGCCTATAAGTTGGATATGCCACCTAAGCTAAGAGTACACTCGATGTTTCATGTGAGCATGCTCAAGCCATTCCATGAGGATGAGGGAGATCTAGGATGGGCAGAGTCATAGCGTGCACCATTAGGAGTAAGGGCCTCATATGAGAAAGAGGTCCACAGCATCATAGCTGATCAGGAGGTGAGACGAAAGAACTACCAACCAAGACAAGATTACTTGGTGCGCTGGAAGGGACTTACAGATGGTGAGGTGAGCTGGGAACCAACAAATGACTTATGGTAGTTTGGGGACCAGATCAGGTAGTACCATACAGAAGATGCAACGAGGGCATTGCACAATCAGGTGGGGGAGAATGTCACACCTTGGACAGGTGCACCAAGCACATCAGGCGCACTAGCACGCGACCCAGAGGTTAAAGCCCGCAGACCAGGCGTGCTGACAGGTATTTATGTGCAAGGCTTAGGAGACGAGGCCAGAATGCCCGCCCAGCTTGTAGGCTAGCCCGTGAGGCCAAAGCCTTGCATTCAGGCTGTCCGTACCCCATCCAAAAGGGCCCAAGGTGCTGGATATGCAAATGAAGCTTCTGGAACCTTGCAGGATTAGTAGGAGCCTCTTGGCAGATTTGGTTGACCCTAGAAATCAAGAGTTAGAATCTTGATTGATTATAATTTGTATAATCCCTTGATTTTAGCCTTTATTCTAGGGATATTGCCATTAAGTGTAGCTAGAGCCTCAACTATAAATAGAGGGTTGCTCTACCCTCATTTGTACACCATCAAACACTTCTGTTTCAGTGAATACATAGCATATTCTAGCATTCTGCTTTGTTATTCTATTTCTCTTTAACTTGCATAGTCAGTCTTTCCTATTGTTCTAGTGCCCGCACACTTGTGTTTTAGGCTGACTTAGGCATAAAGGAGTAAATTCCAAGCCTAAGGTCGTACGGATTATGAGTCTAAGGTTGGAGCCTGTGACACTAGTACTTATCTTAACCACTATTAGCGCAGGTAGGCCCTTGGTACGAATTGTTACCCTAACACCTTTTTGGTAGATGCTAGCATTTGATGCAGCATGTGTACCATTAACCTCCCACCCAAGGCACTTGTCTACCCCTTGATCACCATCAGCACCAAATGACGCTAGTGCATGTGTCACAGGCTTTGGTCTTAAGTTAAACTTTGTGTGACCTTAGACAAGGAATTGATTTCATATGCCAAACTTAGCCTACAAAACTCAAGTGCTTAGCATAATTCTAGCTTGTGAAAAATTATGCTATAGTACTAGGCCTTCAAGAAGCCCACAACTTTGATCCTCCCAAGACTGTGTTCAGGTGTGCACACTTTTTGGTATAATTATGCACCTGTAACTCGGTCATCAATACCTACATTTAGGTTTGACCATGCACCTATACCTTGATCATTAGTGCTAACACCTGGGTCTGATTGTGTGCCCACGTATCCCTCACCAATGCCCATACCTAGTCCTGGCTCTATTCTGCCAAGCTTAAACATCTTGCCTGAGCCTTTGGAGTCTTGATCACTGTCCATACCATTATTTTGGGCTAGTCCCTTAAGACCTGAGCCTCTAATAGGCCTCAAGGCCTAGTTCTTATAGCTGTCAGACCTTAACCCACTAGAGCTAGAACTACTCTTTGACTTGGAGAAAACCCTCAAGCCTAGACCTGTTTGTAGATTACGACATATGCACATGCTTTGACCACCATCGGGACATGTTGGCCCTTGGTCTTGGCATATGCTTGGACCACCATCGGCACATGTTAAGTCGTGCATCACATGCGGGTATCCCAAGCTCGGGCAACACACAATGTGCACCACAACTAGGCAATGGGTGGGTTTAGGCACATCTTCTTATTTTTGCAATGCTAATGCTATTTTTATGGCTTGTAAATTCATATAAGTGCTCACCAGCACCTACACCTAGGCTTGGCTCAATTATGCCAAACATGAACACCTGCCTAAGCCTCTGGAGTCTTGATCACTACCTATACCATTGTTTTAAGCTAGTTTCCCATGACTTGGACCTCTACTAGGCCTCAAGGCCTGGTCTTTTTGGTTGTCAGACCTTGTCTTGCTAGAACTAGAACTGCTCCTTGACTTAGAGAGAACCTCAGGGCTTGGACCAACTTACGGACCATGATATATGCACATGCCTTGAGCACCATCGAGACATGTTGGCCCTTGGTCTTAGCACATGATGGGCTATACACCACCACAATTATCCTGGGCCCAGGCTATAGGTGGGTTTAGGTCATATTTTTACCGTGCTAATGCCATTTTTATGGTTTGTAAATTCATATAAGCTCTTACCAGTGCTCAAACTTGGGCCTGACTCAATTCTACTAAACATGAACATTGTGCCAGAGCCTTTGGAGTCTTGATTACTGCCTATACCACTATTATGGGCTAGTTTCCCATGACTTAGGCCTCTAGTAGGCCTTAAGGCCTGGTTCATCTGACTGTTGGACCTTGTCCTACTAGAACTAGAATGACTTTTTAACTCGAAAAGAACCTCTAGACCTAGACTAGTGTGTAGACTATGACACATGCACATGCCTCAACCACCATCAGGACTTATTGTCCCTTAGTCTTGACACATGCTTTAACCGCTATTGGTATATGTTGGCACTTTGTACAGGTAGTTCCCTCAAACACCTTCAGCACTTGCTGGGCCATGTACCATGAACAGGTATCCTAGCCCCTTACTGTACACCATGATTGAGCTATAGGTGGGATCATGTGCATTTTCATATTTTTACAAAGCCAGTGCATTTTTTATGGCTTGTAAATTCATATCAGTGCTCACTAGCATTTGCACATAGGTCTGGATCATTTCTACCAAACTTGAACACTGTGCTTAAGCCTATAGAGTCTTGACCACTACTCGTATGTCATGAGTCAACCTTGTAGAAGGCCCAAACCAGGCATAGGATGTGCCAAGGAAGAGGATAGATGTTATGTGCTAGGAAAAAATGTCTCCATTTCAAACATTGTAATTGTTTTAGGTAGCATAGCTATAAAATCTCTTAAGCTCTTTAAAGGGGGTGAGCAATTGGCATATTACTGGCTACATCATTGGCTAGGATATTGAACTATCCTTGGTTAACTTATGTGGAAACATCCATCCAAGTGCCATATGGTCTATTGCTTCATTAAGAGAAAGCTTAGTCCATGACATGTGGTATTAGAGCACTATTGAAAAGTGCTAGAGATGGCTACAAGTGGTGGATTTAATGACTGACAGAGGATCAAAGAGCTTAAAGCCATAATGGTTGCCCTTAAACTTCATGTGGTAACTTATGGTTGACTGAGGTAGATTGAGACATCCTAATGAGAGTTGTCTGATATTCTACATAGATTGGGTGAGGAGACCAGAGATGCCTTGAGTGTCCTTTAGAGAGAATTTGAGGAGCTTAGGGCCCAAGTGAATGTGCTACAAATGGCTATGGCTAGGTCAAGTTCTAGCTTAATAGAGAAAGGGAAAAGGGCTAACGTGTTGGAGCCTTGATGTTATGAGGGAAAAGAGTACCAAAGAGCTTGCAAACTTTCTATTTGACATAAAAATTTTTTTTAAAATGTACACATAAAATCAAAGGAGGATAAGGTTGCAATGGCTTTAATGTACCTTGATAGGGATGCCAAGCTCTGTTGGCATTCAAAATTTGTAAATGATGAATGCCTTATCAAAACTTGGGTGGATCTTAAGCAAGAGTTGAAAAACTAATTCTTTCTTGAGAATGTGAAGTATATAGCCCAAAAAAAGGTTCAAGAATTTGTGCAAATGGGAATGGTACAAGAGTTTGTGAGGAGCTTTCCTACCCTAATGTTGGACATTAAAGACATCTCTAAAAAAGATAATCTCTAAAAAAGATAAGATGTTTTATTTCCTTGAGGGCCTTAAACCTTGGGCCAAGATAGAATTGCAAACACAAAAGGTGCAAGATGTGGCCATAATGATGGCTGCCACTAAACATCTTAATGACTGTAACAATGGGCCCTAAAAAACAAAGAACCTTCCATCAAGTGGTAGTAACTCTAACTTTGGGAATAAAGGAAAGATGGCCAAAATGGATTGACCCTTCTATGGGGGATCAGATAAGAGGCCCCCTAGTCGAGACAATACCCAACCCAAGGTAAACAATGGATTGAATTTCAAGATGAAGCAATCACTAGCTTGCTTCCTATGCCAAAGGCCACATTGGGTGGCTAAATGCCCACATAGAGATGCCCTTAATACTCTAAGATCCTCTTTTAAAAGTCTTTCAAAGTGCCTGAAACTATCAAAAAAGTTAAGGAGGAGCTTGTAAGAATGGGCACAATATGGTTTCTTAGTGCTCATTGTACCTAACTAAACATGATAAAAAAAATCCTATGAGAGGTCTAATGTATGTGGACCTAGTACTCAATGGTAAAATCATAAAGGCCATGATAGATACGGGTGCAACTAATACCTTCATCACACTAGAGGAAGCAAAAAGGTGTGGTTTTAAGGTTAATAAAGACTGTTGGCAAATGAAAGTGGTTAACTCACCAACCTTTGCAATTAGTGGAAGCTCCAAGAGTGTGATGACCAAGTTGAGGCCATAGGAAGGAAATGTAGACTTTATAGTTCCTTATAGATGACTTTGATGTTGTTTTAGGATTAGACTTCATGATGTTGGCTCAAGCAATCTCAGTCCCCACTACTAGTTTTTTATTGTTCTTTGGGGAGTGCTCGCAAATTGTGCTAGCCACGATCCTCTTTAAGAGTGGGAAGAAAATGATTTCAGCATACAATTCAAGAAAGAGGTAAAGAAAAGGAAGCCTTTCTATGTGGCCATACGAATTTACAATGATGGGATTGAGCTAGAATTGATACCTAATAGGGTGTAGAAAGTATTGGAAGAGTTTGAGAATGTGATGCCAAAGTAATTTCCCAAGGTCTTATCTCTTTGAAGATCAATGGACCATGAGATTAAGCTTTTCTCAAGAGTTAAGCTACTAGCTAGAGGCCTATATTGCATGGCTCCACTAGAGTTGGCTGAATTGAGAAAACAATTAGATGACCCCTTACAAGTCAAATTCATTAGACCATTGAAAGCATTATTTGGGGTACCCATGCTATTTCAGAGAAAGCATGATGGGAGTTTGTGATTATGTGTGGACTACAGGGCCTTGAACAAAGTCACTGTGAGAAACCAATATCCTATTCCTTTTATTATGAATTTGTTTGATCAACTAAGCCAAGCCAAGCACTTTTTCAAATTGGACTTAAGATCTAGCTATCATCAGGTCAAAATTGTTGAAGGAGATGAGCTAAAAACCACTTGTGTAATGTAGTATAGTGCATTTGAATTTCTTGTATGCCTTTTGGTTTGACTAATGCCCCTGCCACATTTTGTACCTTGCTGAATCAGGTGGACCATGACTAATTTGACAAGTTTATGGTCATCTATTTAGATGACATAGTGTTTTATAGTTCTACCATGGAAAAGCACCAAGAGCACCTGTGTCTTGCATTTCAAAGACTACAAGACCATCAACTATATGTTAAAAGAGAGAAATGTTGATTTGCTCAAACCAAGATTCACTTTCTAAGCCAAATTCAAATGGACATGGAAAAAGTTAATGCTATCAAAGAATGGGCAACACCAAAGAATGTCAGTGAGCTCCTATCATTTTTTGGATTGGCCAACAATTATAGGAGATTTATGGATAGGTACTCTCATACAATTACAACCCTCATGGAGCTATTGAAAAAAAATTATAAATGGTGTTGGATAAGTGAACGCCAAGAGGCTTTTGAGGGTTTGGAAAAAACCATGATGAAGGACCCTATCATGGCTCTCCATGACATTAAGAAGCTTTTTAAAGTTCAAATAGATGCATTTGATTTTGCTTTTAGGGGAGTGCTTTTGCAAGAATGGCACCCGATAGTATTTGAAAGTTGAGCGAAGCTAAAAGGATATATATACGTTTTAAGAGAAAAAACTCCAGGTAGTAATCCATGGTGACATTATTTGTTGGGTTCACAATTTGTAGTTAAGATAGATAATGCAACAATTAGTCATTTTCTCACCCAGTCGAGGCTCACAGCTAAGTAAGCTAGATGGTAGGAGTTTCTAGCCAAATTTGAATTTTGTTTTGAACACACAGCTAGAAGAACCAATCAAGTGGCAGATGCATTAAGTACATGGGTAGAGTTGGCTACCCTTAAGAAAATCACCCCCATGGTGGCTAGTAAAATCACAATAGATATTTGTAACCTAATTGAAGATAATCTGAATAAAGACCCATAGGCTAGTGCCATCTTGAAGCTAATAGAAGAAGGGAAGTCCAAGTACTTTTGGCAAGAAATGGGGTTTTATTGACCAAAGGTCTTTGCTTGTTCATGTCAAAAGTGGGAGGTCTAAGATAGATGGTAATGAGGCAATGCCATGACACACCATGGGTAGGTTACCTTGGTTTGCAACATACTTTGGCTTTATTAAAACAAGGCTATTATGGCCCTCACATGTGATAAGATATGATAGACTATATGAAAACTTGCTTCGTTTACCAATAGAACAAAATTGAAAAAAAGAAACTAGCAGGCATGCTTGAACCATTACCTGTGCCCACAAAACCATAGGAAAATATCTCCATTGACTTGCCTTTCTAAGGTTGTTGATCTTGGGTCTATCCTAATGGTGATTGATTATTTCTCAAAATATGCTATGTTCATTCCTACTCAAAAGTATCACATCGTAGAAGATATTGCTCGGCTAATATTTAAACATGTAATCAAGTTTGGGGCCTCCCTTAAACCATTATTAGTGACAGGGATCTGACATTCACTGGGCTATTCTAAAGAGAGCTTTTCAAGATCTTGGGATCTTAGCTCAACATCTTTTAAAGTTATCACCCTTAAACTAATGGTCAAATCGAACAATTTAATGGGTTGTCAGAAGAGACTTAAGACACTTTGTTTAAGCTAATAAAAGGAATTAACCTTCGTTGTTGGATATAGCTTAGCTTTATTTTAATTCCAATAAGTGTTCTTCTGTAAATAAGAGTCCCTTTAAAGTGATCATTGGACAACTACCAGGACTATCGTATACATCTCTTGAGCTATATTGAGGAAAAAATCTAGGAGCCTTCAACCTTAGGAAAGAATGGAGACAAAACACAAAAATTGCACAAGCATACTTAGAAAAAGCATTGAAGGACATGAAGAAATGGGTAGATAAAGGCTGAAGGGCACAACAATTCAAAGTTGGTGATCATGTTCTTGTCAGACTAGTGCTCTAACAAACCAAGTTCCTAAGGAAATAGGATCGTAGGTTGGTGTTTAAATATAATGGTCCATTTAAGATTCTTTCCAAAGTGGGGAATGCCTTTAACAAAATCAACCCACCAAAATGGGTGAAGGTGTATCCAGTGTTCCATGTGAGCAACTTAAATCCTTAACATGTAAACCTCATAGATGCAAGTCACAGTGAATCAACTAGGGCAGCCATTACGATGAAACCACCATCAAAACATTGAGTTGAAGAGATTTTAGCTAACAGGGTATCCCGAGTATCTCAAAGAATAGTTCATAAATATTTAGTGAAGTAGGAAGACGTCGGACCAAGAGAAACTAGTTAGGAGAGATACCATGACCTCTAAGCATTACAACTAAAGATTGAAGAATTTTAGGTGAACAAGTCAACGAAAGTATTGACAGAATAGGTGGGGAAAGATGTCATAAGCCAACCTTGTCTAGGACCATGACTGGGCATAAGATGTCATTAGCCACCCATGTATAAGGCCATGATTGAGTAGAGGTGCCAAGAGGGATGATAGATCTCATGTGCTAGGAAAAAGTGTCCCCATTTCAAACATTGTAATGGCTTTAGGTAGCATAGCTATAAATTCTCTTAAGCTCTTTAGAAGGAGTGAGCAATCGGTGTATTGTTAGGCTGCCACACTAGCTAAGATATCAAACTAAGCTAAATTATGTGAAAGTGTCCATCCAAGTGCCACATGGTCTATTGCTTCTTTTAGTGAAAGCTTAGCCTGTGACACCATACCACTATTTTGGGCTAGTTCTCCATGACTTGGGCCTTTAGTATGCCTTAAGACCTGGTCCCCCTTATTATCAGACCTTGTTTCACTAGAACTTGAATTACTTTTTGACTCAGATAGAACCTTTAGGCTTAGACTAGCTTACAAACCATGACACATGCATATGCCTTGACCACCATCGGGATATTTTGACTCTTGGTCTTAGTACATATGTTGACCACCATCGGTATATTCTAGCCCTAGGGGGTTATTGCCTTAGACACCATTGCCAGATGTTGGCACTTGGTGTAGCATGTATACCATGACCCTCCCACCATTTTTTTATCCTTTTCAAGCCACTTGTCTACCCTTTAAGTGCCATTGACACCTAATGGCACTTGGTGCATGTGTCACAAGCTCTGACCATAAGCTAAACTTCATGTGGCCTTAGATAGGGAATTGACTTTCTATGCCTAAGTAAGCCTATAAAACTCAAGTGCTTAGCATAATTCCAGCTTGTAAAGATTATGCTATAGTATTAGGCTTTCTAGAACCCCTTGATTCTGATCTTCCTATGACTATGTTTAGGAGTGCCTACACTTAGTTTTGATTGTGCTCTTACACCTCAATCATCAGTTCCTAAGCTTGGGTCTGATTGTGTGCCCACACATCACTCACTAGCACCTACACTTAGGCCTAGCTCAATTTTGTCAAACTTGAACACTATGCCTGAACCTCTAGAGTCTTGATCACTACCTATACCATTATTTTATGCTATTTCCTTATGACTTGGGCCACCAGTAGGCCTTAAGGCCTAGTTCTCTTAGCTATCAGACCTTGTCCTACTAAAACTAGAACTGCTCCTTAACTCAAAGAGAACCTTTGGGCTTAGACTAGCTTGTGGACTATGACACATGCACATGCCTTGACCACCATTGGCATTAAATGACCTTCGATGCATGCACCTACCTTAACTAGCATTGGGACTTCTTAGCCCTTTATCTCAACACATACTTCAACCACCATTGGCACATGTTGGCCTTTGTATGGGTAGCTCCCTTGAATACCATTAGTAGATGTTAGGCCATGCATCATGCATACTATGACTAGGCAGTAGGTGGGTTCAGGGACATCTTCATATTTTTGCCATGCCAATGCCATTTTTATGGCTTGAAAATTCATATATGGTCCTTTGAGCCTTCATGTGAAGTTTGATGGCAAGATGACTCGTTATCCATTTTTCATAATTTTTAAATTTTTTCATGGTTTATATTTTTTTGAAAAGTTTTTAGGAGTTTTAGCCCTAAATTTGGTATAATGATCCTTGTATTTTTGTTGCATCCATAAAAAAATTTAGCCAAAAAATAGAAATGTAGAAGATTTTGTTGCCATTTGAAAAAAACATATCCATTTTAGACATTTGAATGGCTATTGGTTGTGAACTTGTAAAAGCTCTTACCCTCTTTAAGGGGGTATGAGTTGTTGAGATTTCTTAGGGGATAAGAGGCTAATATAAGGTTTAAGGACCAGCACCCATCACACATCATGTGCGTACACCACCGACCCCTCACTCCCAATCATCGGAACCTCCAATGCCACCAGCTAAGTTTTAGGTGACGATGCTGTAGGCAAAAAAAAAGTGGCACTAGCACATGGCAATCCCAAAATGTAGCACCAGCACATGGCGAAGCCCAACATGTGCACCATGGCCCAAAATCAAACTTTAGCCAAGGCCGTGACCATTAATGACACATGCAAGTGCATGGTGTAGGCACATACCTTAACCATCATTGGCACAAGCTGGCCCTTGGTACAAGCACTTCTCGATGACCATCGGCACATGCTGGCACATGTCTTGACTAGCATCGGCATAATCTAGACCTAGTGCAAGCACATGCTTCGATTAGCATTGATAGAAGATGGCCCTTGATGTGAGTAATTACCTCGACCATCATCAGCACCTACAGACCCTTAGTCCTGGATATGTTTATTTGAAAAAATGTCCCTATTTTAGACTTTAATGTCTATTGCTAGCATATCTATCAAATCTCTCATGCTTTTTAGAGGGTGGTATAGACCTCCTGTCCCCCCCATAAAGGGAGTAGGTGTGCATGATGGACCTATCATTACGTACATCAATAACAATGTCTTTGGAGCAAAATCTAGGCTGTGCATGCCTTTGGCAGTGTTGTCCAGTGATCGGTTACTTCAGTGACTTATAAGTGCTTATGGCCTCGATCGATTGGTATGCATACGAAAAAAGGGCTCGACTATGCTAAACTTAAACTTATGCCTATGGTTAATGCTACCCCAGACCCCAAACCAAGTCTCTAAATCTTGCAATAGTTCTCTGGGGTGGGGCAAGTAGAAGCTAAGGTCATAAGCTTGGTTTGGCCAAGTCTCTTAGGTATTTGGCAGTCATGTTATCCCTTCTTGTCGATCACAAGCCCTTACATGTAGTTGAGGCTACCCAAGACCCGAGGAACAAGTAATTAAATCAAGTAATTAAATCAAGTAACATCCCTTATGGAGGTGACAGAGGAGTTTGCATGTGTGGTCCTAACCAGACCAAGTATTAGTGGTGTCATGCCATTATTGTCTATTGGATGGCAGGGGTAATCTTATGGCCTTTCCTTGTATTTTCTCATGCCATGTGGTTGTGGCATGGCCTTGTACATCATTTCCTCTACTTGCTCATTGAGTAATTGATTGGGTAGGTTATGGATCAATGTGCATGGATATTGCCAATTGTACATAATAGGCATATTAGTGGTGCTATGGTTATGCATGTTAACAAGGTCCATGCTCATTACATCAAACTATCAACCTGTCATCCTCTTTAATCTCCCCCATATGGCATCATACCCTGGAGGTGCAATCAAGATCCTATGCTATATACCTAAATCGATAGAAACCAAATGT
Source organism: Durio zibethinus (assembly GCF_047325235.1). Taxonomy (NCBI): domain Eukaryota; kingdom Viridiplantae; phylum Streptophyta; class Magnoliopsida; order Malvales; family Malvaceae; genus Durio; species Durio zibethinus. The sequence continues at coordinate 871,539 of NC_143171.1, forward strand.
TTTGCCATCTTTTATCCATCTTGTGTCCTTAGGGGCTATAAGTCAGACCTTAATTGTGCCCTGTGTCCCAAGTATGCCACCCAAACCTCTATGGCCACATTGGTGCATTGGTGTTCAATCGTGCTCTCAAATGTAAAATGTTTTGTAGGCGTGGGCTCTTAACCCTTGTTTATTTGATGCTATGCATTTTACATGCTTGATACACTTGACGCTTATGCTTTGTTTTGGCTCTTTCTACCATTCAGTCAGTGTGTTGAGGCTTATACAGTGCCAATGTCCTAAAGGAATGTGACTTGGTTGATCCTGCTAGTAGTCATATGCTTGTCTCAAAGATTAAGCCATGCATGTCTAAGTATGAACTAATTTAGGTTGTGTAATTGTGAATGGCTCATTAAATCAATTATAGTTTGTTTGATGGATCTACTACTCGAATAACCATAGTAATTCTAGAGCTAATATGTGCAACAAACCCTAACTTCTAGAGGGATGCATTTATTAGATAAAAGGTCATTAGGGCTTTGCCCGTTGCTTTGATGATTCATGATAACTCAACAAATCGCATGCCCTTTATGCCAGCGATGCATCATTCAAATTTTTTCCCTATCAACTTTTGATGGTAGGATAGTGGCCTACTATGGTGGTGATGGGTGATGGAAAATTAGGGTTCGATTCTATAAAGGGAGCTTAAGAAATAGCTACCACATTCAAGGAAGGCAGTAGGTGCACAAATTACCCAATCCTAACATAGGGAGGTAGTGACAATAAATAACAATACTAGGCTCTATGAGTCAGGTAATTGAAATGAGTATAATTTAAATCCTTTAACAAAGATCCATATGAGGGCAAGTTTTATGCCAACAACCATAGTAATTCTAGCTCCAATAGCATATATTTTAGTTGCTGCAATGAAAAGGCTCATAGTTGGAACTAAGGTTGGGTCATCGGTCTATCTCATGGTGAGCACCAATCTACTTGTCCCTACTACAAATGATGCCCTCATTACCTTAACTGGCCAAGTCATTCCTCTAGTGTTGTTCCTTTGAAGAAATTAGAGTGCTTAAAGCAAGCCTACACTTGTATACAGTAGCATGGGATAACATTATAGCATTTCAATCCTATTATGTTGGCCTTTGGGATTGGAGTAATGATTAACATGGACAATTGGGGGCATTCATTTTTCATAGTCAAAGGTGAAATTCTTTGATTTATGAAAGATGAACAACTATGAAAGCATTTACCAAGGATGCTTTCATTAATCAAGAATAAATGTTAGGGGCTTAAAGATGATCAGATGCCATTCTAGTCTTTACCATAAATGATGCTGACCAGGGATCGAAGGATGTTATTTTTAATACTTCGCTAGCACCTTATGAGAAATCAAAGTCTTTAGGTTTTGGGGGGAGTATGGTCCTAAGGTTGAAACTTAAAAGAATTGACTAAAGGGCAACACCAAGAGTGGAGCATGCAACTTAATTTAACTCAACATGAGGAAACTTCCTAGGTCCAGACATAATAAGTATTGACTGATTGAGAGCTCATTCTTGATTCTATGGGTAATGGTGCATGGTCATTCTTAATTGGTGGAGTGATTTGTCTAGTTAATTCTATTAATGAATAAGACTTCAGCTTGCTAACTAGCTATAAGAAGGTGATCCTTCATGGCTAGCTTCTGAGAGGGACTATGGCCACTTAGGCCAAGAAAGTTTGAGGCAATAACAGGTCTATTATGCCCTTAAATGTTCTGGGCCACAAACATGCTACATTAATGTATTCAACTAGTCTATAACCTTGGCTGATAGGCCTAGGTAATCTTTGAAATTTCATCATGATAGGGATAGATCATTGCAATTGTTGGTCTTCAACAAGGAATTCCTAGCAAGCGCAAGTCACTACTTGTCACTTCTACAGATTGAATGGTTTAATGAAGTGTTTGGATCGTAATGATGTGGATAATTTTCTGCTTGTGATGTTGTAAAAAGTCCACTAAACCTTATCATTTAGGGGAAGAAGAAGTCGTAACAAGGTTTCTATAAGTGACCCTAAAGAAGGATCATTGTCGAAACCTGTTTAATGAACAACTTATGAATGTGTTAATGAAACATCAAGGGGGTGAGGGTGCCTCTATGCTCAGAGTCCCTTTTAGCCTTAGGCATGCATGATCGTCAATTTGTTTTACCTCTTGGGTAGGTGAAATGATCGATATCATTTTTCATGATTGAATAATGAACCCTCGGCATGAATCATGCAAAGGAACTAGAATGAAAAAGAGTGTATGTGCCATGACCATCCTATTTACGGTGCGTTCATAGGCGTTACCATGACTCTTTTTGTCATAAAAAACCAAAATGACTATCGACAAATGATATCTTGGCTCTCGCATCAATGAAAAACATAGCGTAATGTGATACTTGGTGTGAATTTTAGAATCTCATGAACCATCGCATCTTTGAATGCAAGTTGCACCCCAAGCCATTAGGTCAAGGGCATGCCTACCTAGGTGTCATGCATCATCGCCCCTTCCAACCCCCCACCCATCAGGCTTTGGGTGAGAATGTAAAAGATGGCATCCTGTTATCTCATCGGTTGTGGTTGGCCCAAAAGTGAGTCCTTGAAAATGATAGTGCCATGATCATTGGTGGTAAAGCTTTCGACATGCCTTGTCTCTAGTGATGCACACTCATCATCCATCCAGACCCCATCAGACCCTCTGTATTGCTTGGTTGATGCTTGCATCATGACCTTAGTTAGGTGGGATTACTTATTGAGTTTAAGCACATTGATAAATGGAGAAAAAGAAACTTACCAGGATTCACTTAGTAATGATGAGCGAACCAAGTAGAGCCTAGCTCGAGAATCGAGCACCCACGGCATCTGAATTATAGTTTGGAGAAGCATCCTTAGTAGTAGACTAGGTCGAACTCCCTTGTAAAGGGGTACCAAGAGGGTGAGAGCCCCATTGTGTCGAGACCTTGTCACAGCGTGAAGCATTGTCTATGAGTTGAGTTGTTTAAAAATACAGCCCCAATCGGGCTATAAATTCTGTGTGAGGCTAAATATACTCGAGAGACCGATAACGAACAAGTATCGTAAGCGAAAAATGAAAAGGACTTTGAAAATAGAGTCAAAGAGTGCTTGAAATTGTTGGGAAGAAAGTAGATAGGGCTAGTACACATTCTAGTAAAATGTAGAATGGCAAAAGCCAGTCTATCAATCAGTAAATCTATTGATTGACTCAGAAAGTGGACCAACTTAGGTCACAGCAGCGGCCTAAGCCCAAGCTTTTGATATGCCCTTAGAGAAATTGTCACCATGATTATGGAATGCAACACACACCACCTTGGTGTAACTTGGTACCCACGTGCTTCTGACATCAACCTATAGGCTCCCAATATAGCCTGTCTTAAAACATGAACTAAAGAGCCTGACATGTGTGTGAGTCAATGGACTAAAAAACCCATTGGGTGTAAGAAATTTGATTGGTGGGATACCTCATAGGTGCACTGTCTACCAACCTTGATCTTCTAAGAAGTGTTTGAGTGTGAGCATGCTTGTCAAGACCTAAAAGATGGTGAACCATACTTGAGCAAGGTGAAGCCAAAAGAAACTCTAGTGGAGGCCCACAGTGATATTGATGTTGAAATCGTTAATCTAACTTGGGTATAGGGGCAAAAAACTAATCAAACCATCTAGTAGCTAGTTCTCTTTGAAGTTTCCTTTAGGATAGCTGCACCTTTAGTGAGTTCTATAGGGTAAAGCTAATGATTAAAGGCATTAGGGGTGCAATGCCTTTGACCTATTCTCAAACTTTAAATTGGTAGGATAACGCTGCTACTTCATTGAGCCATGCCATGGAATCAATAGCTCTAAGGGGGCCATTTTTGGTAAGCAAAACTAGCAAGGTGGGTTAAGCCGAAAGTTGAGTTATAGTGCCCAACTACATGCTAACTTAGAACCCACAAAGGGGTTGGTCAATTAAGATAGTAGGATGGTGGTCATGGAAGTTAAAATCTACTAAAGAGTATGTAACAACTCACCTACCAATAAACTATACCCAAAAATGGATGGTGCTTAAGCATGTGACCTATACCTGGCTATCAGGGAAAAGATCAAGCCACGATGAGTAAGAAGGTAAGACGATTGTTGCAAAACCTAAGGTATGAGCTTAGGTAGAGCAATCATCGATGTAGATCTTGGTGGTGGTAGCAAATATTCAAATGAGATTTTAAAGGCTGAAAAAGGGAAAGGTTCTATATGAATGACACTTGCACGTGGGTTAATTGATCCTAATAGATGGGGAAAATTCATCCGATAGCTGTCCAGTGTTAGCTTTAAAAGGGAATTGGGTTAAAATTCCTAAACCAAAATGCGGTAGCTAACAACAACATTAAGGAGTCTAGAGACATTGGTGATGGCCTCAGGAAGAGTTATCTTTTCTGTTTAATAGCCAGCCCACCTTAGAAATGACTCAGCCAGAGGTAGGGTCTAGTAGCTAGAAGAGCATAGCACATCATGCAATGTCTAGTGTACCCTTGATGGCCTTTAAAAATCTAGAGGATTGAGTGCCATCTGTGCTTGGTTGTACTCATAATCACATCAGGTCTCCTAGCTGAACAACCTCTAGTTGATGGAATAATGTAGGTAGGGGAAGTCAGCAAAATGGATCTATAAGCTCAAGAAAAAGATTGGCTTTGAAGGCTTGGCATGGGGGTATTAGTCTTGAACCCATTGACTGTCAATGCACTACTCTAGCTATTCCCACAATGTGAATGGGTCATAGCTTGCTAGTTGAAGGATGGACTAGGAATGCCTCTCTTGTAGGCCTTCATCGAGTGATGAATAGTCGACTCAGAACTGGTATAGGCAAAGGGAATTTGACTATTTAATTAAAATATAGCATTGTGATGGTCCTTGTAAATGCTTGCAGAATATGATTTTTACCCAGTGCTTTGATTGTCAAAGTGAAGAAATTTAACCAAACACGAGTAAATGATAGGAGTAACTATGACTCTCTTAAGGTAGCCATATGCCTTATCATCTAATTAGTAATAAGCATGAATGGATTAACAAGATTCCCACTGTCTCTGTCTACTATCTAGTGAAACCATAGCCAAAGGAATGGGCTTGGTAGATTCTATGGGGAAAGAAGACCCTGTTGAGCTTAACTTTAGTTTGACTTTGTGAAATGACTTAATAAGTGTAGGATAAGTGATAGCCCTCAGGTGAAATTGAAATACCACAACTTTTAATGTTATTTTACTTATTCCATGTATCAGAGGTGGGGTACGACTTTTGGACCTAATGCCAACCTCAATTGGTTGATCCTAGTAAAAAACATTGTTAGGTGGGGAGTTTAGCTGGGGTAGCACATCTGTTAAAAGATAATGCAAGTGCCCTAAGATGAGCTCAATGAGAATTGAAATCTCGTGTGAAATAAAAAGGTAAAAGCTCATTTGATTATGGTTTACAGTATGAATATGAATCATGAAAGCATGGTCGATAAATCCATTAGACCTTCAAAATTTCAAGCTAAAGGTGTAAAAAAAGTTACCTCAAGGATAAATGGCTTGTGGCAGCCAATCGTTCATAGTGACATTGCTTTTTCATCCTTTGATGTAAGCTTTTCCTATCATTATAAAGCAAAATTCACCATGTGTTTGATTTTTCACCCACCAATAAAAAATGTGAGCTTGGTTTAGACCATCATGAGATAGGCTAGTTTTACCCTACTAATGGCAGCATCGCAATAGTAATTCAACCTAGTGTGAGAGGAACCATTGATTCTCACAATTGGTAATCACACTTGGTTGAAAAGTTAGTGGCGTGAAGCTACCATGCACTAGATTATGACTAAACACCTCTAAGTCAGAATCTAGGCTTGAAGTGATGCATGCACCTGTTGCCTAATTGCTAACCCGCAATAGGGGTCGATGCCCCCAAGGGCATATGTCATAGGTGTAGCCCTTGCAATAGACAAGCCGCATAGGCCTCTTTAGAGCTCAATTCCCACCAAGTGATGGGTGGAATTCTTTCTAGATGACTTAAATATGTGATGGGTATTGTTGCTTAAAATGCCATTAATAGATGCTAGCCCCTTGGTATAGGATGTTGCCTTAGACACCATTGTTAAATGCTGGCACTTGGTGTAAGCACTTGCCTCAACCATTATTGGCACAAGTGGGCCCTTGGTATGGGTTGTTGCCTTAGATATCTTTTTGGTAGATGCTGGCACTTGGTGTAGCATGCGTACCATGAATGTCCCACTTAAGATACTTGTCTGCCTCTCGATTGCCATAGGCACCAAATGACACTCAATCTATGAGTCATGGGCTTCGATCTTGAGCCAAACTTTGTATGGCCTTGGATGGGGGATTAACTTTGCCTGCCTAAGTCAGCCTACAAAACTCAAGTGCTCAACATAATTTTAACTTTGTCAAAGATCGTGTTGTAATACTAGGCCTTTCATAAGCCCATAAATCTAATCCTTCTAATACTGTGTTCAAACGTGCCCACACTTGGGTTTGATCGTGCACTTGCACATCGATCATTAGTGCCTGCACATGGGTTTGTCTATGTGCCAGTACCTCCATCATCAATGCCCACACTTTGGTCTGATTGTGTGCTTGAGCATCATTCACCAGTGCCACCACCTAGGCCTAGCTTAATTCTGCTAAACCTGAACACCATGCTTGAGCCTCTAGAGTCTTGATCACTGCCCATACCATTATTCTAGGCTAGTTCCCTATGACCTGGGCCTCTAGGAAGGCTCAAGGCCCAGTCACCTTGGCTAACCCTATCTTGTTAAAACCAAAACTATTCCTCAACTCAGAGAGAACCCATGTGCTAGGACTTGCTTGCAGACTATGATCATCCACATGCCTCGACCACTATCAGGACATGTTGGCCCTTGGTCTTGACACATGCTTCGACCACCATCAGCACATGCTAGCTCTTTGTGTGGATGGTTTCTTTGAACACCATTGGCACATGCTAGGTTGCATACCATGTGTGGGTATAAACAAGGGCCCTTCCTTACATTTATAGTTAATAAGAGATGCAACAAGAGAAAGGTAAGAGGAACCAAGTCATAGACATAGCCATATTAGAGACTTAAGGTAGACATTGGAGTCATTGTATGGTCATTAAGCAATTGTATATAGCATCAAGTAAATAAAAATACAATTGCTTTAACTCTCTTTCTTAGATTCTATTAAGCTCCTTGGAAGCCAATGGAATGCATGGCACAAGCGTTCAGAAAAGAGTCAAAAAAGAGGTTGACTTATGTCTATGGATGGTAGTTTCTAGCCTTTGGCTGCATGGGTGCTAGGCTTAAGCCCCTGGCCCATGACAATTGGTATCAAAGTAGGTTTTGACTAAGGGGATTAGAACTTTTGTTATGACTGGTGTTGATGTTAGTTTGAGTTGTACAAGCAACATGTGTGCTAATGTGCTGCTTATGATGATTGCTTACATGTGGGGTTACATAGTGAGGGCATTGTTGGTTGTTGGTGCCAAGAGTAGGGCACAAGGACACTTGAGTGCTCATAAGGATGTGTGGGAGATCCTTAGTTCTAGCTTTACATTTATGGTTAAATGAACGGGTTATATGCATTAGGGCCACCCACCTATGTGTAAAGAGAGAAAGGCTAGTTCAAAGGAGAGGCTATCATCTATAAAAACATACTTGAAGACACCAAGGATCATATGCAAGTGCTAGACTCAGTATAAGAGGAGTCTAAAAAAAGGTAAAAGCCATAGGTAATAGTTGAGTCAAGTGGTAGAGTATGGAACTTAAAGTAGGAGTATTGCCATTGCTGAGTTGGTGGTCGAGGCTGACTACACTAAGTCTCCACAACCCAACGATAAGAGTTAAGCCCAAGGTCAAGGGCTTAAGTTGGAGAGATAAGAGTAGCAGTTCTTCAAGGGAAGAAGAGGCTAATGAAGAACCACAACATCGAAAGGCAAGGACCAGGGGTTTGGTCCAAGACAAAGGTACAGTGACCATGTCTTTTAACTGCTTATTGTGCTTAGGACCATATATGGCCAATAAACAGCCAAAGTGGAAGAAACCCAGAGCCATTGTAATGATTTAGGGAGAGTCCAATGGCAAGAATTGCAATGGCAATTAAGCCAAGAAGAGGGGATCTCTTAGGCTCTTGATGAGGGTAAGGTAAGTGTGGTTGTAGAGAGCCACTGGCCTAGGAAATGGATAGTTTGTTGAAGGCAGTGTAATGGCCTAGCCGTGAGCATTGCACACCCTACACCGGTGTGCCCTGAACATCTCGAAGGGCCTATTAAGTGTGGGAAGAGGGTAAGGACCCTATGGTGCAAAGGAAAGGGTAATGGCATATCGAACATAAAAGGGCTACATTTTTCAACATGCCAGGATTTGTGGAAGCCTACATGACATGAGTGCTACATGCCCCAAAAGGTCTATTGAGTGTGGGGAGAAGGTAATGGCATGTTGTTAGCTAAGGCATTGTATGCTTTGACAAGCATGGTTTCATGGGAACCACATTAGGATCACAATCAGAGTAAGGGATGACTGTGAAGGTGTGTCAAGAACCATCATGTAGCAATAACTGTAATATGCCAAAGACCATCAAAATAAGAGTGGGACATCGATCCAGCATGCACATACAGTGAAAGAATAAGATCCTTTAGTAATAAGGGCATTTCTAGAATGAGTAGAAGAGAATATCATGGTCTGTATGCAAGTTGTAAGCTAAGAGGGTTAAAAGACGCAGCTTGCTTGAGTTGGTATGGGTGAAAGATTGAGAATGATCAAGACCAAGGTCTTTAAGGCATATATGAGGCCTGAGTGTGTGGACCAAGGCCTAAGCTAAGGTACAGGAGCATGACAAGATGAGCAGCCTAGTGCCAAGAATGGGAATTTCTCATTGGAAGTATCTAAAATGGCCTAAAAGAGTGGCACTAGCAAATAGGCATAGTAGGCTCTAGATTAGCCTAGAGACAAGCCATGTTCATGGGCACAAAAGAGCCTAGAGAAGCATAGAGGCTAGCCAACTACACGGGCACCAAAGGTTCGAAAATAGCCTAGCATGGAAATAGTTATGTGTACTGTAGCCCAGACAAGGAAGGCTCTAGAAGGCCCTAGCTATGGGTAGAATAGTGACCAGACGGGGAAGGTTTTGGAACCCACTAGGCAAGGCACTCAATGAAAGTGCTTGGACTTTTCCAAACCCTAGGCTTAGCAGAGAGCTTAGAATAAGCTTGATTCTACAAAGGCCTTAGTTGACCTAGGATGTGTCTAGAGGCCATGGAAGGCTCTAGAAGGCCTATAAAGGCAACATACTTAGATTAATAAGGGCCATATGTGCTAGGGAGGCCTAGGTATAAATAGAGGCTTCCCCCTTATTTATAGTTAACAAGAGAACTAACAAGAGAAAAGTAAGAGGAACCAAGGCATAAACTTAGCTATATTAAAGACTTGAGGATAGACATAAGAGTCATTGTAAGATCATTAAGTAATTGTACATAGCATTAAGTAAATAAAAATTACAATTACTTTAACTCTTCTTCCTAGCTTTCTCCCAAGCTCTTTGGGAGCTAGTGGAATGCATGGCATAAGTGTTTAGCACAGAGTTAGAAAAAAGGCTAACTTAGGCACATAGATGGTAGTTTCTAGCCTAAGGTCGCATGGGTACTAGGCTTAAGCCCTTAGCCTATGATAATTGGTATCAAACCAAGTTTCAATGAAGGGGGATTAGAACCTTCATTTTGTGCAGCGTTGATATTAGTTTGAGTTGTATGGGTAACTTGCATGCTAGTGTACCGCTTATGATGATAGCTTGCATGTGGCATTGCATGGTGTGGGTATTATTGGTTGTTGGTGCTGAGAGTAGGGCACAAGGATGCTTGAGTGCTTATAAGGATGTGTGGGAGATACTTAGTTTGAGCTTTACATTTGTGGTTGGGTGCAAAGGTGATGTGCATGATGGCTACCCATCCATGTGTAAGGGGAGGAAGGCTAGTTCAAAAGAGTGGTTATCATCCATGAAAGTTAGTTTGAGGACACTAAGGATCATATATGAGTGCTAAACTCTATGTCAGAAGAGTGCATAAAAAGGTAAAAGCCATGGGTAAGAGCCGAGTGAAGTGATAGTGTATGAGACTTGAAGTAGGAGTATTACCATTGCTAAGTCGGTCGTTGTAGCTGAGTGCACTAAGTCTCCATAGCCCAAGGGTAACAACTGAGCCTAGGGGTAAGGGCTTGAGTGAGAGAGATAAGAGTAGTAATTCTTTAGAAAAAGAAGAGGCCAATAAAGAGATGCAGCATCGGAAGGCATAGAACAAGGGTTCGATCTAAGACAAGTACGATGACTATGTCCTTTAACTACTTCTTGTGCTTAAGACTACATAAGGCCAGGGAACACCCATAGTAGAAGAAAATTGAAACCATTGAAAGGATTTAGAGAGAGTTTAATGGCAAGAGTAGCGATGGTGATTGAACCAAGAAGAGGGGATCTCTCAAGCTATTAATGAGGGCAAGATGAGTTATCTACAAAAAGCCACTGGCCCTGTAGATGGAGGGTTTGTCAAAGAAAGGGTAATGGCCTAGATGTGAGTGCTGCATGCCTTGCACCTGTGTGCACTGTACACCTTAAAGGGCCTATTAAGTGTGGGAAAAAGGTAAGGAATGCATGGTGTAGAGGAGAGGGTAATGGCAAATTAGACATAGAGGTGTTAAACATTTCGACAAGCCAAGATTCACGAAAGCCTATGTGACATGACTACTGCATGTCCTGAAGGGCCCATTATCCACAGGGATAAGGTAATGGCATATCACCAACTAAGGCACTACATGTTTTAAAAAGCATGGTTTTGTGGGAACCTCATTGGGATCATGATCGAAGCAAGGGATGACTATGAAGGTGTACTGAGAACTATCATGTACTAAAAACTATCATGTGCTAAGGACCATTGGGATAAGTTGGGACATCAATCTAGTATGCACATGTAGTGAAAGAATTACATCTCCTAGCAATAGGGGTGTTGCTAGAACAAGTAAGGGACAATGTCATGATCCTTACGCAAGTCCTAAGTTTAAAGGATTATGAGACATAGCTTGTTTAAGTTGGTGCAGTTAAAGGACCAATAAGGATCGAGACCAAGGTCCTAAAGGCACATATGAGGCTTGAGTGTGCAGACTAGGGCCTAGGCTAAGGTTTGAGAGCATGGCAAGGTGTGCAACCTAATGTCAAGAATAGGGACGGCTAGTTAGAAAGATGGCTCTAGATTAGCCAGGAGATAGGCTAGGTGCATTAGCATAAAAGAGTTTGGAGAAGCTTGGAGGCTAGCCTAGTGTGCAAGCACTAGAGGTTCTAGAATGGCCTGAAGTAAGAATAGTAGTAGGTATTGTAGTGCCCAAATAAGGAAGGCTTAGGAACACCCTACTTATGGGTAGAGTAGTGACTAGACGAGGAAGGTTTTGGAACTCATTAGGCATATGCACTTAGCAAGAGTGCCCAGACTCTTCTAGACCTGAGGCTCAACGGGGAGCCTAGAACAAGCTAGATTCTACAAAGACCTTAGCCAAACAAGGACACGTTTAGGGGCCATGGAAGGGTCTAAAAGGCTTACGAGAGCTATACACTTAGATCAATAAAAGCCATATGTGTTGGAAAGGCTTAGGTATAAATAGAGGCTTTCCCTCTCATTTGTAATTCAGAGGAGAAGTAACAAGAGAAAAATAAGAGGAACCAAGTTATAGACTTTGTCATATTAGAGACTTGGGGATAGACATAAGAGTCAATGTAAAAGCAATTGTACATAGCATCAAGTAAATAGAAATACAATTGCTTTAACTCTCTTTCCTAACTTTCTTCTAAGCTCTTAAGGAGCCAATAGAGTCCATAGCACAAGCATTTAGCATAGAGTCAGAAAAGAGGCTATCTTAAGCACATGCATAATAGTTTCTAGCCTAAGGCCATATGGGTGCTAGGCTTAAACCCCCAGCCTATGACACCTACTGTTGATGCTACCCCAGACCCCTGACCTCTAACTAAATCCCTAAATCAAGCAATGGCTCCCTAGGGTGGTGTAAGCAGAAGCTACAATCATAGGCTTGGTCTAGCCAAGTTTTTTAGGTATTTGGTAGTCTCATGGCCCTTTCTCGTTGACCACAAAAATGCCTTTGTTTAGCTAAGCATGCATGTGTCATAGGCTAGGGCTTAAGCCTAAGAGTGGAAAGGTCCCATGTGAACAGCACTTGCACATGGGTTAGTCAATCCTAAGAGATGAGGGAAGCCCATCCGATAGTGCGTCCAGCACAAGCTTCGAAAGGGAATTGGATTAAAATTCCTAAATTAGGACATGATGATTGATGGCAACATTAGGCAGTCTGAAGACATCAATAGGGGCCTTAAAAAGAGTTATTTTTTTTGTTTAACAACCTGGCCACCCTAAAAATGGCTCAATCGGAGGTAGGGTCTAGTGGCTAGAAAAAGCACCGCATGTTGGATGGTGTTCAGTGCACCCGCAATAGGCTTTGAAAATCTAGAGGACTAAGTGCTATCTGCACTCGATGGTACTCATAATCGCATCAGGTCTCTAAAGTGAATAGCTTCTTGTTAATGGAATAGTGTTGGCAAAGGAAGTCAATAAAATGGATCTGTAACCTCGATAAAAGGATTAGCTCTGAGGGCTAGGCATGAAGGTCCTAGTCTCAAACCCATTTGGTGTTGGTGTACTGCTTGAACTACTCCCATGGTGAGAGTGGGTCATTACGTGCCAATCGGGGGATGGCTGGGAATGGCACCTTCAGGGGCATTTTTTAAGTGACAAATACTTGACTTAAAATTAGTATAGATAAGGGGAATTTGACTGTTTAATTAAAACAAAGCATTACGATGGTCCCTATGGATGCTTACGTAATGTGATTTCTACCTAGTGCTCTGAATGTCAAAGTGAAGAAATTCAACCATGCATAGGTAAATGGCAGGAATAACTATGACTCTCTGAAGGTAGCCAAATGCCTCATCAACTAATTAGTGATGCACATGAATTGATTAATGAGATTCCCACTATCCCTGTCTACTATCTAGAGAAACCATAGCCAATGGAATGGGCTTGGTAGAATCAATAGGGAAAGAAGACCTCGTTGAGCTTGACTCTAGTCCAACTTTGTGAAATGACTTGAGAGGTGTACGATAAGTGGGAGCCTTTGAGTAAAATTGAAATACCACTACTTTTAATGTTTTTTTACCTATTCGATGAATCAAAGGCAAGGCATGACCCCTTCTTTTGGACCCAAGGCTAGCCGTGCTTGATTGATCAGGGTAGAAGACAATGTCAGGTGGGTAGATTGGCTAGGGTAGCACATCTATTAAAAGATAATGCATGTGTCCTAAAATGAACTTAATGAGAATAGAAATCTCATATGGAACAAAAGGGTAAAAGCTTGTTTGATTCTAATTTCCAGTATGAATATGAACTATGAAAACATGGCGTATCAATCATTTGAAATTTGAAGCTAAAGGTGTCAGAAAAGTTAACACAAGGATAACTAGCTTGTGGTAGCCAAGTGTTCATAGCGACATTGCTTTTTTATCCTTCGATGTCTGCTCTTCCTATCATTGTGAAGCATAATTCACCAAATGTTGGATTGTTCACACAACAATAGGGAACATAAGTTAGGTTTAGACTATCATGAGACAAGTTAGTTTTACCTTACTGATGGCAGTGTCACAATAGTAATTCAACCTAGTATGAGAGGAACCATTGATTCACATAATTGGTCATTGCACTCGATTGAAAAGCTAGTGGCATGAAGCTACCAAGCTTTGGATTATGACTAAATGCCTCTAAGTAAGAATCTAGGCTAGAGCAATGCACATGCCCATCACTTAATTACCAACCTATAGTAGGGGCCTATGGACCAAAAGAACAAATGTCGTAGGTGCAGCTCTCATAGCAGTTGGCCATACAGGACTCTTGAAGCTCAATTCCCATCAAGTAATGGGTAGAATCTTTTGTAAATGACTTAAATACATAATGGGTATTGTAAGGGGTAGAGTGGCCTTGCTACCACAATCCACTAAGATTCAGCCCTTTGTCACTTCAATTCATTCCTCACCCTAGCACACCTATCAAAGTCCTCTCACTTGATTTTTTTACACCACACCCTTTTGGGGTTGGGGATAAAAGGTGTTCTCCATTGCAACTGATTTAGCCAAGTGATGAAATCCCTAGCAGACCCAATAGAGCACAAGCCCAAACAGACATAACAGATAGAACTTTTTAAAAGGATTTGGAGACTACTAAGGATAGTATAGTTCCCTTTACAATTTGAACTCTTGATATATATCTCATGTAATCTCTTTGTAATCTTGGACTTTATAATAGCCATTGGATTGAGTCAATCCTAACCATTGATTCATGGGAGCTTCAACTATAAATAGAGGGCCTTCTCACCCTCATTTGATGTACACACCATAACTTGAATAATACAAGTTTTCTCTTTCCTATCTCTATTGTTCTCTTTAGCTTTCCATTAAACACGTTATGTATAGCCTTGTCTAGTAGCAACTTGGGCAATTGGCCTTAGAGTACTGAGTGTCTGTGTATTAGTTCAATTGAAGGTTGATTTAAGATACCGAATGATTCCATTCTCGAGTCTTGGAGTTGCACGAGTCAAAGCTTGAGTCTTAACCCATGATGGTTGGTATTAGAGCAAGATTTACTTCAAGGTTGTGTTTAGTTCACACTCAAAGTGTTTAAGGAAATGGCATCTCAAAGATATGTTGGTAGCTAATAACTAGAGGTCTAGGAGCCAACCTATGGAAAGGGGAAAAAGGCTACCTTGAAAGACATGATGTCAACCATGATTGGCCATTTAGCCAAGTTGAAAGTGATAGTGTCAGACCTTAGGGAGAGGTTCAAGGAAACTAAAGAGGAGATGAAGGAAGGATTTCATGGTGCGCTCAACAAAACCATCAACATGTTCACCCAGAAGAATGAATCCTTAGAGTTCATGGTTAAGGTGATGTGCAAAGAGATAAATGAGCTCAAAGAAGAGCTCACAACATGCAAGGCAGCCATTGGAAATGGTGTGTTAGCTATAACAACTAAGGCTTAAGTGGCAGTTCCCAAGCCAAAGGAGTGTAAGGGAGCTAGGTCCATAAAATATGTGAAAAACATTCTATGGGGAATGGAGTAATACTTTCAAGCCATGGGCATTGATGAGGATGCCATTAAGGTAAGTATAGCCTCTATGTATTTGGTTGACACTGCATTGTTGTGGTGAAGATGTAGGTGTAATGATGTAAGCTATAGAGATGCTATTATCTAGACTTAGGAGGAGTTCAAGGCAGAGTTTAAGTAGTAGTTCTACCTTGAGTATACTAACGATAAGTCAAGGGTGAAAATTCATAAGCTTAGTCAAAGAGGCAAGGTATGGGAGTATATTTAAGAATTTTTAGAACTAATGCTTCAAATTTCAAACCTTGAAGAAGAGGAAGGTTTTTTTTGTTTCATGGATGGACTTAAATCGTGGGCCAAGAATGAGTTACATTGAAAGGGTGTCAAAGATCTAGCCAAAGCCATGATAGCTACTAAATCCTTGGTAGAGATTTGGCCATAAAAGAAGTTTGAGTCATTCAAGCCAAAATGTGATGGCAGAGGCCGATAGTCCAAGGAGGGAGACAAAGACCAATAGTCCAAGGATAGGAGCAAAGGTTGATAGACCAAGAATGGTCAAGGTAAGCCACCAAATGAAAACTAGAAGCCAAGGTAGTGGAACAATAAGGATCGTGAACCACTGATTTGTTACATTTGTGAAGGTCCACACTTGTCGAGACTTACCCTAAGAAAACTAAGCTATCTACCATCAACAAGGAGGATGGTGATAAGTTAGGGAAAGAAACCATGAAGTGTGACTTGATAGTAATAAATTCAATCTAGGCCAAAGGGTGCCACAAGTAAAAAGGATTGATGTTTGTAGACATGATAATTGAGGGCAAAAAACTAAATGCACTTATAGACACAAGAGTATCTCATTTGCTTATATTTGGAGATACAACCCAAAAGTTAAATCTAAAGGTACAAAAAGAGGCTATTATGACAAAATAGTTAACTCTAAATAGATCCAATAATTGACATAGCACATGTAGTGAAGCTATAACTTGGGGAGTGGAAAGGCAAGGAATTAATCGAGGTAATTCCATTACATGATTATGATCTTGTTGTTGGTTTAGAATTCCTTGACCATATTAATGCACTTGTGGTGTCTGTTGCCATTTGTATTTGCGTATTGGATAGTTGATACCCATGCATCACGTTGATGAGACAAGAATCAAGGTCAAGGACCAAGATGCTGTTTGCCATACAATTGCCTAGGAAAGTGAGTAAAAAAAAAAAGACACTTTCCTTACAGCCTTGAAGATGGAAAAGTCCAAGTAGAATAGTGTTGACTACCCCTTGGAAGTACTAGAGGTGCTAAAGTCATTCAAAAACATGATGCCCATTAAATTGCCTAAGAGGCTATGATAAAAAAGAAAGGTGGATCACAAAATTGAGCCAATGGAATGCACGGCACAAGCATTCAGCATAGAGTTGGAAAAAAGGCTAACTTAGGCACATGGATGGTTGTTTCTACCCTAAGGCCACATGGGTGCTAGGCTTAAGCCCCTGTCAAATGACACCTACTGCTAATGCTGCCCATACCTTAAACCAAATCCCTAAATCAAGCAATAGCTCCCTAGGTTGGTACAAGTAGAAGCTACGGTCATAGGTTTGGTCTGGCCAAGTCCTTCAAGTATTTTGTAGTCTCGTGGTCCCTTATCATCAATTAGAAAAATGCCTTGGCCTGGCAAGCTTATGCATATAGCCAATGCTACCTAAGACCCCAAGAACAAGTCTTTGAATCGAGCAATGTCACCCTAGAGTGGTGATAGTGGAGTTTTTGTGTGCAGCCCTAAGTAGATCAAGCATTGATGTTGTCATGCCGTTGTTGCCTGTTGGATGGTAGGGGTAGTCTCATGGCCCTTGCTTGTGTTTTTCCTATGCCAAGCGATTGTGGCAAGGCCTCTTACTTCACTTCTTATACTCACTCATTAAGTAATTGAATGGGTGGGTTGTGCATCGATGTGCATGGATGCTACTATTTGTATGCAATAGACATATGAGTGGTGCTATGGTTGTGCATGTTGGTAGGCTCCATGCTTGATGCATCAAACTGTTGACTTATCATTCTCTTCAATCTCTCCATCCATATGGTCATCATACTATGAGGGCACAATCAGGATCTTATGCTTCATGCCTAAATTGATGGAAACTAGATGTCTTGCCATCCCTTATCTATCTTGTGTCCTTAGAGGCTATGGGTTGAACCTTAATTGTGCCCCGTGTCCTAAGAGTGACACCCAAACCTCCATGGCTGCATTGGTGCACTAGTGTTCAATCATGCTCTTGAATGCAAAATGTTTTGTGGGCACTAGCTTTTGACCCTTATTTGTCCGATGCTATGCATTTTATGTGCTTGACATGCATGAAACTTGTGCTCTGTGTTGGCCTTATTTGCCACTCAATTAATGTGTTGAGGTCCATGTAGTGCCAATATCCCGAAAAAAAGTTACCTAGTTGATTCTACCAGTAGTCATATGCTTGTTATAGTTTGTTTGATGGTATCTACTACTCGGATAACCATAGTAATTATAGTGTTAATACTTACAACAAACCCACCTTTTGGAAAGGATGCATTTAATAGATAAAAGTTTGACATAGGCTTGGTTCATTGCTCTTATGATTCATGATAACTTGATGGATTGCATGACCTTTCTGCCAGTGATGCATCATTCAAATTTTTGCCCTATTAACTTTCAATGATAGGATAGTGGCCTACTATGGTGGTGACAAGTGACAGAGAATTAGGGTTAGATTCTAAAAAGAGAGCTTGTGAAATGGCAACCACATCCAAGGTAGCAGGCATGCAAATTACCTAATCCTGGCATAGGGAGTTAGTGACAATAAATAACAATATTGGGCTGTACGAGTTTGGTAATTGGAATGAGTACTATCTAAATCCCTTAACAAAAATCAATTAGAAGGCAAGTCTAATGCCAACAACTGTGGTAATTTCAGCTCCAATAGCCTATATTTAAGTTGTTACGATTTGAAAGCTTGTAGTTGGAACTAGGTTGGGTCATTTGGTCCACCTCACTATGGGCACCAGTCTACTTGTCTCTACTATCGATGATGCACTCCTAGCTTTAAGTCATTGGGTCATTCCTTCAATGCTGTTACTTTGAAGAAATTAGAGTGCCTAATGCAAGCCTATACTTGTATACATTAGCATGGGATAACATCATAGGATTTCGGTCCTATCATGTTGGCTTTCAAGATTAAAGTAATGATTAACAAGAATAGTCAGGGACATTCGTATTTCATAGTCAAAGGTGAAATTATTGGATTTATGAAACATGAACAACTACGAAGGCATTTTCTAAGGATATTTTCCTTAATCAAGAATGAAAGTTGAGGGCTTAAAAATGATCAGATACCGTCTTAGTCTCAACCATAAACGATGCTTACCAGGGATCGACAGATGTTACTTTTAGGATTTTGCTAGCACCTTATGAGAAATCAAAGTCCTTAGGTTCTGGCACAAGTATGGTCGTAAGGCTGAAACTTAATGGAATTGATGGAAAGGCACCAATAGGGGTGGAGCTTGCAACTTAATTTGTTTCAACATGGGGGAAACTTACTAATTCTAGACATAGTAAGGATTGAAAGACTGAGAGCTCTTTCTTGATTCATGGGTGGTGGTGCATGACTGTTCTAAGTTGATAGAGTGATTTGTCTAGATAATTCCTTAATGAACAAGACCTCAACCTGCTAATTAGCTATGTAGAGGTGATCTTTTGTGGCTACCTTCTTAGGGGGACTATAGTCATTTAAGCCAAGGAAGTTTGAGGTAATAACAAGTCTATGATACCCTTAGATGTTCTAGGCCTCACGTGCACTACATTGATGTATTCAATAAGTTTATAGCCTTGGTCGATAGGCCTAGTTAATCTTAGAAATTTCATCATGATGGGGATAGATCATTGCAATTATTTGTCTTCAAAAAGGAATTCCTAATAAGTGTGAGTCATCAGCTCACATTGACTACATCCCTACGCTTTGTACTTACCACTATCACTTATTCTGATTGAATGGTCTAGTGAAGTGTTCAGATCATCGCAATGTGGATAATTTGCTATCCATGATGCTGTTAAAAGTCCATTGAACCTTATCATTTAGAGGAAAGAGAAGTCGTAACAAGGTTTTTATAGGTGAACCTGTGGAAGGATTATTGTCGAAACTTGTACAACGAATGACCCATGAAAGCATTAAGGGAACATCGAGGGGGCAAGGGTGATTCCATGCCTTGAGTCCGTTCAAGCCTTGGGCATGCATGATAATTGATTTGTTTTGCCTTTTGGGTGGACAAAACGATTGGTATCATCAGCCATGGTCGAATAATGAACCCTTGTGTGAATCGTGCCAAGGAACCAGAATGAAAAAAAGTGCATGTGTCATTGCCATCCCATTCACGGTGAGTGCACAGGTGGCACTGTGACTCTTTTTGTCATGAAAAACCAAAATGACTCTTAGCAATACATATCTTGGCTTTTTCATTGATGAAGAACATAGCGAAATGCAATACTTGGTGTGAATTATTGAATCCTATGAACTATTGAGTCTTTGAATGCAAGTTGCACCCCAAGTCATTAAGTCAGGTGTCATGCATCATTGTCCCCTCCAACCCTTTACCTATTAGGCTTCGGGTAAAGGGGTGAAAGATGGCCTCCCGTGATCTTATCGATCATGGTTGGCCCAAAAGTGAGTCCCTTGTAATGATAGTTTCATGAGCATCAGTGGTAAAGTTTTTAGCATGCCTTATCTCTAGTGATGCATGCTCATTGTCCATCTAGACCCCATTGGACCCCCTACATTGCTCAATCGATGCTTGCATCATGGCCTTAGGTTAGGTAGGATTACCTACTGAGTTTAAGTATACCAATAAGCAGAGGTAAAGAAACTTACCAGGATTCCCTTGTAACAACGAGCAAATCAAGAAAAGCCCAGCACAAGAATCGAGTGCCTACAACATTTGAATTGTAGTATGGTAAAGCATCCTCCATGGTAGACCTGGCCTAAGTTTCCTGGAAAGGGGCACAGAAAGGGTGAGGACCTCATTGTGCCTGGAGCCTATCACATCATGAGGCATTGAATGTGAATTGGGTCGTTTGGGAATGCATCCCCAATTGGGAGGTAAATTCTATCTAAGGTTGAATATAGGCAAGAGACAAATAACGAACAAGTATCGTGAGGGAAAGATGAAAAGGACTTTGAAAAGAGAGTCAAACAGTGCATGAAATTATCAAGAGAGAAGCAGATAGGGGCCAGCAATGCACCCCAGTTGGGTGTGGAATGACAAAAGTTGATCCACCGATCGACTTGAGGTGTGGACCACCTAGGTTATGGTAGTGGCCCAAGCTTGGGCTTTTGATATGCCCGTAAAGATCGTCATTGTAATCATGGAATATAGCATGCATTGTCTTAGCATGCCTCAACACTTGCATGTTCTTGGCATCGGCCTACGAGCTCCCCATTTGGCCTGTCTTGAAACATGGACTAAGGAGTCTAACATGTGTGTGAATCAATAAGCTAGGAAACTCGTAAGGCATAAGGAAGCTGATTGGCAGGATCCCTCGTGGGTGCACCATTGATCAACCTTGATAGTCTAAGAAGGGTTTAAGTGTGAGCATGCCTATCGAGACTCAAAAGATGGTGAACTATGCTTGAACTAGATGAAGCTAGAGGAAACTTTGGTAGAGGGCCACAGCGATATTGTCATACAAATCGTTCGTGTGATTTAGGTATAGAGGTAAAAGACTAATCGAACTGACTAGTAGCTAGTTCCCTTTGAAGTTTCCCTTAAGATAGCAAGAGTCTTTAGCAAGTTCTATAAGCTAAAGCCAATTCATAGCTAAAGCCCTCGACCTATTCTCAAACTTTAAATAGCTAGGGCGGTATGGTTGCTTCATTGAACAGTGCCATAGAATTGAGAACACCAAGTGAGCAATTTTTGGTAAGCAAAACTGGCAATGTAGGATGAATCAAAAGCTGGGTTATGGTGCCCAACTATATGCTAAACTAGAACCCATAAAGGTGTTGGTCAATTTAGACAGTGAAATGGTGGTCATGGAAGTCAAAATCTACTAAGGAGTGTTAACAACTCACTTGCCAAATCAACTAGCCCCAAAAATAGATGGCGCTTAAACGTGAGATCTATACTTGGCCATTAAGGTAAGAGCCAACCCTCGATAAGTAAGAGGGGGCGACGGTGCCATAAAACCCAAGGTGTGAGCCTAAGTAGAGTAGCCGTTGGTATGGATCTTGGTGGTACTAGCAAATATTGAAATGAGAACTTTGAAGGCCAAAGAGGGGAAAGGTTCCATGTGAGTGAGTCCAACATGATCTTCGAAAGGCATTTGGGGTTAAAATTCTTAAACCAAGATGCGATGATTGCTGGCAACATTAAAAGTCTAGAGACATTGGTGCCCTTTTGTTTAATGACCTGCCCACCTTAGAAATGCCTCAATTTGAGGGAAGGTCTAGTGGCTAGAAGAGCATCGCATGTCATTTGGTGTTTGGTGCACCTCTAGTAGCCCTTGAAAATCTAGAGGATCGAGTGCAGTTTGTGCTCGGTCATACTCATAATCATAATAGGTCTATAAGGTGAACTGCATCTGGTTGGTGGAATGCAGGTAAGAAAAGTTAGCAAAATGGATCTGTAACCTCAGGAAAAGGATTGGTTGTGAGGGCTGGGCATGGGGTCGCAGTCCTGATCCCATCAGGTACCAATGCACTACTTATACTGCTCTCATGGTGAGAGTAGGTCGATGCATGCTAGCTAGAGGATGGACTAGGAATGGCTCATTCAAGGCCCTTCCCTGGGCAATGAACAGTCAACTCAGAACTAGTTCAAAGAAGGGGAATCTGACTATTTAATTAAAACAAAGCATTGCAATGATCCTTGTGAATGCTTATGCAATTTGATTTCTACCTCTCTGAATGTCAAAGTGAAGAAATTCAACCAGGCACGAGTAAATGGTAGGAGTAACTATGACTCTCTTAAGGTAGCTGAATGCCTTTTTATTTAATTAGTAACATGCATAAATGGATTAATGAGATTCTTACTGTCCCTGTCTACTATTTATCAAAACCATAGCCAAGGGAACGAGCATGGTCGAATTAGTGGGGAAAAAAGACCTTTTTAAGCTTAACTTTAGTATGACTTTGTGAAATGACTTAAGAGGTGTAGTATAAGTAGGAGCCTTCAGAAGAAATTGAATTACCACTATTTTTAACATTATTTTACTTATTCTATCAATCAGAAGTGAGGAATGACCCCTTTTTTGGACCCAAGGTGAGTTTTAGTCAGTCAATCTAGGCAGAAGACATCGTCAGGTAGGGAGTTTGGCTACAGCGGCACATTTGTTAAAAGATAACACAAGTGTCGTAAGATGAGCTTAATAAGAGCAAAAATCTCATGTGTAACAAAAAGGTAAAAAGCACTTTTTATTCCGATTTCTGGTACAAATACAAACCATGAAAGCATGGCCTACCGATCATTTAAGCCATTGGAATTTAAAGATAGAGATGTCATAAAGGTTACCACAGGGATAACTGGCTTGTGGCAGCCATGTGTTCGTAGTAACTTGCTTTTTAATCCTTCGATGTCGGCTCTTGCTATCATTGTGAAGCAAAATTCACCAAGTGTTTGATTGTTCACCCACCAATAGGGAATGTGAGATGGGTTTAGCCCTTAGTCAAATGAATAGCCACCTGTTTTGCCACACATTGTTACACCTTGCTGGAAGGGACCCATCACACCAATCACATGCTTGCGGCACTGACTTTTCAATGCACCTTTCTGGACATGGTGCTTAGGTCAACCACATTCAAACAGCACCACCCATAATAGACCTTAACATGATGGCATTCAAACAATTCAATCATCTCACAAGTTGGGTCTTTTCAGCCCTTCCAAGGTCACCTCTCTAGGTGTGGTGCTTTAGACAATGGCCCTCGTGGTGACACCTTAATGCTTGCTATCTCATACTTAAAACTTAATGCTCAAATATCTCATGGGCTTCACTACCTTGGCTTAGTACCACCAGAAATCACAAGTCTCACCCATTTTACATGAAATCAATTTGGCTCTGCATGCAACAATATCTTCACGATGGTTCCATAACTTGTTTACCTTGACTCTGGCATAGCTCTTAGGGCATCTCAAAGTCCACTCAGTGTTGAAGATCCATTGATCCAACTATAAACATAGGATCTCTTGACCAGCTCTATCTTAGGGTTCACCAACCCACTCGGTACTCAAAGTCCATTGACCTACTCAAACTGGCCATCCCACTCACCGCATCTACTCAAAAATTCCATATTTGGCTTAACTTAATTGACTTTTCTTTGCCTTGCTCAAAGTCATCCAGTTTGCTGACTGGATGCAAACTTAAATGCCAATACCATTTGCTTTGCTCAACTTAATTGGTCCTCACCCAATGCCTTATCAACTGGCCCAATCCCACTTGCTCGTTCCACTAAACTGCACAATGTTTGTGGTCTGTTCAGTGCCACACCTTATAAGGCCTTCTTAGCATACTCTAGTGATCTTTTTGACCACCATAACTCATGGTTCATTGACCATTACAAACTCATGGCTTTAATCCTCAACCAACTTAAACTCATCTGCCTCTGTAGAATGGCTCCACACTTAGACCCTAAATACTCAGCTTGTAACCCCGGTTAGGGCACCTACACCACACAACAAGTGCACATGTTAGTCATTGATCTCAACACCTAACTCATTTCCCTTAGGACCACATACGTCTTGGTCCACATGGGCTTGCTCAAACACCATTCCAAGGTGTAAGCCCCTTTTGCATTTTAGTCTCATCTATTGTCCACCACTCAATAGGCATCACATACTCGTATGAGCCAACACCATTCACTAGGTGAGGCTAAACTCCTATGCCTTTTTGCTTAGCATCCAAGAGTTAACTCAAAGGCTTTCCACCTAGGCCAATTTTTTCCACAACACACATCAATGGCTTATTCTCTAGTCCCATAGCCATATTATCTCAATGGCACCTCGATAGCTCTCTTTGAGCTTAGCACTTTCTTGGTCTATAATTATCATGCTCATACCTGAGGCCACCTTGGACACACTACTAAGCCAAACATGGCTCTGATACTAAAATGTCATGAGCCACATGTTCCTTATATCAAAACCATGCATCCATGTGGCACCAAGACTACTCTTAGTTGAGGTCAGCCTTTCTCAAGTCCATTTCTCCATGGATAGATCATTTCCAATCGTTTAAGCCATATACTTGTGAGCCCTTCCTAGTTTAGACCCTATAAGGTCACCCACAACATTCTCAAACCCAATAAAGAGGAACCCAACTCCCCTTATCTTATCAGCCCATAACTCTCAAGGTGGCCACAACCACTTATCTCTATCCACAGGCATCAAGGTCTTGAGCATCGACTTGCCTTGCACATAAGGGCTCACAACCCAACACATTACTTACCCATATCATACACAAGCTCTTGTGCCTAGAACCCAAAGGCATAACACTAATGCTAGTCAGCAGCCAACCCCGAGCCATATTAAGCTCATCTCATCCCATGAAACTTATATCCTAGGGCCTCAGTCCTTAGCCTTATTTTGGGTTGCCTGAACTCATGATGGACACCTGATATCATCCCTATCAAGCCTAGGGAAAACTTGGGTGTGCTACCTACATGTAGCACACCTCTATCGATTGGCCACAAGGGTCTAGCAACATGTTTGCCTGCTAGCCCACTTATACCTAAGGCTTAATGGTGCCCCTCCTACATAAACACCATCTCACGATCCTTTCACCTCAAGGAAGGAAAACCAAGGCGCATAGCAAATGATATTGCCTAACCCTATGGTTCTAAGCAAAGGTACGATACCAGGTTCACCAACCCTAACCATCCTTAGATTTACCATGACTCGAGGAGACATTATGCCACACTCGTGACCTGATGATGCCTGCCCACCTAAACACCACATGTGCCTAGGAGTAGCTCACTTTAGACTACCTAGGCCCCTGTCTGTCTGCTAGCGAAGGGGGTGCTGGAGAGTTGCCACAATTCATCCCTTTATAAAGAGCATATAAGATTTCCTAGCCATCCTACTAGGAACAAAAAGACTATCTAAAATATGGACACTTTTTTCCCTAGCCATCTCAGGGCCTTTTTTCAACCAACTTAGTGCCTGGTGACTTGTCTCTTAGCCACCATAATTCCAAGATTCTGCTCATTTCTCCACCAACCCACTTGAGGGTAGCCACTTATAGCTTTGACTAACAGTAGCTCATTGGCTACTCAACTCTAGGGTGCCCGCCCATTGGCTCATACTCGCCCGTGCATCATGGTGCCTAGGGCTCAAACCCCCTGTACACATTACCACCAACATGTTTCAAGGCTTACACTACCCGTGCATAGCTCTTGGACCACTGTTTCAACCATAAGGCTTTGTCTATTGCTTAGCTCAAGGTCAGTCATGGTAGGATAGAGGCACACCAGGGCTAGACCATGACACTTTCCCATACTTACTATGTCGATGCCTTCATCGATGCCAAGATCGCACCCAACTCTTTTGTTTCACACAGTTGACATTTTCTCATATGTCTCTCACTTATGCCCTCAAAGATTGGGTAAAGATGCCATCACATGATGCACTACCTACAATACTCATTCATTGCCAATGTAGATGGGTCTCATCCCTACTTCATTTAGCTGTTGTGCTAGTTTCATTTTTGCTTGTCAGACTCAATCTCAGTTTCTCATTAAATGCCACTACACAGCTTCACCCTTGATCACTCCAAGTTGTGACCTTGAGGTAACCTTGTCAATCATGACCCTCAATAGAATGAATGGCCACTTGCTTTGCCATACATTGGTGCACCCCACTAGATATGACCCATCACACCAATTGTGTGCCTACGGCCCTGAACCTTTGATGCACCCCTCTAGATATGGTGTTTAGGTCAACTGCACTTATGAGGCACCACCCATAATAAACCTTAACATGATGGCTTCAAACGCTTTGGTCATCTCACAACTTGGGTCCTTTCGGCCCTTTCAAGGTCACCTCTCTAGGTGTGGCCCTTTGGCCAACTGTTCTTATGGTGGCACCTTAATGCTACTATCTTAGACTCAAACTCAATCTCAGATATCTCATAGGCTTCATTGCCTTGGCTTAGTACCACTAGAAATCACAAGTCTCCCGTACTTTTACTTGAACTCAACTTAACTTTACATGTAACCATATCTTTATGATGGTTCCACAACTCATCTGCCTTGACTCTAGCATATCTCATAGGGCATCTCAAAGCCCACTCTGTGCTTGAGAATCTAATGATCCAACTCTAAACATAAAGTCTTCGACTGGCTTGATCTTAAGGTTTTCCAACCCACTCGGTACTTAAGGTCCACTACTTGAACTCATAGCCATCCCTTTAGACACATCTACTCAAAGACTCCATATTTGGCTCAACTCAATAAGCTTTTCTCTAACTTGCTCAAACTCATCCGATCTGTTGACTAGAAGTGACCTTGAATGCCAATACCATTGACTTTTCTCAACTCAATCAGTCCTCTAACCCACATAACTTAAGGCTTCATCAACTAGCCATCTCCTGCTTGTTTGTTCCATTGAACTGTAAATTGTAGTGGTTTGCTGAGCATCACATCTCGTAAGGCCTTCTCTTTTAGCCAACACAAGCATGGCCCACTGACTGGCACACTCTCATGATCCTCTTACTACTAGAACTCATAGTTCATTGACCACCACAAACTCATAGCAATCTTTGGCCAACTCAAACTTATCTACCTTTGTAAAATGGCACCATGCTTGGATCCTAAATACTTGGCTTATACCCTCTCTAGGGCACCTGCACCCCAAAACAAGTGCATCTGTTAGTCACTAATCTCAATGCTCAACTTATGTCCCTCAAGACCACATGCATCTTGGCCCATATGGCCTTGTTCAAACACCATTACAAGGAGTGTGGCCCTTTTACATTTTGGTCTCATCTATTGTCCACCACTCAATGGGCATCGCATGTTCGCATGACCCAACTTCATTCACTAGGTGAGGCTAAACTCTCGTGCCTCTTCTTTTGGCATCCAAGAGTCTACTCAAAGGCCTTCCACCTTCGTAAATTTTTCTCATAGCACATATCAATGGCTCATTCTCTAGCCTACATAGGCACATAATCATAATTGTGCCTTGATAGCTTTCTTTGAGCTTGGCATCACCTAAGTCTATCATTATCATGCCCACTCTTGGGGCCACTTTAGTGCCAGTGCTAAGCCAAACATAGATCTAATACAAAAATGTCATAGGCTATGCATTCCTTAGACCGAAACCACATGTCTATATGGCACCAAGACTACTCTTAATCGAGGTCAGCCTTTGTCAAGTCCATTTCTCCTTGGATAGATTATTTTTGATCTTTTAAACTGCATACTCATAAGTTCTTCCTAGCTTAGATGCTGTAGGGTCACCCATAACATTTTCAAACTCCATAGTGAGGAGCCTAACTCCCCTTATCTCATCAACCCATGATTCTCGGTGTGGCTCGAAGCACCCATCTTTACCCATAGGCATCAAGGTGTCGAGCATTGACCCACTTTGTACACAAAGGCTTATAGCCCTGGTTCTCATGATACTATCTCATTTTGGCATTTTGAGAATCCAACACCATGCTTACCTACATCATACATAGCTCTCATGCCTAGAACCTAAAGGTACAATACCAATGCTGGTCAGCAACTAGCCTTAAGCCATAATAGGCTTCTCTCATCCCATGAAACTCATATCTTAGAGCTTCAGCCCTTAGCCTGATTTTAGGCTACCTGTATGCATTAATGACACATGATATCATGCCTATCTCACCTTAGGAAACTCAAGTGTGCAACCCACCTACAATATACATCTACCAATTGGCCACAAGGGTCTAGCATCATACCTGTCTGCTAGCTCGCTCATCCTTCAGGCTCGATGGTGCCTTTCTATGTAGATACCATCTCATGATCCTTCTAGCTAAATGAGGGAAAATCGAAGGGCATAGTGAATGTTATGGCCTAACCCCATGGTTTAATGCAAAGGTGTGATACAAGGCCCGTTGACCCCATCTATACCTAAGTTTACAATGACCTGAGGAGACATAGTGCCATAATCATGACCCAATAATGCCCGCCCACGTAAACACCATAAGTGCCTAGAAGTAGCTCATTTCAAACTAGTTAGGCCCTTGCCTACCCACTAGCTAAAGGGGTGGTGGAGAGTTGACACCAGTCATCCCCTTTTAAAGAGCGTAAGAGTTTTCCTAGCCATCATACCAAAAACTGTAAGACCATCTGAAATAGGGAAACTTTTCTCCTAGCCACCGTAGGGCCTTTTTTTAATCAACTCAATGCTTGGTGATCTGTTTCTTGACCACCATAACTCTAGCATCCAACTTTTTCCTTCACCAAATCACTTGAGGGTGCCCACACATGGCTTCAATCGATAACACCTGATTGGTTACTTAGCTCCAAGGTGCCCACCCATTGGCTTGCACTTACTTATGCATCTTAGGGCCTAGGGCACACATTGCTTGCACTCACTACCACCAACATGTTTCAGATCTTACATTGCTTACGTATAGCTCTTAGACCATTATCTCGACCACAAGGTCTTATTCGCTACTCAGCTCAAGGTTAACCATGGAAGACCAAGGCACACCAAGGCCTGACTATGACACTCTCCTACACTTACTATGTAGATGTCCTCATCGATGCCAAGACCATACCCAGCTTTCTTGTTGCATGCAGTTGACATTTTTCATTTGTCTCTCATTTGTGCCCTTAAGATTTGGGTTGAAATCCTGTCATATAAGACACAACCCAAAGTACTTGTTCATTGCTGATGTAGATGGGTCTCATCTTTACTCCACTGCACCTCTTGTTTTGTTTCCAATTCTGCCTATCAAACTCAATCTCAGTTTCTCATTAAGTGCCATTGGATTACGTCACCCATGATTACACCAAGTTGCAACCTCAAGACACCTTTGTCGATCATGACCTTTAGTTAAATGAATGGCCACTTGCTTTGCCACATATTGGTGCACCCAGCTGGATGTCACCCATCACACCAACTACATGTCTGTGGCACCGACTCTTTGATACACCCCTTTAGACATGGTGTTTAGGTCAACTACACTCATGTGATAGCACCTATAATAGACCTTAACATGATGGCATTCAAACACTTTGGTCATCTCATAACTTGGGTCCTTTGAGCCTCTCCATGGCCACTTTTCTAGGTATGGCCCTCCGGCCAACTATCCTTATGGTAGCACCTTAGCAGTTTCTATCTCGGACTCAAACTCAATGCTTAGATATCTCATAGACTTCACCACCTTGGCTTAGTACCACCAAAAATCACAAGTCTCCCCCACTTTCACTCAAACTCAACTCAGCTTTGCACATAACCATATTTCTATGATGGTTCCATAACTCGTCTACCTTGACTTTATCATAGCTGATAAGGCATCTCAAAGCCCACTTAGTGCTTAAGGATTCATTGATCCAACTTTAAACATAGGATCTCCTAATTGGCTACATCTCAGGGTTCACCAACCCACTCAGTAGTCAAGGCCCATTGACTTACTCGAACTCATAGACATCCCATTGGCTGCATCTACTTAAGACTCCATATTTGGCTCAACTTAATCAGTTTTTCTTTACCTTGCTCAAACTTGTCCAATTTGCTAACGGATGCAAAGTTGAATACCTATATCATCAACTTTGCTTAACTTAATCGATCTTTTGATCCACAGAACTTAAGGCCTTATCAATTGGCCAACTCCTACTTGTTAGTTCCACTGAACTACACACTATCGTGGTTTGCTGAGCACCACATCTTATAAGGTTTTCTCTCTTGGCCAACATAAGCATGGTCCACTAACTGGCACACTCTCATGATCCTTTGACCACTAGATTTTAGGTTTATTGACTATCATAAACTTATGGTTTCAATCATCAGCCAATTTAAACTCATCTGCCTCTATAGATTGGTTACGCGCTTAGAACCTAAATACTCAGCTTCTACCTACACTAAGGCACCTACACCACATAAAAAGTGCATATGTTAGTCATTGATCTTGATGCTCAATTCATGTCCCTTGGGATAATATGCATCTTAGCCAACATGGCCTTACTTAAAAACCATGTCAAGATGTGTGCTTTTTTTGCATTTTGGTCTCATCTATTGTCCACCATTTAATAGGCATTATATGCCTACATGAGCTAACATCATTCACTAGGTGAGGCTAAAATTTTGTGCTCTTTTGCTTGGCATCCAAAAGTCCACTTAAAGGCCTTCTACCAAGGCCAATTTTTCCCACAGCATGCATCAGTGGCTCATTGTCTGGCCCACATAGCCATATTACCATAATCACACCTCGATAACTCTCTTTGAGCTTAGCACCCCCTTGGTCTATCATTATTATGCCCACACCTGGGGCCACCTTAGTCTAACCACTAAGCAAACATGGCTCTAATACTAAAATGTCATGGGCTATGTGCTTTTTGACCCAAACCACACATCTGTGTGGCACCAACACTATTCTTAGTTGAGATCAACCTTTTTTAAGTCCATTTCTCCAAAGATAGATCATTTTTAATCCTTCAAGCTACATACTCACCTCTTAGGGTCACCTACAGTAGTCCCAATCTTAATAAGAAGGAACCCAACTCTTTTTATCTCATTATGCCATGATTTTCAAGATGACCTCAAGCACCCATCTTTGCCCGTAAGCATCAATGCCCTAAACATCGACCCACCTTGCACATATGAACTCACGTCCTAGTTCTCATGATATTATCCCATTCTAGCATGGTGAGAACCTAACACCATTCCTGCTTGCTTCATAAGCAAGCTCTCATGCCTAGAACCTAAAAGTGCAACACCAATACTGGTAATAGCCAATGTCAAGCCACACTAGGCTTGTCTTATCCCATGAAACTCATATCTCTAGGTCTTAGCCCTTAGCCTCATTTTAGGCTACTCACACACATGATAAAGACTTGACACCATGCCTATCCCATCTCAGGGAACTCACATGTGCTACCCTCCTATAGCACACCTCTACCTATTGGCCATAAGGGTCTGGTAACGTGCCTGCTTGCTAGCCCACTCATCCATCAAGCTTGATGGTGCCCTCCTATGCAAACACCATCACATGATCTTTCTAGCTCATGGAAAAAAAATTGAGAGGCACAGCGAATGCTACCACCAAACCCTAGAGTTTAACATAATAGTGTGATACGAGACCCATCAACCCTAAACATCCCCAAGTTTACAATGACCTAAGGAGACACCATGCCACACTCGTGACCAGATGATGCCTACCCACCTAGACACCACATATGCCTAGGAGTAGCTCATTTCAAACTAGCTAGACCCTCACTTGCATATTAGCCAATAGGGTGGTGAAAAGCTGACACCAGTCATCGCCTATAAAAGTGTGAGAGATTTCCCAACCATCTTACTAGGAACCATAAGAGTATCTATAATGGAGACACTTTTCCATAGCCACCTCAAGGCCTTTTTTCAACCAAATTAGTGCAAGGTGACCTATCTTTTAACCACCATAATTCCATCATTTCACTTGTTGCTCCACTAACCCCCTCAAGGGTGCTAGCATTTGGCTTCGATTGATAACACTTGATTAGCTATTTGGCACCAAGGTGCCTACCCATTGGCTTACACTTGCCTACGCATCTTGGGGCCTAGGGTTTACACCACCCATGCACACTATCACCAACATGTTTCAAGGCTTACGCTATCTGTGCATAACTCTTAGACCACTGTTATGACCATAAGGCCTTATCTATTGATTAGCTCAAGGTCAGTCAGGGTAGGACTAAGGTACACCATAGCCTGACCATAACACTAGGCACATTGGCATAGAACCTTATAGAAGAGTTAGATACAAAAATAGGTATGATTACTGTAGCATCAAGTAGAAAAGCTTCTAGAAGGTCTGAGGCATGGGCATTCTACAAATGAGCCTAGAACCTTATAGACTCGATGGGCCATAAAGTGTCTAGAACCAACTCTTTTCTTAAAATTCCCTAATCAACCTTATATGTATCTAGGGGCCTTGGAACCTTCTAGAATATATATAAGAGCCAAACACTTAGCTCCTTACTTTGGCTCCTTAGTGACCACATAAGCCATAGGGGCTTAAATATAAATAAAGGTGCCATATTCCCCCTAAGACCAACTTATGAACTTTTGAACTTTTGAACCAATAAGCTATTCAAGCACATTTGTACATAGCCACATTGTTCCAGCAATAGAAATGATTTTGTGTTCTTTCACTAATGCCTTTTTAGTGTGCTATAGTGTTCGATTATCTTTAGGGCCTGACTAGTCTTGGTGAGTGGCACACTCACTTGACTAGGTTAAAGGCTAACTTAGGCATATATGAATAGTAATTTCCTATCTAAAGCCATATGGTTACAAGGATTGATGCCCATGACAGTTGGTATCAAAGCACAGTTTGGTATGTAACCCTAATCTAAGACAATGTCTACTTTTGAGATGAGCCACCAACACATTGAAAAGAAAATAGCTTGTAAGACATGCATTATTGGAAAGGGCAAGAAAAGCACCAAAAAGGACATGATCTCAGCGTTTGATGCTCAGTTGGCCAAGGTTGAGTTGGCCGTGGCTAAAATGTGAGACAAGTATGAAGACTAAATGGAAGAATTGGTTTTAGAGAAGATCACAAAAGAGTTAAGGCAAACTTTTTCCAAAAAGATTAAAAGCCTTACCCATAAGAACTTTACCTTATAAGCCTTGGTGGAGGCCACGAAGGAGGAGATGGAATAGCTTAAGAGAAAGCTCTCCACATGCAAGGCAACCATAAGGGGAGGTATACTCATAAGGACTAAGGTCAAGGTTCCTAAGTCGAAGGAGTACAAGGGAACATGGTTCATAAATGATGTAGACAACTTTTTATGGGGCATGGAGTAGTATTTCCATGTACTAGGCATCAAAGATGATGCTATTAAGGTAAGCACCACCTTTATGTATCTTATGGACATTACACCTCTATGGTGGCATTATAGGTTTGATGATGCCAAGCGCAGGGGTGCTACCATTGGTCGTGGCAGTTACTTCGACCATTATCAGTACATGCTTCAACCACCATTGACACATATTGGTTGTTTGTGAAGGTAATTCCCTTAAACACCATCGACACATGTTGGGCCATATACCATATACGGGTATCCTGGGTCGGGGCCATGTACCATACATACCATGACTGAGTAGTAGGTAGGTTCAGGCACATCTTCATATTTCTACCAAGTTAATGCCATTTTTATGGCTTGTAAATTCATATAAGTGCTCACTAGTGCCTGCATCTTAGCCTTGCTCAATGCTACCAAACATGAACACTAGTCCTAAGTATCTAAAGTCTTGATCACTACTTGTACTACTATTTTAGGCTAGCTCCCTATGACTTGGGCCTCTATTATGCCTCAAGACCTAGTCTTCTTAGCTGTCAGACCTTATCCTACTAGAACTGAAACTGCTTCTTGACTCAAAACGTACTTTTAGTCCTAGACCAGCTTACAGATCATGACACATGCACATGTCATGACCACCATCGACTCCCAATGACCCTTTGAACCACCATTAAGACATATTAGCTCTTAGTCTCAGCACATGCATTAACTATCATCGACATATGATAGCCCTTAGTATAGGTTATTACCTCAAACACCATCACCAAATGCTGACACTTGGCATGGCATGTGTACTATAACCCTCCTATCACTCTTCTATCCCTTCCAAGGTACTTGTCCACCCCTCAAGCTCTATCAACATCAAATGACTCTTGGTGTATGTGTCATAAGCTTTAGTCTTAAGCCAAACTTTGTATGTCCTTAGTTAAGGAATTAACTCAATATGCTCGAGTCAGCATATGAAACTCAAGTGCTCAGCATAATTTTATCTTATCGAAAGTTTTGTTGCAATATTAAGACTTTTAGAAGCCTTCAATCTGATCCTTCCAAGATTATGTTTAGGCATCCTCCATTTGGGTCTAACCATGCACTCGCACCTTAATCATCAGTGCCCTTGTGTCATGGTTAGGCCCTAGTTTACCTTGGTCATACCATGATTAACCCTGAGCTGAGCAGTGAATGAGGCCTTATGGTCAAGATAGTGTTTCTAAAGCTATGCGTGGCTAGTGTAAGCCCCAAAACATGTTAATGATAGTGTGTGTAGGTGGTGTGAGCCCTAGGCCCCAAGACATATAGGTAAGTGTGAGCCAATGGATAGGTGCCTTAAAGGCAGGTAGCTAATCGAATGTTATTGGTCAAAGCCATGCACAGGCATCCTTAAATGAGTTGGTGGAGTAACGAATGGAATGCTAAAATTATGGTGGCTAGGAGATAGGTAATTAGGCCTTGAGTTGGTTGAAGAAAGGCCTTGAGATGGTTAGGGAGAAAAATGTCCCCATTTCAGATAGTTTTATGGCTTCTGGTCAGATGGTTGGGAAATATCTTATGCTCTTTATAGGCAGACACTGGTGTTGGCTCTTCACCCCTTTTGGCTAGGATGTAGATGAAGGCTTGGCTACTCTAAAATGAGCTACAAGATATATATGATGTATAATTGAAGGGGCATTATTAGGTTATGAGTATGGCACGATGTCTCCTCAAATCATTGTAAACCTGAAGATGATTGGGGCTAGTAGGCCTCGTATCATGCCATTACATTAAACCATGAGTTAGATGTTAGCGTTTACCATGCCCCTCGATTTTTTCTCCTTAAGCTAATTTGATGAGTAACCAAGGATCATGAGATGGTGTTTGTGTAGAAGGCACCATTGATCTTAAAGGATGAGTGGGCTAGTAGGAAAGCACACTACTAAACCCTTAAGGCCAATTGATAAATGTGTGATGTAGCTAGGATAGCACACTAGATTCCCTTAAAGTGGGATGAGCATGATGTAAGGTGCCCATCATATAGGTAGGCAGCCTAGAATGAAGTTAAAGGCTAAGGCCTTAAGATATGAGTTTCATGAGATGAGATAAACCTAGTGTGGCTTTGAGCTAACTATTGACCAACATTTATATTGTGCCTTTAGGTTCAAAGTACGATATAGGCTGGCATGGTGTTGGGTTCTTCCAGGCCATAATAAGATAAAATTATAAGAACAGGGCTGTGTGCCCTTATGAGTAAAGTAGGTCACTACTCTGGATCTTGATGTATATAGGCAGAGATAGGTGCATAGGGCTACCTTAAATTTCATGGACTAAGAATTGTGATGGGAGTTAGGTTCTTCCTTATTAAGTTTAAGAATGTGCATATGACTCTATGTGGCTTGAGGTAAGAAGGGTTCACCAGTATGCATTTGAAGGATTAAAAAATGATTTATCCATGGAAAAAGGGACTCATAAGAGGTTAACCTCACCTAAGAGTAGTCTTGGTGCCATATATACATATGGTTTCTGTCTAAATAACACGTGGCCCATGACATATTGTATCAGTACCTAGTTTAGCTCAACTATGGGACTAAATTGGCCTCAGGTGCGAGCATGTTAACGATATATTGAAATGGTAAAAAGCTCAAAT
This sequence comes from Durio zibethinus, assembly GCF_047325235.1. Classification (NCBI taxonomy): domain Eukaryota; kingdom Viridiplantae; phylum Streptophyta; class Magnoliopsida; order Malvales; family Malvaceae; genus Durio; species Durio zibethinus. The sequence goes on from NC_143171.1 coordinate 907,300, forward strand.
AAAGCTATCAGGTTGAGAATGTGATAAAATGGCTATGTGGGCTCAAGAAGGAGCCATCAATGTGTCCTATAGGAAAATTGGCTTTAGCGCAAGGCCATTGAGTAGGCATTTAGATGCCAAGTGAAAGAGCATGAGAGTTTAGCCTCACCTAGTGAATGGCATTGGCTCGTGCAGACATGCGATGCCCATTGAGTGGTGGAGAATAGATGAGACCAAAATATGAAAGAGGCATAGACCATGGAATGATGTTAAGCAAGGTCATGTCGACCAAGATGTGTCTGGTCTTGAGGGATTTGAGATGAGCTTATTGAGATTAATTACTAAAATAAGTGCACTTATTATGTGGTACAGGTGTCCTAGCAAGGGTACGAGCCAAGTATTTGGGTCCAAGCATAGAGTGACTTTATAAAAGTAGAGGAATTTAACTTGGCTAAGGATTGAAGCCTTGAGTTTGTGATGGTCAATAGACCATGCTTATGTTGGTCGAGAGAAAAGGCTTTATGGGTGTGGTGGACAGTGAACCACAATTGTGTTTAGTTTGTAAAGCAAACTAGCAGGAGTCAGGCAGTTGATAAGGCCTTACAACTTGTCTAGGTTAAAAAACTAATCAAGTTGAGTAAGCCAATGGTACTGGCAATCAAATTGCATTTGATTAGTAGACTGGATGAGTTTAAACAAGTCAAAGGACTTGGTGCTTAAAGTAGTAAAATGGATCTTAGAGTTTTGTGTAAGCCTTAAGTTGGCCTTTTGAAGATAAGTTATGGAACCATCATGGAGACATGGTTGCATGTAAAGTTGAGTTGAGTTCAAGTAAAAGTTGGGAAGATGTGTGATTTCCTACGAAATTAAGACAAGGTGTGAAGCTTATAAGATATAAGAGTATAAGTTTGAGTTCAAGATAATAAGCATTAAGGTGCCACCACAAAGGTGGTTGGCTAGAGGGCCACACTTAGAGGGTTGACCATGAAGGGGCCAAAATGACTTGAGTTGCAAGGTGACCAAATCGTTCAAATGCCACCATGCTATGGTTTATCATGGGTGGTGTCGTATGAATGTGGTTGACCTAAACACCACATTTAGAGGGGTGCATCAAAGAATTGGTGCCATAGGTATATGGTTGGTGCGATAGGTTACATCGATGTGTGGCAAAATAATTGGTCATTCATTCTACTGAAGGTTATGATTGACAAGGGTGCCTCGAGGTCAAAACATGATATGATCATGGGTAAAGTAGTACAATGGCACCAACGACATGAAACAACTGTAGACTAGAGGTGGAATCAATACAATGATGCATTAGAGCTATGATGATCCCTTTACATCGATAATGGATGAGTACAATAGGTGGTGCCTCATGTGATGAGATCTTAAACCAATCTTTAAGGGCATAAGGGAGGGACATATGAGAAAATGTCAATTGTGTGCAACAAGAGAGTTAGGTGTGGTCTTACCATCGATGAGAGCATCGACATAGTAAATAAAGGAAAATATCATGGTCAAACCCTATTATGCCTTGGTCCTGCCATGATTAACACTGGGCTGTTTAGCAAACGAAGCCTTATGGTCAAGAAAGTGGTCCTGAAGCTATGTGTAGGTAATGTAAGCCCCAGAACATGTTGTGCATAGTGTGTGCAAGCAGTGTGAGCCCCAAGCCTTAAGATGCACGAGCAAGTGTGAGCCAATGGGTGGGTGCCCTGGAGTTGGGTAGCCAATAGGATGCTATCAGTTAAAGCCATGCACGAACACCCTCGAGTGGGTTGGTGGAGCAACAAGTGGAACGCCAGACTTATGGTGGCCAAGAGACAGGTTATTGGGCCTTGAGTTGGTTGAAGAAAGGTCCTAAAGTGGCTAAATAGAAAGGTGTCCCCAATTCAAACAGTCTTATAGTTTTTAGTAGGATGGCTAAAAAACCTCTTATGCTCTTGCTGGGTAAGTGAGGGCCTGGCTAGTCTGAAATAAGCTATTCCTAGGCATATATGGTGTCTAGGTGGATAGGTATCGTTGAGTCATGAGTGTGGCATGATGTCTCCTTGAGTCATGGTAAAACCAAGGATGATTAGGGCTAATAGGCTTTATATTGTGCCATTGCAATAAACTATGGGGATAGATGTTAGCATTTGTTATTCCTTTTATTTTCCTTTCATTGTACTAGTTCGATGAGCAACCAAGGATCATAAGATGGTGTTTATGTAGGAAAGGCACCATTGAGCCTAAAGGATGAGCAGGCTAGTAGGTAGGCACACTGCTAGACCCTTTTGACCAATTGGTAGAGGTGTTCTGTAGTTAAGGTAGCACACCTAAGTCCCTTGAAATGGGATAGGCATGATGTAAGGGGTCCATCATGCATGCAGGTAGCCTAGAACGAGGCTAAGGGCTAGGGTAAAAAAATATGAGTTTCATAAGACAAGAGCCTAATGTAGCTTTAGGCTCGCTACTAACCAGCATTTGTGTTGTGCCTTTGGGTTCAAGCATGGTGTTGGGTTCTCACCAAGCCAGAATAAAATAAAATCATAAGAACTGGGGTTGTGCACCCTTATGAGCAATGAAGGTCGCTGCTTGGGATCTTGATGCCTATAGGTAAAATAGGTACTTAGAGCCATCTTGAGATTCATAGACAAAGAATTATGATGGGAGTTGGGTTTCTCCCTATAGAGTTTGGGAATGTGCATGTGACCATATGGGTTCAAGCCAAGAAAAGCTCATGAGTATGTAGCTTGAAGGATTAGAAAATGATCTGTCCATGGAGAATAGGACTTGAAAAAAGGCTAACCTAGACTAAGAGTAGTCTTTGTGCCGCATAGACATATGGTTTTAGACCAAGGAATGTGCAACCTATGACACATTGCCTGTGTCTAATTATGTGCTTGACATCACTCACTAGTGCCTATACGTGGGCTTGGTTCAATTCTACCAAACCTAAACACCTTGCTTAAGCCTTTGGAGTCTTGATCACTGCCCATAACACTATTTTGTGCCAGTTCCTTATGACCTAGGCTTTAAGTAGGCCTCAAGGCCTAGTCTTGTTGGCTATCAGCCTTGTCTCGCTAGAACTAGAACTACTCTTTAACTTATATAGAACCCCTGGGCTTGGAATAGTTTGTGGATCATGACACATGTACATGCCTTGACCACCATCGACACCGAATGACCATCGATGCATGCACAAGCCTTTACCACCAATAGGACTTATTGGCCCTTTGTCTTGGCACATTTTCAACCAATATCAAGACATGCTAGCCTTTGGTATAGACAATTCCCTTGAACACCATAGGCACATGTTGGGCCATGCACTACACACGGGTGTCTTGGGCTCGAGCTGTACACCATGCATTTCATAATTGCACAGTAAGTGGGTTTAGGCACATCTTTATATTTCTGCCATGCCAATGCCATTTTTATGGCTTGTAAATTCATATAATGGTCCACTAGGCCTTTATGTGAAGTTTGATGGCAAAATGACTTGTTTTTTATTTTTCACAATTTTCATAATTTTTAATAGTTAAGGATTTTTTGAAATTGTTTTAAAAGGTGTTTTGGCCTTAAATTTAGTATACGTGATCCTTGTATTTTTGTTGGCATCCACAAGAAAATTTAGCTAAAAAAATTGAAGTGTAGAAGATTTTGTGGCCATTTGAAAAAGGCATCCTTACTTTAAGCACTTGAATGGCTACTAGCTGCTAACTTGTAAAAGCTCTTATGCTCTTTAAAGGGGTGCTAGTCATCGAGGTTCCTTAGAGGATAAGAGGACACTATAAGGGCCAACGATGAACACCTATCACACATCATGTGCATATTGCCCCTTGGCCCCCCACTTCCAATCATTAAAACCCTCAATGCCACCGGATAGGTTCTTTATTGATGCTTTAATAATGGTACCCTAGGCAAAAAAATGCAACACCAGTACATGCTTGAGCCTAGCATGTCCACCATGGCCTAAAATCAAACTTTGATTGGCATGTCCACATACCTAGATCAACAATAATAGAAGATGGCCCTTAGTGTGGGAAGTTACCTCGAACACTATTGGCACATGCTGACTCTTGGTGTAGGCACTTACCTTGAACACCATCATCTCATGTTGGGCCTTGTTGTGGTACATACCTCAACCACCATTAGCACTTGCAGACCTTTAAAGTAGGATATGCCTGTTTGAAAAAAGTGTTTCCTTTTTAGACACTTTAATGTCTACTACTAGCACATCATAAACTCTGTCATGCTCTTTAGTGGGTGTTTTTCGGGCCCCCCTCTCACCCTATTAGGGGAATAGGTGTGCGTGGTGGGCCTATCATTATGTACATCCATGACAATGTACATGGAGCAAAATCTAAGCCATGCATGCCTTCTAGCCATGTTATCTAGTAGTTGGTTTCTCCGATGACCCATAAGCACCCATGGCTTCGACTAATTAGCATGCATATGGATAAAGGGCTCGACTGTGCTGAGCTCTAGCTCATGCACATGGCTGATGTTGCCCCAAACCACAAACCAAATCCTTATGTCATAGCCAAGACTCAAGCACCAAGCTTGTGTGACTCCAGGGCATGAGAATGGACTCTTCCACATCCCAGATCAGCCTAATACAAGAAATAGTGGATAGACACTTTAGACTATAGGGCTTGGCTGCCTTCTATGCTACAAAATGAAAAGACACAATAAGGCTAACAAGAAGAAAGGCTAACAAAAAAACCACAAAAAGGTTCAAGGTAAGAGTAAGGATGTTATTACTCAATGGTTCTAGTTTGTGTACAATAAGGGTGGGGGACTTCTATTTATAACTGAGTCCCCCTTATAATCCCTTGATTCTAAGAGCTAAGATACAATCCTTGATTCAAGGGGATTCAATGCTAGTACACAATCCTTGACTTGTTAAAATCTTGCTAGGCACCGAGCTTTATAGAAGCCTTTAAATTTGATCTTCTCAAGATTGTGTTCAGGCTTGCCTACACCTGTGCCGGATCATGCACCCACACCTTGATCATTAGCACCCATCACTAGGCTTGGCTCAATTTTGCTAAACCTAAACACCTTCTTAGAGCTTCTAGAGTCTTGAACATTGCCTACCCCATTGTTCTAAGCTAGTTCCCCGTGACTTGGACTTCTAATGTGCTTTAAAGCTTGGTTCACTTGGCTGTCAGACTTTGTCCTATTAAAACTTTAATTGTCACTTGACTTGGTGAAAACCCCTAGGCCTAGACCATCTTATAGACCATGACACTCTCCCCTACTTATTTCAGCAATGCGCTTATTGCTAGGGGATGATGCACCCACCTTGCATGCCGATTCTGACTCATACCCCATGAACTAGTTTTATAACATTTTGATTCCATACTCAAACATGTACTTTGCTAGCTTTCATTGTTTTCAATCTTTTATTCCTTAGCACTCTACTATAATGGTCTTTTTCACATGCACTACCAATGTTTTAAGAGCTTCCTCTAAGTTACTTATGGCACACTCTTTTGTAGGAATGTTGCTGTACTATAGCATTCATGTTATGGCACTCAACTACCGATGGTTTCCCTTTATTGACTTCTTTAGAGGTCCCAACCCCTCAGTAGTCTTGACTAGCACTTGGTCGTTCCTCCTTAGGCTCCTTCTAGTGTTATTTACCATTACCACTCTTACCTTCGAATAGCCCTTTTGCCCACTTGATTGTTGAAAGCTTCGGGCACTCCTTGACCTAATGTGGACTAGCACAAAAATAGCAACTCAAGAGCCACTTGCTCTTACTGGTGGCTCTATTGGTCTTGAGAAATTTGGGCTTCCTTATAGCCTTTTCCTCCTTTAAGGAACAAACATTGGTGTCTCCCTCACTCTGGCCTTTTCCCTTCAACCTTGGAGACTTAGTGCACTCAACCAAAGTAATCAATTTGTAGCAATTCTAGCCTGACTCGACTCACGCACGCCTCTTCATTATAGATTGGCCTTTACCCATGGCTTGACTCTATCAATGAAATGCTTAGATGCCTCCACTCTAGGTCCTAAGCCCACACTAGCAACCATAGTAGCTCGTAATACAGCATGGTCAACCTTAAGCTTGGCTAGCTCCTCTTGCAAGGTTGTCAACTTAGACTCCAATGCCTTATTATGATGCATAAGCTTCTTCATTACCTTATTTGAGGATCCCTCAATGTCCTTGAACCAATTTTTTCTTTGAAGAATGGCCTCCTCACATTTCACTCATTGAGTGCTTATCGACACATATCTTGCTAATGCTTTCCCCCACTTGTCTGTAGTTTGGTGCTCTCATTTTAGCCCTTTGTTTGGCTTTCCCTAGCCATGCCATAGCCCAAAACACATAAACTATTAGACCATAAATGACAAACCAAAGGATTACCTCAACTCTAGTAAGCACTCAAGTAATTTGGTTTTGGTTCTCGTAAACTAGCACACCAGTCTATCAGCATGTTACATTAGCATAGCATGCCTAGCACACTCACAGCACATAGGAACAATTTGTCGAGCACCTATCCTACACTCTAGCATGCATACACCTACCACACTAAGAGTGTTTCACTAGTACATGAGCATAATAGCCCTTCTAAGATGCCTACAGCAAGCAGTAACCTATCTACACCACATAGTCAAATGTCTACACACATAGTAGGATGCCTACACAACTCACCATAATGCCCACACACCACACCAAGATGCCCTCATGCAAGTCCCTTAACAAGCACTGACACTAACTCTAGCTTTCCATACTCTGAACTAAGGCTCTAGTCACCACCTTTGGTTTGATCTAAGTTCTGATACACCCTAGTATTTGGTTCTACTACCTACTCTAAAAGCTCCCTCAAACTAGCCTCTAATACCACTTGTCATAGGCCAAGACCCAAGCTCCTGGCTCATGCAGCTCCAAGACATGCGAATGGACTATTTCACATCCCAAATTAGCCTAACAAAAGAAACCATGCACGGACACTCTAGACTACGGGGCTTGGTTGCACAATACATTGCACAACAAAAGGGCATAGCAAGTTCTAAAAAAATGGCTAACAAAAGAACAATAAAAAGGTTTAATGTAAGAGAAAGATGTTATTACTTAATGGTTCTGGTGTGTGTACAATAAAGGTAAATGACTATTTATATTAGTCCTTCTCACAATCAGTGTTTGAGATTCATTCCTAAACTCTAGAGATTACAATGGTTTGAATCGCTTGATTCTAGGAGCTATGTTACAATCTTTGATTCTAAAGGATTTGGTGCTGCTACTTAATTTTTGACTTGCTAAAATCATGCTAAGCATCAGGCTTTCTAGAAACCTTCAAATCAGATCCTCCTAGGATTATGTTCAGTCATGCCCACACTTAGGGCCAACCATGCACTGCACCTTGATCATCAATGCTTTTCTAGGTTTGACTAAGTGGCCATGCATTGCTCACCAATGCTGCCCCCATGCCTGGCTCAATCTTGTCAAACTTCAACACTATCCCTAAGCTTTTGGAGTCTTGATCACTATTTGCCCCACTATTTTGGGCTAGTTTTCCATGACCTAGACTTTCAATGCACCTTAAGGCCTGGTTGCCTTAGCTATTAGACTTTGTCTCGCTAGAACTTGAATTGTCACTTGACTTCGAAAAACCTCTAGGCCTGGACTAGCTTGCAGATCGTGATACTTAGATTAGGTAATGGCTTTTCGAGATGGTACAAGTAGAAGCTATACTTGTAGGCTAGGTTTGGCCAAGTCTTTTAATTATTTGGCAATCTTATGATCCCTTGTCATTGACCATAAAAAATGCCTTAGCCTGGCCAAGCCTATTCACGTGCCTGGCCAAACCCGTTCACGTGTCATGGGCTGATTGCTTAAGCCTAGCACCCATGTGGCCTTAGCTTGAAAACTATTATCCATGTGCCTAAGTCATCATTTTTTCTCACTCTGTGCTAAACACTTATGCTGTGCACTTCATTGGCTTCTTAGGAGCTTGGGAGAAAGCTAGGAAAAAAAGTTAAAGCAATTGTAACTTTTATTTACTTGATGCTATATACAATTGTTGAATGCCCAAGTCTATGACTTGGTTCTTCTTACTTATGGTTACAATGAATGTAAGTGTATTGCCATTAAAGGCCTTCTAGACAATTCTAGGGTGCCTAGGCTCTAATAAGGTTGGCTAAGGCCTTTCTAGAGATATGCTAGCTTCAAGCTTCCTATCAAGCCCCTGGGTTTGAAAGAGTCTGGGCACTCCTACTAAGTGCCCATGTCTAGCATGTTCCAGAGCCTTCTCCATCTAGATGCCCATAGCTAGGGTCTTTTAGAAGCTTTTTCATCTAGGCGCTATTGTGCCCATCACTATGCCTGTGTCATAAACTCCAAACTTAAGCCTAAATCCATGCAACTTTAGGGCTTGGAATTAACTCTGTATGCCTAAGTTTAGCCTTAGCAACTAGCATGTAGGCAAACAAGAACAAGAAAAGGTGGAATATGCAAGTTAGAGAACACAACAAAATGCTAGAATATGCTTTGTGTATTACTAAAATAGAATGTGAAGATGTGTGTACAATTGAAGGTAGGGTGACCTTTTATTTATAATTGAGGCCCTTAACTCTACTTGCAGCTATCTCTTAAAATAAAAAGATTTACAAGATTCCTAAAAATCAAGTATTACATAGATTACATAGATTATATGAGGCTCATCCTGATTTTTAGGGTCAACTAGATCTTTCTACTGAATACTACTAATCTTGGATGCCTCTAGAATATTTTGGATTAGCATAGTTCTCCTAAGTCCACCTGGGTGAGGTGTGGGGATGTTGTGAGCCTGGCCCTAGCTGTGCAGGTAGGCTTGCATGTTGTGCGAGAAGTCTAAACTTTTTCCCATGCTTATTGTGCCAACTTGCACAACTGTCTTTGGTGCTCGACCCTTAGTCCTTAGTGCTCGGGTCTATGTACTTAGTGTATCCGCTCTGGGCATAAGGGAAAGATGAAAAGGACTTTGAAAAGAGAGTCAAAGAGTGCTTGAAAATGTGGGGAAAAAAGTAGATGGGGGCTGGCAATGCACCCCAGTTAGATGTAAATAGGTGAAAGTTGGTCCACCAATTGGCTTAGGGTGTGGACCGATGTAGGTCACAATGATAGCCCAAGCTCGGGCATTTGATATGCCCATGGAGATGTCATCACCATAATCATGAAATGTAGCACATGCCATATCAATGTGCCTTGGCACATGTGTGGTCCTAGCATCACCCTAAATTTCTTTATCTAGCCCATATTGAAAATGGACCTAGGAGTCTAAATGTGTGCTAGTCAATGGGCTAGAAAACCCATAAAGCATAAGGTAGCTAATTTGCAAGATCTTTTATGAGTGTATTGCCAACTGACTTTGATCTTTTAAAAAGGGTTTAAGTGTGAGCATGCTCGTAGAGACCCAAAAGATGATGAACTATACCTAAGTAAGGCGAAGCCAGAGGAAACTTTTGTGAAGGCCTATGGCACTACTGACATGCAAATCTTTCATCTGATTAGGTGTAAGGTCAAACGACTAATCGAACCATCTAGTAGCTAGTTCCCTCCAAAGTTTCCCTTAGGATAGTTGGAGCCCTTAACAAGTTCTATTAGGTAAGGCCAATGATTAAAGGCATCGGAGGCATAACATCCTTAACCTATTCTCAAACTTTAAATAGGCAAAATGGCATGGTTGCTTCATTGAGCCGTGCCATAAAATCGAGAGCTCTGAGTGGGCCATTTTTGGTAAATCGAACTATCAATGTGGGATGAATCAAAAACCAGGTTACAGTGCCCAACTATGTATGAACCTAAAACCCATAAAGGATGTTGGTTGATTAAGACAATAGGATGGTGGTCATAGAAGTTAAAATCCACTAAGGAGTGTGTAATAACTCACCTACCAAATCAAGTAGCCTCGAAAGTGGATGGCACTTAAGTGCATAACCTATACCCAATTGTTAGGGCAAGGGCTAAGCCCCAATGAGTAAGAAGGTGCAACGGTTATTGTAAAACTTAAGGTACAAGTTCTAGTAGAGTAGCTATCAGTGCAAATCTTGGTGGTAATAGCAAATATTCAAATGAGAATGAAAAGGGGAAAAGTTCCATGTGAATGCACTTGCATAAGGGTTAATCAATCCTAAGAGATGAAGAAAGCCCATCTCATAGCGCATCCAGTGCAAGCTTCAAAAGGGAATCAGGTTAAAATTGTTGAATCAAGATGCAACGACTAATGGCAATGTCAGAGAGTCTAAAGACATAGGTAAAGGCTTTAAGAAGAGTTATATTTTCTCTTTAATGGCCTACCCATCTTGAAAATAGCTCAGCCAAAGGCCAAAAGAGTGCCACATGTTGTATAGTGTTTGGTTCACCCTCGATAACCCTTGAAATTTGTAGGACCAAGTGCTGTCAGTGCCCTATCATACTAATAATCATATCGAGTCTTTAAAATGAACAGCCTCTAGTCAATGGAACAATGTAGGCAAAAGAAGTCAGCAAATTATATCTGTAACCTTAGGAAAATGATTGGCTCAAAGGTTGGACATAAGGGTCCCAATCCTAAACCCATCAGCTACCATTGCACTACTTGAGCTATTCCCACAGTGAGAGTGGGTCACCGTATGTCAGCCAGAGGATGAACTAGGAATAGCTCCCTTAAGGGCCTTCCCTGGGCAATGAACATTCGACTCAAAATTGATAAGGAGAAGGGAAATCCAACTATTTAATTAAACTAAAGCATTGTGATGGTCCCTATAGATGCTCAAGTAATGTGATTTTTGCCTAGTGCTTTGAATGTTAAAGTGAAAAAAATTCAACCAAGCACAAGTAAACTGTAGGAGTAACTGTGACTCTCTTAAGGTAGCCAAATGCCTTATCATCTAATTAGTAATGTGCTTGAATGGATTAATGAGATTTCCACTATCCCTATCTATTATCCCACTTATGGCAGCCGAGTGTTCATAGCAATGTTGCTTTTTGAACCTTCGATGTCAGGTCTTCCTATCATTATGAAGTAGAATTCACCAAGTGTTGCCAATAGGGAACATAAGCTAGGTTTAGACCATTATGAGATAGGTTAGTTTAACCCTATTGATGGCAGCATCACAATAGCAATTTAACCTAGTATGAGTGGAACCACTGATTCACACAATTGGTCATTATGTCATGGGCTCTGAACTTAAGCCTGAATCTGTATGGCCTTAGGGCTTGGAATTAACTCCGTATGCCTAAGTTTAACCTAAGCAACTAGTGTACAGGCAAACAAGAAGAAGAAAGGTTGGAATATGCAAGTTAGAGAACACAACAGAGAATGTCGGAATATGCTGTATATTACTAAAGACAGATTGTGTCTAAGGATGTGATGATGTATAACTGAGGGTAGGGTGACCCTCTATTTTTACTTGAGGCTTCTAACTTTATTTATGGCTAACTCCTAAAACTAAGGGATTTACAAGTTTCCTAAAAATCAAGGATTACACATTATTACACAGATTACATGACGCTCCTCTTGATTTTCAGGGTCAACTAGATCCTTCTACTGAATGCTACCAATCTTAGATGCCTCTGGAAGATTCTAGATTGGCTAGGCTCTTTTGGGTCCACCTAGGTATGGTACGAGCATGTTGCGAAGCTGGTCCTAGATATGTGAGTAGGCCTGTATGTTGTGTGGACAGTTTGGACTTATCTCTCATGCTTACTGCACCAACCCCTACAACTATCCCTAGTGCTTAAGCCTTAGTCCCTGATGTTTGAGCCTGAGCGCTTGGTGCACCCATCCAAGGCATGACATTCTCCCCCACCTAATTGTTCAATTCCTTTGTTCCATCTTTTATGTGAAACTGCCTATTCTGGTCTTGGAACTATAAGTCTTTTACTGGCTTCCAACTCACCTCACTGTTTAGAAGTCCCTTCCAATGTACCAAGTACTCCTATCTTTGCTAGTAGTTTTTTGTCTCACCTCTCGATTAGCAATGATGCTATGGACCTCCATTTTATATAAGGCCCTGGCTCTCAATGGTGCACACTTCAACTTTGCCCATCCTAGATCTCCCTCATCCTCATGGAACGGCTTAAGCATGCTAACATGGAACACTAGGTGTACCCTTAGCTTGGATGGCATATCCAGCTTGTAGGCAACCTTGCCTGCCCTTTTAAAAACTCTAAAAGATCCTTCGTACCTCTGGAATAAGCCTTTGTGTAGCACTTTATGGTGCACAATGGGGTGCAGCTTCACCAAAACCAAGTTCCCTACTTGGAACTATATGTTGCTCCTATTCTGGTCTACCCACTTTTTTGACCTCTTCGTGACTTTGTGTGGACAAACTCTGGCCAAGTTGGCTTACTCTTACCAAGCCTTGGCAAACTTGTATGCTACTAGATTGGGCCTTGTATAACCTGTAGTGATCAAACTAGGTGTTAGCAATTGCTAACCTGTCTCAATCTTAAAAGGACCCTGGTTCGTTTTTTCACTCCTCTGCAAGTTGTATGAAAATTAGGTGACATCTAATAGCTTTGGCCAATCCCTTTGCATGGCACTTACATAGTACCTCAAACAATCCATTCACTCACTCAGTCTACTTATCAGTCTATAGATGTATGCTAGTGGAAAAGTTCAAGTCTAACCCCAATAGCTTGAACAACTCAGTCTAGAGCTACCCTATGAAATGGCCATCCTAATCACTAACAATGGTCCTCGATACTCCCTAGTACTTCACTACATTCTTCAGGAACAAACAGGGTTTCCTATTTGGCTAAGCAATTTTTGGTTGCTAGAATGAAAATCTTATACTTGGAAAACCTATCCACCACTACCATGATGTTCCCAAACCCTTTTATTTTTGGTAGATTGACTTTGAAATCCAGAGTGATGTTCTCCCATGGTCGCTCTGGTATCAGCAATGGCTCTAAGAAACCACCTAGTTTCTTGAGCTCTACCTTGTCCAATTAAGACAAATGATAAGTCTTCACATAGGCCTTCATATCCTTTCTCATGTGCAGCCAGTAGTACCATTCCTCTAAAAAGCCTAAGGTGCGACTCACTCCTAATTGACTAGCCTACCTCAAAACATGGCACTCTTGCAAAACTTCCCTACAAAGCTTCCCATGCTATGGCACAAATAGCCTATTGCCCTTAGTGTACAAGAAGTCATCTTACAACCAAAACTACCTAGTCTTACCTTGCTTGGCATACTCAATGAGAGACTTGGCTATAGGATCATGCGTGAGCCTTTCTTTGATGTGTGGCATCAAAAACCCTTCTGGTTGGCTAATGGCAGTAAGGTTTGCCTTTCTACTTACGGCATCAGCCATTGTGTTTGCCTACCCTAGCTCATACTCTAACCTGTAATCAAATTTTGCTAGAAAATCCTACCAATAGGCCTACGTAGGGGACAACTTCTTCTGCATCTAGAAGTAGCTAGTTGCCACATTATCCATTTTAACCATAAACCTTGACCCTAATAGGTAATGCTACTAAGTGTACAAGTAGTGCACCATTGTTATCATCTCTTTTTCCTAGATGGTGTACCTGCACTTAGTCTTATTGAGCTTTCTACTCTAAAACATGACTAAATGGTTCTCCTACATCAGTACGCCCCCTACCGCAAAGTCTGATGCATTTGTATGCACTTCATATGGCTTAGCATGGTTTGGTAAGGCCAACATTGGCTCCTTGGTCACTATCCATTTCAACTAATCAAAAGAATCCTAGCACTCAATGCTTCACTCCCACACTCTCTCTTTCTTAAGCAAATCTATCAATGGTGTGGCTATAACTGAGTGGTCTTTGATGAAGCATCGATAGTAGTTGACTAGCCTAAGGAACGACCTCAACTCAATTACCTTGGCTGATGATTCCTAATCTAGAATGGCATACACCTTGGATGCATCCATGTGTATCTTGCCACCTCCCACTATGTGGCCTAAAAATGGTACCTCTCACTAGGCAAATGAGCACTTCTTCTTCATATACAGTTCATGTATCGATAACACCTTGGACACCTGTCTCAAGTGGTCTACATGGTCTTCTAATGTCTGGCTCTATATCACAATGTCATTAAGATAAACCATAATAAAATGATCAAGAAACGATTGAAGTACCTTGTTCATAAGAGTGCAAAATGTGGCCAGAGCATTGGTGAGTCCAAATGGCATAACTAAGAACTCATAAAAACCATAACAGGTGACACACTCTATCATGGCCTCATCTTTTTATTTGATCCTGACCGGGTAATCACTTGACCTCAAATCTAGCATGGTTAACCACCTTTCACCTTCAAGTTGGTCGAATAAGTCCGCAATGAGTGGGATAAGATACTTGTTCTTGATGGTTAACTTGTTTAGTGATCCACACACAACTGCAAGGATCTGTCATGCTTGTGATGGAAAAAAACTAAAGTATCGTACAAGCTCTTTGATGGCCTAATATAGCAACCTTAATCAACTCACCAAGTTACTTCCTCAGCTCTTTCAACTTTAGGGATGACATTCTATAAGAAGCCTTGGCTGATGGCTTCGCCTCAAGCACCAGTTCAATCCTGTGATCCACCTCTCTCTTTGGTGGTAACCTACTAGGTAGGTATATAGGTATCACATCGTTAAAGGTTTTCAGCATCTCTAGCACCTCCAAAGGGGTGTCAATCTCTTTCTTCTTTAGCCCATCATACTTTAGGGTAGCCAAGAAGGTGTCTTTATTCTTGCTCACGACATTGGCAAATTGTATGACGGATAGCACCTTGGTTCCAATCTTGGACCCTCACCTTAATAGTAGAAATGATTAGCACCACTCATCCATAATACAAATACAATTGGCAAAAGGCACAAGACGGGTGTAAATTTGAACAAGGAAATCTAAACCAATCACAAACTCATAGTCATCCAAAGGTATTACTTTGTTGGTTTCTTTGCCCTTTCAGTCTTCGAGTTGTAACTCTACCCTATGAGCTAGTTGAATGGTTGGCACTTCTTTGGAATTCACCATCTTGATGGTACCAATCCCTTTTTGCTACTTCAGTTTGAGCTTGTAGGCTTTATCACCTGAAATAAACAAGTGTGATGCTCTTGTGTCCACTAGAGCATTCACTTTTTGTCTTACAACCAATAGATCCGCATATATCAAGACCTTTGGCTTATGGCTACCCTTGTTTTAGATAACATTGAGCACTATCGGGCTAAGCTTTGCTACTCTTTTTTCTATCTCCTCATCGAACACCTTGTCTATGATTGCCAGCTTACCCATCTATGGGTAGTTTCATGCTATATGACTTTCTCCACATAGGTAGCATGAGATTGACTCTTAGTCCTTCTTAGCCTTTCGTTTCCCTACTAGTGGCTTCTCTTAGCCATCTTTCTCCAAACAATCTCAGTCCCTATCCTTGGGCTATAGATCATAGTCCTTTCCCTTGGACTACTTCTTCCAGTCCCTATTGTCCCTACCCTTCCCCTTAGGCTTGGAAGACTCATACTTGTTCTATGGCCTAAACTCTACTGAGAACTCAATTGTAGTCATGGTTTTGGCTAGATCACGAACTCCTCACCTTTGTAACTCATGCTTCATTCATGGCTTGAGCCCATCCATGAAGGTAAATAGACCCTCAACCTTAATCAGATCTAAAATCTAAATCATCAATTCAGAGAACTTTTAGACATACTCTTTTATGTCTCCTTACTGAGTAAGCCGACGTAACTTTGCTCGTGCCTTATTATTGGTATACTCTAGGTAAAACTGCTCTTTGAACTCTTTTTTGAACACATCCTAGGTTCTAATCATGGTGCCCTTATGCCTCACATCATCATACATGTACCTCCACTATAATAAGCTAACATTATTAAGATACATGAAAGTACTGCTTACCTTACTAGTATTATCCTGTATGCTTGTAGCTTGAAAGTACTATTCCATCTCTCATAGAAATTTATCCACTTTCATTGCAGTATTAGTTCCCTTGAACTCTTTTGTGCTTGGAGATCTCCATATGAGACTTTGGCACACCAGCAATCATGCCATTCCTAATGGTTGTCTTGCAAGTAGTGAGCTCCCCCTTAAGTTGCTCAAACTCGTTATGCTTGGTCTCCATAATGGCCTATAAGGCTTCATTCCTCTAGGTGAGGATGTTGATTATCTCATTTAGGGTAGCCTACATCTCACCTTTGAGCTCTTTTTCCCTGGAGTCCATATCCTCAAAGCAAGCCTCCACCTCATCAAGCTTGTCTCTCACATTGGCCACTATCACTTCTACCTTGGCCAACCTCCCATCCATGGTAGACCAGATGTCTCTCAAACTAGCTTTCTTCTCTTATCCATGGCCTTGCACCTGGACCTTTGGTTGTTAGCTAGCAACATCTCTCTAGGATGCCATCTTCTCAACTGCAATCTAGCAACCTACACATAAAACATGCAGGTAACACCTACTCAGATACCAAATTCGATTGGAACCTGCTCTGATACTAACTATCACAAGCTCTTAACTTAAGCTTGAATCTGTGCAACATTAGGGATTGGAATTAACTTCATTTGCCCAAGTTCAGCCTATGCAACTAGCATGTAGGCAAATAAGAATAAGAAAGGGTTGAATACGCAAGTTAGAGAACACAATAGAGAATGCTGAAATATGCTATATATTACTAAAGACAGAATGTGTTGAAGGATGTAATGATGTACAACTAAGGGTGGGCCAACACTCTTTTTATAGTTAAGGCCCCTAGCTCTACTTATGGCTAACTCCTAAAATTAGGGCATTTACAAGATTCTTTAAAATTAAGAATTACACATTATTACACAGATTACAAGGCTCCTCCTAATTTTCAGAGTCAATGGGATCTTCTTACTGAATGTTACCAATCCTAGATTCCTTTGAAAGATTCTAGATTATCCAAGCTCTCCTAGGTCTATCTAGGTATGGTACGGGCATGTTACGAATTTGGCCCTGGCTATACTAATAGGCTTGTATGCTATGAAAGTGGTCTGGACTTATCTCCCATGCTTATTACACCAACCCTAACAACTGTCCTTAGAGCTCAAGCTTTGGTCCTTGGTGCTCGGGCCTGAAAGATTGAGAGCCTGGTGTGCCCATCCAGGGCATGAAAATTGTGCTTAGTTGAAAAGCTAGTGGCATGAGGCTACCATGTGCTAGATTATGATTGAATGCCAATAAGTCAAAATCTGGGCTAGAAGTGATACATGCACCTGTCGCTCGATTGTCGACCCACAATAATGGCCATGTCCCTCAAAGGCAGGTGCTGTAAGTGTAGCCCTCATGGCAGACAAGCCACGCGAGCTTTCTTGGAGCTCAATTCCCATTGAACAATGGGTAAAATTCTTTGTAGACAACTTAAATATGTGACAGTGTATTGTAAATAGTAGGGTGGCCTTGCTACCACGATCCACTGAGATTTAGCCCTTTATCGCTTTGATTCATCCCTCCCAAAAGTCCTCTCACTTTATTTTTTTACACTACACCCCTCTGAGGTTGGGGATGAACAATGTTCTTCATTACAACAGATTTAGCCAAGTGATGACATCCTTCCCTTGAGCGTCCAAGTAAATAAGAATTGAATGCCATTGGTATTTGTTACAGCGATAGGCTTACCTTTGGTGCGGGTGTCACGGGCTCCAACCCTAGACTCAGAATCTGTGTGGCCTTAGGCTTGGAATCACTTACTTGTAGCCAAAGTCAGCCTAAAACACTAGTGCACGGGCACTAAAACAATGAGAAGGGCTGAATGTGCAAGTTTGAAAGAAATAGGGAAATAAGATAACTTGCTAGAATATGCTTTGTATTCACTGAAATAGAAGTGTATGATGGTGTACAAACGAGGGTGGAGTAGCCCTTTATTTATAGTTGAGGCTCCTAGCTACACTTATGGCTAAATCTCTAGGATCAAGGCTAAAATCAAAGAATTACAAAGATTACAATCAATCTAGATTCTATCTCCTGATTCTAAGGGTCAATCAAATCTACCAGAAAGCTCCTACTGATCTTGTGATTTTCAAGAAGATCCCCTTATGTATCTCCCATCTTGGGCC
This sequence comes from Durio zibethinus, assembly GCF_047325235.1. NCBI lineage: Eukaryota > Viridiplantae > Streptophyta > Magnoliopsida > Malvales > Malvaceae > Durio > Durio zibethinus. Next base: position 925,266 of record NC_143171.1, read on the forward strand.
CTGCTGGATGTGGTGTGAGCATAATGTAGGCTAGACCTTGGCCTTACGAGTTGGGCTGCAGGCTGTGTGGGCATTCTAGCCTTGCCTCCATGGCCTTGTGCGCTAACTCCAGCCAATGCGCTTGGTGTGCGGTCCTCAACCTCTGGCTCACATGTTGGTGCACTTGATGTGCCTGGCATGCCCACTAGGGCATGACATTCTCCCCCACCTGATTGTGTAACGCCCTCGTTGCATCTTCTGTATGGTACTGCTTGATTTGGTCCCTAAATTGCCATAAGTCCTTTGCTGGTTCCCAACTTGCCTTACTATCTGGAAGTTCTTTCTAACACACCAAGTACTCTTATCTTGGTTGATAGTTTTTCTGTCTCACCTCCCGGTCAGGTATGATGCTGTGGACCTTCTTCTCATATGAGGCCTTTGCTCTCAATGGTGCACACTTTGACTCTACTCATCTTGGATCTCCTTCATCCTCATGAAATGGCTTAAGCATGCTTACATGGAACATCGGGTGTACCTTCGGCTTGGTTGGCATATCCAGCTTGTAGGCAACCTTGCCTAGCCTCTTGACTACTTGAAAAAGTCCCTCATACCTCTGGACTAGGCCTTTGTGTAGCCCCTTGTGGCGCACAATAGGATGCAACTTCACCAACACCAAGTCTCTAACCTAGAACTGCACGTCCCTCCTATTCTGGTCTACCTACTTTTTCGACCTCTTTGTCGCCTTGTGTAGACGACTCTGGCCAAGTCAGTTTCCTCCTGCCATGCCTTAAGAAACTTGTATACTGTTGAATTCAACCCTGTATAACCTGCAGTAATTAAACCAGGTGTTAGTGGTTGTTGACCTATCATAACCTCGAATGGGCTCTAGTTTGTTGCCTCACTCATTCGTAAGTTGTAGGAAAACTACGCAACATTTAGCAGCTTTGGCCAGTCCCTTTGTATGCCACTCATATAGTGCCTAAGGTAGACCTCCAATAGTCCATTCACACATTCAGTCTACCCATTGTTTGTGGATGCATACTGGTGGAAAAGTTCAAGTCTGACCCCAACAGCTTGAATAACTCAGTCTAGAACCTACCCGTGAAACGCCCGTCTCGATCACTAACAATGGTCCTCGGCACTTCCCAGTACTTAACCATGTTTTTCAGGAACAATCGTCCTGCCTCCTCGATTGGGCATTCCTTGGTTGTTGGAATGAAGATTGCATACTTGGAAAACCTGTCCACCACTACCGTGATGCTTCCAAACCCCTCTGTCTTAGGTAGACCGACTATAAAGTCTAGAGAAACACTCTCCATGGTTGCTCTAGCATTGGCAATGGCTCCAAGAGACTGCTTGGTTTCTTGAGCTCCACCTTTCTATTGGCACACAAGACAAGTCTTCACATAGGCCTCCACATCATCTTTTATATGTGGCCAGTAGTACCGATCCTCAAGCAACGCCAAGGTATGGCTCACTCTGGGTGTCCAGCCTACCTTGAATCATAGCACTCTCGTAAAACTTCTTTGTGGAGCTTTCCATGCTGCGGCACAAACAATCTGCTGCCTTTGGTGTACAACAAACCATCCTGCACATAAAACTGCCTAGTCTTACCTTACTGGGTGTACTCTATAAGAGCCTTGGCTGCAGGATCATACGCAAGTCCCTCCTTGATGCATGGCACCAATGACCCCTCTGGTTGGCTAATGGCAACAAGGTTAGCCTTCCTGCTCAGGGCATCTGCCATCAGGTTTGCCCACCCTAGCTTGTACTCTATATGGAAATCAAATTCCTTAAGAAAATCTTACCATCTTGCCTGCTTAGGGGATAGTTTCTTTTGCGTCTGGAAGTAACTGGTCACCACATTATCCATCCTAACCATGAACCTCGACCCCAACAGGTAATGGCACCAAGTGTGCAAGCAGTGCACCACTGCAGTCATCTCTTTCTTTTGGACTATGTACTTGTGCTCAGTTTCGTTCAACTTTCTACTCTCGAACGTGATTGGATGTCTCTCTTACATCAACACACCACCTATGGCAAAGTTTGATGCATCCATATGCAGCTCATACGACTTGGCATGGTCTAACAAGGCCAAGATTGGCTCATTGGTCACAGCCTACTTCAACTTGTCAAAAGCTTCTTGGCACCCTACGCCCCACTCTTATGCTCTCCCTTTCTTGAGCAAGTTAATCAATGGTATGGCTATTGCTAAGTGACATTTGATAAAGGGCCTATAGTAGTTGACCAACCCAAGGAATGACCTTAACTTGGTGACCTTGGTTGGTGGTTCCCACTCTAAGATGGCGTGCACCTTGCCTTCATCCATCCGTATCCTGCCACCTCTCACTATGTGGCCTAGGAATAGGATCTCTTGCTGAGCAAATGAGCACTTCTCCCACTTGACAAATAGCTTGTGCACCCGTAACACCTTGAACACCTGTCTCAAGTGGTCTACATGCTCTTCTAAAGTCTGGCTGTAGATCACAATGTCATCCAAATAAATCACAACAAACCGATCAAGGAACGATTGATGTACCTTGTTTGTAAGGGTGCAAAATGTTACTGGGGCATTCGTGAGTCCGAATGGCATAACCAGGAACTCATACAAACCATACCGAGTGACAAATGCTATCTTGGGCTCATCTCCCTTCGCGATCCTAACTTGGTAGTAGCCCGACCTCAAATCCAACTTGGTGAACCACCTTGCACTCTCAAGTTGGTCAAACAAGTCCACAATGAGTGGGATAGGGTACTTGTTCTTAATAGTCAGCTTGTTTAAAGCTCAGTAGTTTATGCACAGCCACAATGACCCATCATGGTTGCACTGGAATAGAACCAGTGCACCATATGGTGCTTTCGATGGCCTGATGAAGCCAGCATCAACTAACTCTTTAAGCTGCTTCCTTAACTCCTCCAACTCTGGAAGCACATTCGGTAAGGGCCTTTAGCTGGTGGCTTGGCCTCAGACACCAGCTCGATCTTGTGGTCCACCTCATTCTTAGATGGTAGCTGGCTAGGCAGCTTTACGGGCATCACATCACTAAAGGTCTTTAGCACCTTTAGCACCTCTAAGGGTGACTCGATCTCTTTTGCCCTTGGCTCCTCATATGTCAGGGTTGCCAAGAAGGTATCTTCTTCTCTGCTTATCACCTTGGCAAATTGGATGGCTGACACCACCCGTGACTCAACTCTAGACGCTCTCTTCAATGGTACTAAGCATTGGCATTGTGCATCCAAGATGCAAATGTAATTAGCAAAAGGCACAAGGAGGGCGTTAATCCAAACAAGGAAATCCAACCTAATCACAAACTCATAGTTGTCAAGGGGTATTACCTCTATGGTTTCCTTGCCTTTCCAGTCTCCAAGTTGCAACTCCACTCCCCGCACTACTCTAATGGTTGAAACCTCCTTGGAGCTCACCATTTTAATGGTACCTATCCTTTTTTGCACCTTTAGTCCAAGCTTCTGGACTCCATCACCTGAAATAAAAAGATGTGAGGCACCTATGTCCACCAGTGCACTCACCTTTTGACCCATAACCATTAGATCCACAAACACCAAGCCCTTTGGCTTGTGACTCCCCTTACTCTAGATAGTATTGAGCACCAACGACCTAAGCTTTGCTGCCCCTAACTCTGGCTCCTTGTTAGACTCCTTGTCTATAGCAACTAGCTTGCCCTTCTGCGGGTAATTGCGTGTTATGTGGCTCCCTCCACATAGGTAGCATGCTAGTGGCTCTCGATCCCTTTTTGTTTTCCACTTGCCTACTAGTGGCTTTCTTTCATCATCCTTGGTTGAACGGTTTCGATCTCCATCCTTGCACTTCTGATCATGATCTTTCCTCTTTGACTGCTTCTTTCGGTCTCTTTCATCATTACCTTTACCATTGGGCTTGGAAGACTCGAACTTGTTTAGAGGCTTAAACTCTATCAAGGACTCAGTAGTAGTCATGGCTTTAGCCAAGTCATGAACTCCCCTCCGTTGTAGCTCATGCTTCACCCACGGTTTCAACCCATCCATGAAAGCTAATAAGGCATCATTCTCGCCTAGATCCGAGAACTGTAACATCAGTTCAGAGAATTTCTGGACATACTCCCTTATGTCCCCTTGTTGGCTCAACCTACGCAACTTTGCTTGCACCTCATCATCGGCATACTCCGAGAAAATTACTCCCTGAACTCTTTTTGGAACTCTACCAAAGTTCCAATCTTAGCGCTCCTACGCCTAACATCATCACACCTGCACCTCCACTATAATAAGGCTACATTATTAACATACATAGTAGCGGTGCTTACCTTTATTGCCTCGTCTTGCATGCCTATGGCTTGGAAATACCGCTCTATACCCCATAGGTAGTTGTCTACTTCCTTGGCCGCCCTAGTTCCCTTAAACTCTTTAGGCTTAGGGACATCCATCCTGGCCTTAGACACTCCAGCAAACAGGCCATTCCCAATGGCAGTCTTGCAAGCAATGAGCTCGCTGGTGAGCTCCTCTATCCTCTTACTTAGGGCCTCCAATACAGCCTCAAAGGTTTCATTCTTTTAGGTGATCATGTCTATGCCTTTATTGAGAGCAGCTTGCAACTTACCACTAAGCTCCCTCTTTATGGAGTCTAGTGCTTCAACGTGAGTCTCCACATCCTCAAGCTTCTTTTGCATGTCACCTATGCTTACCTCTACCCTGGCCAACCTACCATCCATGGTAGACCAGTTGTCTCTCGAGTTGGCCTTCTTGCCTCTTCCACACCCTTGCTCCTGGGCCTCTAGTTGTTGGCTAGCAACGTCACTTTGGGATGCCATCTCCTCGACTGTGATCTAACTTGGACAACACAAACATGCAGAACCAAACTTGCTCTGATACCAACTATCACGGGCTTCGACCTTAGACTCAAAATCCATGTGGCCTTAGGCTTGGAATCACCTCTTTGTAGCCTGAGTCAACCTAAAACACCAGCCTACGGGTACTAGAATAATTGAAAGGGCTGAATGTGTAAGTTTGAAGAAACAGGAAAATAAGCTAACCTACTGAAATATGCTTTATATTCACTGAAACAAAAGTGTGTGATGGTGTACAAATGAGGTTGAAGCAGCCCTCTATTTATAGTTGAGGCTTTCAGCTACACTTATGGCTAAATCCCTAAGATCAAGGCTAAAATCAAGGAATTACAAAGATTACAATCAATTAAGATTCTATCTCCTGATTCTAAAGGTCAACCAAATCTGCTAGAAGGTTCCTGCTGATCTTGTGATCTTCTAGTAGATCCCCTTACGTATCTCCTATCTTAGGCCCTGTTGGTGCAGGCATCATGCAGGCCAAACCTTGGCCTTACGGGCTGGCCTGCAGGCTATGCGAGCATTCTAGCCTTGGCTCCAAGGCCTTGCGCGCTAACTCCAGCTAGTGCACCTGGTGTGCGGGCCTCAACCTCTGGCTCATGTGCTAGTGCGCCTGATGTGCCTGGCGTGCCTGCCTAGGGCGTGATATGTGCACTTACCTTAAGCTCCAGCAGCACACACTGGCCCCTAGTGCAGATTGATCCCTTAAACACCATTAATAGCATTTGGCCCTTTATTGTTGTGGGCAATCACATCCACACCATCAACAGATGCTAGCCTATTGTTGCCTCAAACACCACTAATAGATGCTGGCCTATTGTTGTCATAGACACCCTCAGCAGATGCTAGTGTCATTGGCTGAGATCAAACTCTAGGTTCGCATAGCTTTAAGACATGGGAATGGACTCTTCTATATCCTAAATCAACCTAACATAGGAAACCATGTAGAAACCTCTAGACTATAGGGCTTGGTGCCCAATACATTGCAAAATGAAAAGGCACAAGTGCTAGAAAAAAGGCTAAAAGAATAACAAAAAGTTTAAGGCAAGAGTGAGGATGTTATTACTCAATGATTCCAATGTGTGTACAATGAGGGTGGGGGGCTTTCTATTTATAGCTGAGTCCCCTTACAATTAATGTTAAGATACGTGCCTAAACTCTAACGATTACACTAGTTTGAATCCCTTGATTCTAGAAGCTAAGTTACAATCCTTGATTCTACATAATCTTTGACATGTTGAAATCATGCTGAGCACCAGTCCTTCTAGAATCCTCAAAATTTGATCCTCCTAGGACTATGTTCAGGCATGCCTACACCTGGGCCTGACCATGCACCTGCACCTCAATCATTTGTGCTCTTGCTTGGGTTTGACTAGGTTCTCGTGCATCGCACATCGCACCTACCCCTAGCCCTACCTCAAACTTGCTGAAACTGACCAACTTTCCTGAACCTCTAGAGTCTTGATCACTACCCACCCCATTATTGTAGGTTAGTTCCTTATGACCTGGATCTCTAGTGCACCTCAAGGCTTTGTCCCTTTAGCTATTAGACTCTATCTTGCTAAAACTTGAACTATTACCCAACTCAAAGAAAACCCCTGGGCTTGGACTAGCTTGTGAATTGTGACACTAGCACTTGGTGTAGGCACTTACCTTGACCACCATCGGTGCAAATGGGCCCTAGATGTTGGCACATGGTGCACCATGTGCATTATGAACCTCCCACCCAAGGTACTTGTCTGCCCCTCAATTGCCATCAGCACCAAATGATGCTCGATTCATGGGCCACAGGCTCCAGTCTTAAGCCAAACTACATGTGGCTTTGGACAAAAAATTAACTCCATCTACCTAAGTCAACCTATAAACACAAGTGCTTAGCATAATTTTAACTTGTCAAAGATTAAGCTACAGTATTAGGCCTTCTAGAAGCCTACAAATTTGATCTTTCGAAGACTATGTTCAAGCGTGCCCACACCTTGATCATTAGCACTTGCACTTGGGTCTAACTGTGTGCTTGTGCATCACTCACTAGTACTTGCACCTAGGCCTAGCTTAATTTTACCACACCTAAATGCTATGCCTGAGCTGTTGGAGTCTTAAGCACTGCCCATACCACTATTCTAGGTTAGTTCCCCATGACTTGGGTCTCTAGTAGAACTTAAAGCTTGGTCCCTCTATCTATCAGACCTTATCCCACTAGAACTAGAACTGCTCCATGACTCAGAGAGAACCCCTGGGCCATGACTAGCTTATGGACTGTGACACATGCACATGCTTCAACCACCATCGAGACATGTTGGCCATTGGTTTTGGCATAGGCTTTGACCACCATTGGCACATGCTGGCCTTTTGTTTAGGTAGTTCCTTGAACTCCAGTGGCACATGTTAGGCTATGCACTATGCATGGGTATCTTGGTCCTGGGCCATGCACCATTCGCACCATGATCAGGTAGTACATGGGCTCAAGCACATTTTCATATTTTCACCTTGCCACTATCATTGTTATGGCTTGTGAATTCATATAAGTACTCACCGATGCTTGCAATTGGGCCTGGCTCAATTATGCCAAAAATGAACATCATGCATGAGCCTCTAGAGTCTTGATGATTGCCTATACCACTATTTTAGGCTAGTTCCCCATAACTTGGGCCTCCAATAGGCCTCAAGGTTTTGTCCCCCTGGCTGTTGACCTATCCCACTAGAATTGGAACTATTCCTTAACTCAAAGAGAACCCTTAGGCTTGGACTAGCTTACAGACTATGACACATGTACATGCCTCAATTACCATCGAGACATGATGGCCCTTGGTCTTGGCACATGGTGGGCCACACACCATGTACGGGTATCCTAAGCCCAGGCTGCACATCGTCCGTATAATGACCGAGCAGTAGGTGGGATCTAGCACATCTTCATATTTTTGCCATGCCAAAGCCATTTTTATAGCTTCTAAATTCATATAATGGTCCCTTAAGCCTTGATGTGAAGTTTCATGGCAAGATGACTCACTTTCTATTTTTCAAAATTTTCAAAATTTTTCGTTGTTTGGGATTTATGAAAGTTTTTTTAGGAGTTTTGGCCCTATATTTGGTATATGTGATCCTTGAATTTTCATTGGCATCCACAAAAATATTCAACTAAAAAATCAAACTGTAAAAGATTTTGTGGCCATTTCAAAAAAACATTCCCATTTTAGACACTTGAATGGTTACTGGCTGTGAACTTGTAAAACTCTTATGCTTTTTAAGGGGGTGTGAGTTGCCAAGGTTCCTTGGGGAATAAGGGGCCAAAATAAGGGCCAAAGACCATCACCCATTGTACATCATGTGTGCACACACCCTAACTCTAATCCCCAATCATCAGAACCACTAATGCTACCAGTCAAGTTCTCCGATGATGCTTCGGTGATGGTGTCCTAGGCAAAAAAAAATATAGCCCCAGCACATGCTGAATCCTAGCATGTGCACCATAGCCCAAAATAAAACTTTGGGCAAGGCCTCGAGCCTCAATGGCATATACCGACGCATGGTACGACCATATGCCTCAACCATCATTGGCATAAGCTGACCATTGGTATGGGCACATGCCTTCATTAGTATTGGCATAATCTAGACTTGGTGCAGGCACATGCCTTGATCAGCATAGGCAGAAGATGGCCCTTAGAGTGGGCAGTTGCCTTGAACACCATTGGCGCATCCTGGCCCTTGCTATAAGCACTTGCCTTAAACCCTATCAACATATGTTGAGTGTTATAGGTCGCATATTCTTTAAACTAAAACCACGTGTCCATGCAGCACTAAGATTACTCATAGTCTAGGTTAGCCTTTTGCAAGTCCATTTTCTGATGGATTGCTCTATATCGATCCTTCAAACCATAAGGCTACACATTCCCAAGCTGAATAAAGAGGAATCCAACTACCATCAAATCATCAGTCCATGATTCTTAGGGTGGCCTCGAGCACCCATCTCTGCCCACGAGCATCAAGGTCTCGAGCACCGACCCACCTTGCTCATAAAGGTAGACATCTTTGATTCTCATACTATTATCTCATTCTAGCATGGTGAGAACCCAACACCATGCCTACTCAAATCATCTGTAAGCTCTTGTGCCTAGAATGCAAAGGCATAACATAGATGCTACCCAAAAGCTAGCCCAAAGCCATACTAGGCTTATCTCAGCCTAAGAAACTCATATCTCAAGGCCTTAGCCCTTAACCTCATTCTAAGCTACCCCCATGCATGATGGACACCTTATATCATGCCGATCCCACTTGAAATGACTCATGTGTGTTACCCCAATCGTAACACACCTCTACCGATTGCCCATAAGGTCTAATAGCGTGCCTGCCTACTAGCCCACTCATTCCTTAGGCTCGATGGTGCCCTTCTTATGTAAATACCATCTTATGATCTTTGGATACTTATTGATCTATTTCAAAAAGGAAAAATTGAGGGGCATAATGAATGCTAGCACCTAACCCCATGGTTTAATGTAACAGCATGATACAAGGCCCACTAACTCTGACCGTCCCTGACTTTACCATGACCTGAGGAGACACCATGCCACACTTATGACACAATGATGCCCACCCACCTAAACACCATATTTGCCTAGGAGTAGCTCATTTCAAACTAGCCAGGCCTTCACTTGCCCATTAGCTAAGGGGGTGGTGTAGAGCTAACACTAGTCTTCGCCTATAAAGAGTGTAAGAGATTTCCTAGCCATCCTACCAGGAACTATAAGAATGATTGAAATGGGGACACTTTTCTCCCTAGCCACCTCAAGGCCTTTCTTCAACCAACTTAGGGCCAAATGACCTGTCACTTGGCCACTATAATTTTGGCATTCCACTTATTGCTCCACCAACCTACTCCAAAGTGCTCGCACATGGCTTTGACGAACAACTTGATTGGCTACCTAGCTCCAAGTGACCTATCCACTCACTTGCACTTGCCCATGCATTTTAGGGCCTTGGGCTCACACTACTTGCACACATTATTAGCAACATGTTCTTGAGCATGCAATGCCTGTGCATAGCTCCAAGACCACTATCCTGACAACCAGGCCTTGTCTGTTGCTTAGCTCAAGGTTAGTCATGGTAGGATTGAGGCACACTAAGGCCTGACCATGACATTCTTCCCCACATACTATGTTGATGCCCTCATCGAGGCCAAGACCACACCTAACTCTCTTGTTGCCTATAGTTGACATTTTCTCATATGTCTCACACTTGTGCCCTCAAGGATTGGGTCAAGATCCCATCACATGAGGCACTGTACATAGTATTCATTCATTGATGAAGTAAAGGATCTTATCCTAGCTCCACTACACCTCTATGCTGTTTTCATTTTGAACCATCAAACTCTATCTATGTTACTTAATATGTGCCACTACGTGGCTTTCTCTATGATCTCATAATGTTGTGACCTTAAAGCACCCTTATTGATCATGACCCTTAGTCAATTGAATGACCACTTACTTTGCCATACATTGGTATGCCCCTACTGGACATGACCATCGCACCAATTGCATGCTTGTAGCTCCTACTCTTCGATGTGCCCTTTTGGACATGGTGTTTAGGTCAACCACACTCATACAACACCACCCACAATAGACCCTAACATGATGGCATTCAAACATTTTCGTCATCTTACAACTTTGGTCCTCTTTGCCCCTTCAAGGTCACCTCTCTAGGTGTGGCCCTTTGGCCAATCGTTTCTCATGGTAGCACTTTAATGCCCACTATCTCGGACTCAAACTCACTCAAATATCTTATAGGCTACACTACCTTGGCTTAGTACCACAAAAATCACAAGTCTCTTCCACTTTTAATTGAATTGAACTTAGCTCTGCTTGCAACCATATCTCCATGATGGTTCCATAAACTCATCAGACTTGACTCTAGCACAGCTCATAAGGCATCTTAAAGCTCACTCGATGCTTAAGGATCCATTGATCCAACTTTAAACACAAGGTCTCCTGACTGGCTCAATCTTAGGGTTTACCAACCTATTTGGTAATCAAGGTCAACCAACCTACTTGAATATATGGCCAACATGGATTTTTCCATACGAAGGGCATCACAAGCCCGCACAAGCCAACACCATTCACTAGGTAGGCTAGACTCTTATGCCCTTTCACTTGGCATCCAAGAGCTTTCTCGAAGGCCTTCCAATTGGGCCAATTTTTCCCACAACATGCATTGATGGCTCATTTTCAAGCCCACAAAGCCACTATATCACTATCTGTCTTGATAGCTTTCTCAAAGCATAGCACCACTTTAATTTATCAATCTTATACCCATACTTGGGGCTACTTTAGTCCCACTACGGAGCCAAACATGGCTCTGATACCATATTGTCACATGCTACATGTTCCTTGAACTATAACCATGCATCTATGTGGCACCAAGACTGCCATAGTAATGGTCAGACTTTTGTAAGTTTATTTTCCCATAAATAGCTCGATATCAATCCTTCAAGCCATATACTCATAAGCCTTTCTTGGTTTTAACCTTGTAAGGTTGTACATTTCCAAACTCAATAGTGAAGAACCCAACTCTTATCAACTTAATAGCCCATGATTCTCAAGGTGACCCCGAGCACCTATCTTTGCCCATAAGCATTAAGGTCCCAAGTGTAGACCCACCTTGTTTATAACGTCACACACCCTTGGTTCTCATACTATTATTTCATTCTAGCATGGTGATAACCCAACACCATGCCCACCTAGATCATCTATAAGCTTTCATGCATAGAACTTGAAGGCACAACACAGATGCTAGTCAACAACTAGCCTAAAACCACACTAGGCTCATCTCTTCCCATGAAACTCATATCTCAAGGCCTCATCCTTTAGCCTTATTCTAGGTTATGTGCATGCATGATGTACACCTTACATTATTCTGATCGCACTTCAAAGGACTCAGATGTGTTACCCCAACCACAGTATACCTCTACCGATTGGACATAAGGGTCTAGTAGAAAGCCTACCTGCTAGCCCGTTCATCTTTCAGGTTTGATGGTGCCCCTTCTTTGCAAACACTATTTTATGATCCTTAGATCTTTATTGATCTAACTGAAGAAAGGAAAGCTAAAAGGTATAGTAAATGTTAGTGTCTAACCCCACAGTTTAATACAATGGCATGATATGAGCCTATCGGGCCTAACTATCCCTAGGTTTACTATAACCTAAGGAGATACATGCCACACTCATGACCTAATGATCCTACCCTTCTAGACACTACATGTGCCTCGGAGTAGCTCATTTCATATTAGTCAGGCTCCCACTTACCCATCAGCTAAGAGGGTGGTGGAGAGTTGACACTAATCATCCCCCTATAAAGACCGTAAGAGCTTTCCTAGCCATCCTACCAAGAATTGTAAGAATGTCTAAGAAGGTGACACTTTTCTCCCCAGCCACCTTAGGGTCTTTTTTAAACCAACTCATGGCCTAGTGACGTATCTCTTAGCCACCATAATTCTAGCCTTCCAATCATTGCTCCACCAAGCCACTTGAGCATGCTTGTGCATGACTTAAACTAATAGCACCCGACTGGCTACTTAGCTTCAGGATGCTTACTTATTGGCTTGCACTTGCCTATGCATCTTAAGGCCTAAAGCTCACACCATCGACACACACTATCAACATGTTTTCGGGCTTACATTACCCATGCACAGCTTTAGGACCACTATCTTAATAATAAGGCCTTATCCACTGCTCAGCTCAAAGCTAGTCATGGCATGATCAAGACACACTAAGGCCTGACCATGACACTGAGCCTTGGTGTGGGCACATGCCTCAACCACCATCGGCACCTATGGACCCTTAGTGCAGGATATGCCTGTTTGAAACATATGTCTCCATTTCAAACACTTTAATGTCTACTACTAGTATATCTATAAAATCTCTTATGCTCTTTTGAGGGTGGTTTTCGGGCCCCCTTTCCCTCCCATAGGGGAAATGGATGTGTGTGATAAACCTATCATTGTGCACATCTATGGCAACTTCCCTGGAGCAAAATCCAAGCTATGCATGCTTTTTGGTCCTGTTGTTTAGTGATCGGCTGCTTCGATGACCCACAAGTGTCCCAAGCCTAAGGCTTAAACCTAGCACCCATACAGCCTTAGGCTAAAAACTACTGTCCATGTGCCTAAGTCAGCCTTTCTTTTTACTCTATGCTAAACACTTATGTCTTGTATTCTATTGACTCCCTAGGACCTTGAGAGAAAGCTAAAAAAAAGAGTTAAAGCAATTGCATTTATAATTACTTGATGCTATGTACAATTGCTTAATGACCTTATAATGACTCCTATGTCTATCCCTAAGTCTCTAATAACACTAAGTCTATGACTTGGTTCCTCTTACTTTTCTCTTATTGCTTCTTTTGTTAACTACAAATGAAAGGGAGGGCCTTTATTTATACTTAAGCCTCTCTAACATATATAGCCCTTATAGATCCAAGTGTCTAGCCTTTATAGGCCTTTTAGACCTTTTCATGGCCCTTAGACACTTCCTAGGTTGGCTAAGGCCTTTGTAAAATCTAGCTTATTAAAGGCACCCTGGTGAGCCTTGAGTTTGGAACAGTCTAAGCACTCCCACTAAGTGCCTATGCCTAGCAAGTTTTAGAACCTTTCTCATTTAGTTGTTACTCTACCAGCAGCTAGGGGCTTCCAAAGCCTTGTTTGAAAATTACAGTACTTGCTACTATTTTTGTGCCAACCCTTTTGGAACCTTTGGTGTCATGCACCTAGCTGGCCTCTAAGCTTCTTTAGACTCTTCTGTGCTCGTGCACTTGGCCTGTCTCTAGGCTAATCTAGAGCCTTCTATGCCTATTTGCTTGTGCCATTCTTTTATAGTATTCTAGATCTTTCCAACAACCAGTCACCATTCTTGGCACTTGGCTGCTCACCTCGCCATGTTCTCATACTTTAGCCTAAGCCTTGGTTTGCACACTTGAACCTCTTTTATGCCTTTAAGGCCTTGGTGTCAATCTTTCCCAATCTTTCATCTATACCAACTCGAACAAGGTATGTCTCCTGACCTTCTTGGCTTTGAATTTGTGCATGAACCATGACACAACCACCCATAGCCTTTACTGGTTAACGTGCATGTAAAAAAGGGGCTTGAACTCGTGCCTATGGCTGATGCTGCTTTATACCCCAAACCAAGTCTCTGAATTGGGTAATAGCTCCCTGAGGTGGTGCAAGCAGATGCTACAATTCTGTGCTTGCTCTAGCCAAGCCTTTTAGGTATTTGATAGTCATATGGTTCTTTCTCATCGATCGTACAAATGCCTTTGCTTACCCAAAACCCTAGGAACAAGTCTCAGAATCAAGCAATGTCCTACTAAGGTAGTGATAGTGGAGTTTACATTTATGACCCTAGCTAGATAAAGCATTGGTGGTGTCATCCCATTATTACCTATTGGATGGCAGGGGTAGCTTCATAGCCTTTGCTTGTGTTTTTCCCATGCCATGTAGTTGTGGCATGGCACAAGGGCTTGGCTTATTTGTTGTGTAATCGATTGGGTAGGTTATGGACCAATGTGATGCTACTACTTCTATGCAATGGGCATAAAAGTGGTGCTATGATTATGTGTTAGTAGGTTTCATGCTTGATGCATCAAACTATCAACCTATCATCTTTTTCAATACTGGGCCTTCTAAAAGTCTACAAATTTGATCCTCTCAAGATTGTGTTCAAATATGCCCACACTTAAGTTTGATTATGTGCCCATACCTCAATCATTAGTACCCACACTTTTGTCTGACTGTATGCCCAAGCATCACTCACCAGTCTTGAAGCTAGGCCTGACTCAATTCTATTAAACCTAAACACTATGCCTGAGCCTCTAAAGTTTTGATCACTATATGTACCACTATTTTGGGCTAGCTTCCATGACTTGGGCCTCTAGTAGGCCTTAAGGCCTAGTCCCCCTAGTTGTTGGACCCTGTCCTACTAGAACTAGAATTGCTCTTGACTCGGAGAGAACACTTAAGCCAGGACCAACTTGTGAACTATGACACCTGCATATGCCTTGACCACCATTAGGACATGTTGGCACTTGGTCTTGGCACTTGCTGGCCCTTTGTGCAGGCAGTTCCCTCATACACTATAGGGCACATGCTAGGCCACACACCCTATATGGGTATCTTGGGCCTAGGTCATGCACCATGCACACCATTATCAGGCAGTAGGTGGGTTTGGGCACATCTTCATATTTCTACCATGCCAATGCCATATTTATGGTTTATTAATTCATATAAGCACTCACCAGTGCTCACACCTAGGCCAAGCTCAATTTTGCTAAACATGAACACTATGTCTAAGCCTCTAGAGTCTTGATTATTGCCTAAACCATTGTTCTGGGCTAGTTCCCCAGGAACTTGGCCTCTAGTAGGCCTCAAGGCCTAGTTCCTTTAGCTATGGGACTCTATCTCGATAAAATTGGAACTACTCTTCAACTCAAAGAGTAACCCTAGGCTTGGACCAACTTGCAGACTGTGACACATACATATAACTCAACCACCATTGAGACATGTTGGCCATTAGTCTAGGCACATGCTTTGACCACTATCGGCACATGTTGGGCATGCACCCCACATGGGTATGCTAGGCTCGGGCCATGCACCATGTACACCATGATCGGGCAATAGGTGAGTTCAAGCACATATTCACATTTTTACTATGCCAATGCCACTTTTATAGCTTATAAATTCACATAAGCACTCACCAACGCTTGCACCTAGGCCCAACTCAATTCTACTAAACTTGAACACTATGCTTAAGCCTTTGAAGTCTTCATCGCTGCCCAAACCACTATTCTGGGTAGTTCCCCACAACTTGGGCCTCTAATATGCCTAAGGCCGAGTCTTTCTAGCTATCAAACCCTATCCTATTAAACTTGAATTACTCTTTAACTTAGAAAGAACCCTGAATTTGGACCAGCTTGTAGACCAAAACACATACACATGTATTGACTACCATCTAGACCTAATGACCCTCAGTGCATGCATATGCCTCAACCATGATTGGCACATGTTGGCCCTTAGTGTGGGTTGTCACCTTAGACACCATAGCCAGATGCTAGCACTTAGTGTGGCATGTCTACTATGACTCTTCCACCACTCTTTTGTCCCTCCCAAGGCACTTATTTGCCTTTCAAGTGCCATCAGCACCAAATAATGCTCAGAGATGTGTCACGAGCTTTGGTCTTAAGCTAAACTCTGTGTGACCTTAAATAGGGAATTGACTCCATATGCCTAAGTTAACCTATAAAACTCGAATGCTCAGCATAATACCAATTTCTTAAAATTACATTGCAACATTTAGCCTTCTAGAGGCCCCTAAATCTATTCCTCTCAAGGTTGTGTTTAGGTGTGCCTGCACCTAAGTTTGACAATGTGCCTATACCTTGATCATCAATGCCCTTGCCTAGGCCTAATTATGTGCCCTCATATCACTCACCATTACCCACCTCTAGGCCTAGCTCAATTCTATCAAATTGAACACCGTGCTTAAGCCTTTAAAGTCTTAATCACTGCCCATACCATTGTTTTGTGCTAGTTACCCATGAGCTAGGCCTTTAATAGGCCTCAAGGCCTTATTTCCCTAGCTATTGAACCATGTCTTACTAGAACTAGAACTACACCTTGATTCAAAAAGAATAATTAGGCCAGGCCCAATATGTGGACCATGACACAAACAGATGCCTCAACCACCATCGAGACATGGTCTCTGCACATGTTTCAACCATCATCAGCCATGCTGGCCCTTTCTGTAGGTAGTTTCCTTAAACACCATCGGTACATGCTAGGTTGCACACCGTGCACTGGTTTTCTAGGCTCGGGCTACACACCATGCACACCATAACTATGTAGTAGGTGGGCTTATGCACATCTTCATATTTTTACTATTCTAATGCCATTTTTATGGCTTGTAAATTCATATAAGCACTCAACAATGCCTGTGCCTAAGCTTGGCTCAATTCTGTTGGACATAAATATCATGCCTGAGCCTTCGAAGTCTTAATCACTACCCATACCACTGTTCTAGGCTAGTTGCTAGCAATCTAGGCCTTTAATAGGCCTTAAGGCCTAGTCCACCTAGCTGTTGGACCCTATCTCGCTAGAACTACAAATGCTCCTCAACTCAAAGAGAACACTTGGGCCTGGACTAGCTTGCGAACTATAACACATGTATATGCCCCGACCACCTTCGGGATATGTTAACCCTTAGTCTCGCATGTGTTTCAACCACCATTGGCACATGCTAATCTACACACGCCATGCGAGTATCCTAGCCTTGAGCCATATACCATGATTGGGTAATAGCTAGGTTCAAACACATCTTTATACTTTTACCATGCTGATGCCTTTTTTATGGCATGTAAATTCATAGTGCCTGCACCTGGGCTTGGCTCAATTTTGCTGAACATAAACATTGTGCCTGAGCCTATAAAGTCTTGATCACTACCTAGACCATTGTTCTGGCTAGTTCTTCAAGACTTAGGCCTCTAGTAGGCTTCAAGGCTTGGTCCTCTTGGCTATCGGACCTCCCCTACCAGAACTGTAGCTATTCTTTAACTCAAAGAGAAACCTCGAGCCAAGACTAGTTTACGGACAATGACATATTCACATGCCCTCGATCTTGACACAAGCTTTAAGCACTATTGGTAGATGCTGCCTTTTTTATGGGTAGTTCACTTAAACACCATTAGCACATGTTAGGCCCTGCGCCACTTACGGGTATCCTTAGCCTGGGCCACATACCATGTGCACCATGATTGGGTAGTAGATGGGTTCAAGCACATCTTCAAATTTATGTCATGCCAATGCCATTTTTATGGCTTATAAATTTATTTAAGTGTTCACTAGCACCTGTACCTAGGCTTGGTTCAATTCTGTCAAACATGACCACCATGCTTGAGCCCCTTGAGTCTTGATCATTGTCCATAGCATTGTTTTATGCTAGTTCCCCATAACCTAGGCCTCTAGTAGGCCTCAAAGCTTTGTCCCCTTAGTTGTCAGACCCTATACTGCTAAAACTAAAACTACTCCTCAACTCAAAGAGATCCTTTAGGCTTGGACTAGCTAGTGGATGGTGACACTTGCACATGCCTAGACCAGCATTGGGATAAGTTAGCCCTTGGTCTTAGCAAAGGCTTTGACCACCATCGGTACATGCTAGTCCTTTGTGTGGGCAATTCCCTTAAACACCATCGACACATCCTAGGTCACTCACTACATGCCAAAATCCTGGGCATGGGCTGCACACCATGCACACCATGACTAGGTAGTAGGTGGGTTCCAGCACATCTTTATATTTATTTTATACTAATGCCATTTTTATGGCACGTAAATTCATATAAGCACTCACTAGTGCTCGCACCTGGTTCTAGTTCAATTTTATCAAACATGAATAATGTACTTTAGCTTTTAGTCTTGCCCATACTATTGTTCTGGGCTAGTTCCCCTCGACATAGGCCCTTAGTAGGCCTTAAGGCTTGGTCCCCCTAGTTGTCAAACCTTGGCCCACTAAAATAGGAATTGCTCTTTAACTCGAAGATAACCTCTAGGCTTGGACCAACTTATAGACCATGACACATCCACATGCCTCGACCACTGTCAGGACATGTTGGCCCTTGGTCTTGGTGCATGCTTTGACCATTATCAGCATATGTTGGCCCTTTGTGTGGGTATTTCCTTGGACATGCTAGGCTACTCACCATGTGCAGGTATCCTATGCTTAGGCAGTGTACCATGCATACCACAACTAAGCAGTAGGTGGGTTCAGGAACATTTTCATATTTTTGCCAAGTCAATGCCATTTTTATGTCTTTTAAATTCATATAAGCACTCACCAGTGCCTCACAGTTGGGCTTGACTCAATTCTGCCAAACTTAAACACCTTGCCTAAGCCTCTAGAGTCTTGATCAATACCCGTATCACTATTTTGGGCTAGTTTCCTATGACCTAAGCCTTCAGTGTGCTTTAAGGCTTGGTCCCCTTGGCTATTGAACCCTGTCCCACTAGAACTAGAACTATTTCTTGACTTGGAGAGAACCTTTAGGCTTAGACTAGCATGTAGACTGTAATACATACACATGCCTTGACCACTATCGAGACATGTTGGTCCTTGTTGAGAGTTGTTACCTTTGACACCATCTCTAGATGCTGGCACTTGGTAGAACATGTGTACCATGACCCTTTCACCACTCTTTTGTCCTTCCTATTGCACTTGTCTGACCCTCGAGTGCCATCGACACCTAATGGAACTCGATGCATGTGTCACACACCCCAATCTTAAGCCAAACCCCAGGTAGCCTTAGAGAAAGAATTAACTCCATATGCCTAAGTCAGCCTACAAACTCAAGTGCTCAGCATAATTCTAGCTCATCAAAGATTATGTTATAGTGTTGAGTCTTCTAGAAGCCCTCAAATTTAATTTTCCTAGGACTCTGTTTATGTGTGCTTGTACCTAGGTCTGACTACCTGCCCTCACCTGAGTTTGACTATATGCCTGTACATCACTCACCAGTGCCTACATCTAGACTTGGCTTAATTCTACCAAACCTAAACATTGTGTGTGAGCCTCTAGAGTCTTGATCACTACCTAAAACAATTCTAGGCTAGTTCCCTATGACTTGGGCCTCTAGTAGGCCTTAAGGATTGATCCTTTCAGCTGTTAGACCCTATCCTATTAGAACTGGAATTGCTATTCGATTCAGAGTGAACCTTTAGCCATGACTAGCTTATGGACCATGACACATGTATATGCCCCGACCACCACTGGGACATGTTGGCCATTGGTCTTAGCAGATGCTTCAACCACTATTGGCACATGCTGGCACTTTGCACAGGCAATTCCCTTGAACACCATTGACACATGCTAAGTTATGCACCATGTACGAGTATCTTGGGCTTTGGCCACGTGCCATGCACATCATAACTAGGCTGTAGGTGGGCTCAGGCACATCATCATATTTTTTTCATGCCAATGCCATTTTTATGGCTAGTAAATTCATATAAGCATTCGTCATTGCCTGCACTTAGGCTTGGCTTAATTCTGCCAAATGTGAACACCGTGCTTAAGCCTTTAGAGTCTTGATCACTACCCATACCACTATTCTGGGCTAGTTCCTCTAACTTGAGCCTTCAGTAGGCCCTAAGGCCTGGTCCTCTTAGCTGTCAGACCCTATCTTGGTTAAATAGGAATTATACCTTGACTCGAAAAGAACCCTTAGGCTTAGACTAGCTTATGGATCATGACACATAAACATGCCTCAACCACCATCATCACATGTTTCCCTTAGTCTTGGCACATGCTTTGACCACTATTAGCACGTGCAGGGCCATGTACCACATGCAAGTATCCTCAGCTTGGGTCGTGCACCACGATCGAGCAATCTATGGGTTCATGCAAATCTTCATATTTTTGCCATGCCAATGCCATTTTTATGGCTTGTAAATTCATATAATGGTCTCCTAAGCCTTTATGTGAAGTTTCATGGATAGATGACTCATTTTCTATTTGACATGATTTTTATAATTTTTCTCGGTTTAAGATATTTAAAAATTTTTTAGGAGTTATGGCCCTAAATTTGGTATATGTGATCCTTTTATTTTTGTTGGCATCCACATAAAAATTTCAGCTAAAAAAATCAAAATGTAGAAGATTTGGTGGCCATTTGAAACAAGCATCCATATTTCAAACACTTCAATGGCTATTACTTATGAACCTATAAAAACTTTTATGCTCCTCAAGGGTGGGTGAGATGTCAAGGTTCCTTAGGGGATTGGGTGCCAATATAAGGTCCAAGGACCAACGCTTATTGCACATCATGTGCGCACACCACCCAGCCTCCTACCCCTAATCATTGGAATCCTTAATGCCATCGGACGAGTTTTTCATCTCAAGCCAACATGTACATCATGGCCCAAAATTGAACTTTGGCCAAGGCCTTGACCATCAATGGCACATACTAGTGCATGGTATGAGCACATGCCTCGTCCATCATTTGCATAACTTAGCCTTTGGTTTAGGCATTTTCCTTAACCACTGATAAAAGATGACTTTTGATGTAGACAGTTACCTCAAACACCATCGACACATGCTGGGCTTTGGTGTCAACACATGCCTTGACTGTGGACCCTTGGTGTGGTATATGCCTGTTTGAAAAAAGTGTGCCCATTTCAAACACTTTAATGTCTACTGTTATCATATTTGTAAAATCTCTCATGCTCTTTAGAAGGTGGTTATCTGAGCCCTTTTTCCCCTCATAATGGACATAGGTATGCTTAACAGGCCTATCATTGTATACATCTATGGCAACATCCTTAGAGTAAAATCTAAGTCATGCATGCCTTCTGGCCATGTTGTTTGGTGACTAGTTGTTCCAGTGACTTATAGGTGCCCATGGCCTTGATCTGTTACTATGTATGTGAAAAAAGGGCTTAGCATGCTGACCTGAAGCCTTTGTCTGTGTCATCCAAAAAGGTCAAGAGATGTAGCTTGTTTGAGTTGGTAAGGGAAAAAGACCTGGAAGGATCAAGACCAAGGTCTTAAAGGCACATACAAGGCTTGAATGTATGGACCAGGGCTTAGGCTAAGGTGCAAGAGCATGATGAGGTGAGCAGCTTACTGCCAAGAATGAAGACTACTCATTGAAGGATCTAGAATACGCCAGAAGAGTGGCATGGGCAGACAAGCACAAAAGGCTCTTGATTAACATGGGGATAGGCTAGGTGCGTAGGCACAAAAAAGTCTAGGTAAGCCTAGAAAACAACCAAGTATGTTAGCGCTGAAGGTTCTAGAATAGCCTAGCACAAGAACAGTGGTGGGTACTATGGACCTAAATGAGGAAAGGTTTTAAAGGCCCTAGCTGTAGGCAAAGTAGCGACTAGGTGGGAAAGGTTTTTGAGCCTGCTAGATGCAGGCACTCAGCAGGAGTGCTTAAACTCTTCTAGACACAAGGCTTAGTAGGGAGTCTGGAATAAGTTTGATTTTACAAAGTCTTTAGCTGACCTAGGAAGTGTTTTGAGGTTGTGGAAGGGTTTAGAAGGCCTATAAAAGGCCACACATGTAGATCAATAAGGGCCATATGTGTTGGTCAGGCTTAGGCATAAATAGGGACCCTCTCCTTAATTTGTAGTTAAGAAAAGAAGCAGCAAGAGAAAAGTAAGTAGAATTGAATAATAAACTTAGCCATATTAGAGACTTGGGGATACATATATGAGTCATTGTAAGGTCATTAAGCAATTGTACATAGCATCAAGTAAAAAGAAATATAATTGGTTTAACTCTCCCTCCTAGCTTTCTCCCAAGTTCCTAGGGAGCCACTGGAATGCATAGCATAAATGTTTAGCACAGAGTCAAAAAAGATGTTGACTTAGGCACGTGGAAAGTAATTCCTAGCCTAAGGTCACACAGCTGCTAGGCTTAAATCTCCAACCTATGACAGTTGGTATCAGAGCAGGTTTCAACCTAGGGGGATAAAAATCTTTATTACGATTGATGTTAATGTTGATTTTAGTTATGTAGGTAGCTTGCTTGCTAGTGCACCATTTATGGTGATAGCTTGCATACAGGGTTACTTGGTATGGGCATTACAAGTTGTCAGTGCCAAGAATGGGCATAAAGATTCTGGATTACTTATAAGGATGTCTAGAGATCCTTGGTTTGAGCTTCATGTTTGTGGTTGAATGCATTAGTGATATGCATGAGAGCCACCCACCCATGTACAAGGGGAGAAATGCTAGTTCCAAAAAGAGGTTATCATCCGTAAAAGCTAGTTTGAAGACACCAAGCATCACATACGAGTGCTAGACTCCACACACGAAGAGTCTAAAAAAAGGTAAAAGTCATGGGTAAAAGCTAAATTAAGTTATAGGGTACAAGACTTGAAGTGGGAGTATTGCCATTGCTAAGTTAGTGGTCAAGGCTGAG
Organism: Durio zibethinus; assembly: GCF_047325235.1. Taxonomy (NCBI): domain Eukaryota; kingdom Viridiplantae; phylum Streptophyta; class Magnoliopsida; order Malvales; family Malvaceae; genus Durio; species Durio zibethinus. Next base: position 948,028 of record NC_143171.1, read on the forward strand.
TGCACTATGTCTCCATAGCCCAAGGGTAAGAGCTGAACCTAGGGGTAAGGGCTTGATTGGGAGAGACAAGGTAGCGATTCCTTAAGGGAAGAAGAGGCCAATGAAGAACCACGGCATCAAAAAGTAAGGAACAAAGATTTAGTCTAGGATAAAGGTACGATGACCATGTCCTTTAATTACTTCTTGTGCTCAAAACCATATAAAGCCAAGGAACACCCACAACAGAAGAAGCCTAGAGCCATTGTAAGGACTTAGGGAAAGTTTAATGGTAAGAGTCATGATAGTGGTTAAACAGAAAAGAGTGGATCTCTTATGCTCCTGATAAGGGCAAGGTGAGTGTGGCTATGGAAAGCCAACTGCTCTGAAAATGGATGGTATGTTAAAGAAAGTGTAATGTCCTTGACATGAGAGGTGCATGCCTTACCCTTGTGTGTGCTGCACACCCCGAAAGGCGCAGTAAGTGCTAAAAGAGGGTACAAACCCCATGTTGCAAAAGAGAAGGTAAAGGCACATTAGACATAGAGGCATTGCACGCTTATACAAGCCAAGATTTGAGGAAGTCGATGTGATGTGTAGTGAAAGAATGACATCCGCTAGCAACAAAGGCATTAATAGAATGAGTGGGGGAGAAAAACACTGTCTGTGCACAAGTCCTAAGTCAAGAAGGTTGAGAGACACAGCTTGTTCAAGTTGGTGTAGGCAAAAGATTGAGAAAGATCAAGACCACGATCCTAAAGGCACATACGAGTCTCGAGTGTATGAACTAGGGCCTAGGTTAAGGTGCAAGAGCATGGCAAGGTGAGTAGCCTAGTGTCAAGCATGGGGATTGCTTAATGAAAGGATCTAGAATGCCTTAGAAGAGTGGTGCAAGCAAATAGTTAGAGAAGGCTCTAGATTAGCCTAGAGACAAGCCAGGTGCATGGGCATAGAAGAGTTTGGAGAACCTTGGAGGCCAGCCAAGTGCATAGGCATAAAAAGTTCTAGAATAGCCTAGTATAGGAATAGTAATAGGTACTGTAATACTAAAACTAGGAAGGCTTTTAAAGGCACAAGCTACAGGCAAGGTAATAACTAGATAGGGAAGGTTCTGAAACCTACTGGGTATAGGCACTCAATGGGAGTGCCCAGACTCTTCTAGACTCAAGGCTCAATAGGGAGCCTAAAATATGCTGGATTTTTGCAAAGGCCTTAGCTGACCTAGGAAATGTCAAAATGCTATAGAAGGATCTAAAAGGCCTATAAAGGCCACTCACTTAGATCAATAAAGGCTATATGTGCTGGGAAGGCTCAGGTATAAATAAAGGCCTTCTCTTTCATTTTTAGTTAACAAGAAAAGTAACAAGAAAAAAGTAAGAGGAACCAAGTCATAAACTTTGCCATATCAGAGACTTGGGGACAAACATAAGAGTTAGTGTAAGGTCATTAAGCAATTGTACATAGCATAAAGTAAATAGAAATACAATTGCTTTAACTCTCCTTCTTAGCTTTCTCTCAAGCTCCTAGGAAGCCAATGGAATGCATGGCACAAGTGTTTGGCATAGAGTCAAAAAAAAGGCTAACTTAGAAACATGGTAGTTTCTAGCCAAGGCTACACAGGTGCTAGGCTTAAACCCCTAACCCATGATAGTTGCTATCATAGTAGGTTCTGATCGAAGGGGATCAAAACCTTTGTTATGATTGATGTTGATGTCAATTTAAGTTGCATAGGTAGTTTACATTCTAATGTGCCATTTATAATGATAACTTGCTTATGGGATTACGTGGTGTGGGCATTGTTAGTTGTTCATGCCAAGAGTAAGGCATAAGGATGCTTGTTTGCTCATAAAAATGTGTAAGAGATCCTTGCTTTAAGCTTTGTGTTTGTTGTTGAGTGCATGGGTGATGTGCATGAGGGCCACCCACCCATCCATAAGAGAAGAAAGGCTATTGTGAAGAAGAGGTTATCATCCATGAAAGCTAGTTTGAAGACACCAAAGATCATATATGAGTGTTAGACTCCATGTGCAAGGAGTCTGAAAAAGGGTAAAAGCCATGGGTAAGAGTCGAGTAAAGTGGTAGGGTATGAAACTTGAAGCAAAATATAGCCATTTTTAAGTTGGTGGTTGAGGCTGAATGTACTAAGTCTCTACAGCCCAAGGATAAAGGTCGAGTGGGAGAAACAAGAATAACAGTTTCTTAAGGGAAGAAGAGGCCAATGAAGAACCGTGCCATCGAAAGGCAAGGACCAAAAATTTGGTTTAAGATAAAGGTATGGTTACCATGTCCTTTAACTATTTTTTATGCTCAACATAAGGCCAGGGAACACCCATAGCAAAAGAAGTATAAAGCCATTATGAGGACATAAGGAGAGTCCAATGGTAAGAGTTGTGATGGTAGTTGAGCCAAGAAGAGATAATCTTTCAGGTTCTTGATAAGGGCAAGGTCAGTGCTGTTACAAAGAGCCACAGGCCTTAGAGATGGATGGTTTGTTAAAGAAAGGGAAATGTCCAAGACGTGAGCATTACACACCATATATGCCTTACACCTATGTCATTATGCAGCTTGAAAGGCCTATTGAGTGCGAGAAAAGGGAAAAGACCCCATGGTGTGAAGAAAAAGGTAATGGCACATCAAACATAGAGGCACTACACTTTTCAAGAAGCCAAGATTTGTGGAAGCCTATGTAATGTGTGCATTGCACACTCTAAAGGGCCTATTAAGCATGGAAAGATGGTAAGTCCACATCACCAACTACGGCACTGCATGCTTTGACAAGCATCATTTTATGGGAACCACATTGGGATCAAAACCAAAGCAAGGGATGACTGCTAAGGTGTACCAAGAACCATTATGTACAAAAAACCATCATGTGCCATAGACCATCAAGATGAGAGTGAAACATCATCTAGTGTGCACGTATAGTGAAAGAATGACATCTTCTAGTAATAAGGGCATTGCTAGAATGAGTATGGGAGAATGTCATGGTTTATATGAAAGTTTTAAGCCAAAAGGGTCGAAGACACAGTTTGTTTGAGTTGGTGCAGGTGAAGGATCGAGAAAAATCAAGACCAAGGCCTTAAAGGCACATACGAGGCTCGAGTGTGTAAATTAGGGCCTAGGCTAAGGTGTGAGAGCATGACAAAGTAAGTAGCTTAGTGACAAGAATGGGGACTTCTCATTAGAAGGATCTAAAATGCCCCAGAATAGTGGCATGGGCAAATAGGCAAAGAAGGCTCAAGATTAGCTTGGAGACAAGCCAGGTGTACGGGCACGAAGAGTCCGGAGAAACCTAGAGGCTAGCAAGGTGTGTAGGCATCAAAGGTTCTGAAATAGACTGGCATAGGAATAGGAATAGGTACTGTAGCACCTAAATAAAGAAGCCTCTTAAAAACCCTAGCTGCAGGCAAAACAGCGCCAGACATAGAAGGTTTTGGAACCCACTAGACGCGAGAACTTAGCGGGAGTGCCAAAACTCTTCTAAACCTAAGGCTTAATCGAGAGCTTGGAGCAAGCTAGATTTTACAAAGCCATTAGCCAACCTAAGAAGTGTCTAGTAGCCATGAAAAGGTTTAAAAGGCCTATAAGGGCCACACACTTAGATCAATATGGGCCATATATGTTGGGAAGGCTTAGGTATAAATAGGGGCCATCCCCTTCATTTGTAATTAATAAGAGAATTAACAAGAGAAAAGTAAGAAAAACCAAGTCATAAAATTTACCATCTTAGAGACTTAGTGCTAGACATAGGAGTCATTATCATTAAGCAATAGTACATAGCATCAAGTAAATAGAAATGCAATTTCTTTTAACTCTCCTTCCTAGCTTTCTTCTAAGCACTTAGGGAGCCAATGGAATGCACAGCATAAGTGTTCAACACAAAGCTAAAAAAGAAATTGGCTTAGGCACATGGATGATAGTTTCTAGCTCAAAGCAATACAGGTGCTAGGGTTAAGCCCTCCACCAATGATAGTTGGTATCAAAGTAGGTTCCCAACAAGGGGATAAAAACTTTCGTTATGATCGGTGTTGATGCCAGTTTGAGTTGTACCGACAGCTTATGTGCTAGTGTGCCACCTGTGATGATAGCTTGCATGAGAGGTTGCATGGTTGGGCATTACTGGTTGTTAGTGCTAAAAGTAGGGCATAAAGACACTTGATTGCTTATAAAGATGTGATGAAGATCTTTAGTTTAAGCTTTGCTTTTATGGTCGAGTGCACAAGTGATGTGTATGAGGGCTGTTAAACCATGTGTAAGGGGAGAAAGGCTAGTTTGAAGAAGAGGTTGTCATCCTTGAAAGTCTATTTAAGAACACCAAAGATCTTATACGACTACTAGACTTTGCATGAGAGGACTCCAAAGAAGCATAAAAACTATGGGTAAGAGCCAAGTCAAGTAGTAAGGTATAGAGCTTGAAGCCAAAGTATTACTATTGCTTAGTCGGTGATCAAGGTTGAGTGTACTAAATCTCTACAGTCGAAGGGTAAAAGTTGAGCCCAAGGGTAAGGGCTTGAGTGAGAGAGATAAGAGCTGCAGTTTTTCAATGAAAAAAGAAGTAAATGAAGATCTGTAACATCAAAAGGCAAGGACTAAGGGTTCGATCTAGGATAAAGGTACAATAACCATGTCCTTTGATTACTTCTTATACTTATAACCGTATATGGCCAAGAAGCTCCTATAGTGGAAAAAGCCTAAAGTCATTGTGAAGACTTAGAAAAAGTCTAATGGCAAGAGTCATTATAGTGATTGAGCTAAGAAAAGGTAATCTCTCAGGCTCCTAATGAAGGTAAGGTGAGTGTGGCTGTAAAGAGCCACCAACCTTGGAGATGGATGGTTTGTCGAAGAAAGGGTAATAGCCTAGTCATGAGTGATGTACACATTGCACTTATGTTGCTACACACTTTAAAAAGGTCATTGAGTGTAAGAAAAGGGTAAGGACCCCATGGCGAAGAGGAGAGGGTAATGGCACATCAAACATGGAGGTGTTGCATGCTTTGACAAGCTAAGATTTGTGGAAGCCTATATGACGTGAGTGTTGTACACCTTAAAAGGCCCATTAAGTATTGAAAAAGGGTAATGGCACATCACTAGCGAAGGCATTGCATGCTTTGACAAGCTTGGTTTCATGGGAATCGCATTAAGATCATGAGTGAAGCAAGGGACAACTATAAAGGTGTACCAAGAACCATCACGTAAAAAGAACCATCATGTGCCAAGGACTATAGGGACAAGAGTGGGACATTATCCAACATGCATGTGCGATGAAAGAATGGCATCCTTTAAAAATGAAAGCATTGCTAAAATGAGTGAAAGAGAATGTCATGGTCTATGTAAAAGTCCTCAGCCTAAGAGGGTCAAAAGATGTAGCTTATTCGAGTTGGTATGGGTGAAGGACCAAGAAGGATCAAGACCAAGGTCCTAAAGGCACATACAATGCTCGAGTGTGTTGACCATGGCCTAGGCTAAAGTGTGAAAGCTTGGTGAGGTGAGCAATCTAGTGTCAACAATGGAGACTACTCATTGGAAAGATCAAGAATGGCTCAGAAGAGTGGCATGGGTAGACAAGGACAAAAGGCTCTAGATTAACCTAGAGACATGCCAGGTGTATGGGTATAGAAGAGTCTGAAGAAGCTTGGAAGCCAACTAAGTGCACGGGCATTGAAAGTTCCATAACAAAATAGCATGGGAATAGTAATAGATACTATAGCACCCAAATGAGGAAGGCTTTTAAAGGCCTTAACTGTAGGTGGAGTAGGAACCAGATGGTGAAAGTTATGGAACCCATTAGGTGTGGGCACTCACCAAGAGTAGACAAGTTAGATTCTGTAAAGGTTGTGGAAGTGTCTAAGGGCTATGAAAGGGTCTAGATGGCCTATAAAGGGCACACATTTGGATAAAAAAAAAGCCATATATGTTGGGAAGCTTAGGTATAAATAAGGGCCCTCCTCTTTATTTATAGTTAACAAGAGAAGCAACAACAAAAAAGTAAGAGGAACCAAGTCATAGACTTGGCTATATTAAAGACTTAGAGATAAACATAGGAGTTATTGTAAGGTCTTTAGCAATTGTACATAGTATCAAGTAAATACAAATACAATTGCTTTAACTCTCCTTCCTAACTTTTTTCCAATCTCCTAAGGACACAATAAAGTGCATGGCATAAGTAAACGTAATAGAGTAAAAAAAAAGGCTAACTTAGGCATAAAAATGGTAGTTTCTAGCCTAAGGCCACATGGGTGCTAGGCTTAAGCGCTTGGCCTATGACACATATGGCTGATGCTATCCCAAACCCTAGACCAAGTCCCTAAATTGGGTAATGACTCTTTAGGGTGGTGCAAGTAGAAGTTGTGATCATAAGTTTAGTCTAGCCAAGCCTCTCAAGTATTTGGCATTCTCATGGTCCCTTTTCATCAACCATAAAAATGTGTTAGCCTGGCCAAGCCCATGCATATGTCATAGGCCAGGGCTTAAGCCTAGCACCCATGTGGCTTTAGGTTAGAAACTACCATCCAAGTGCCTAGGTAAGCCTTTTTTTGACTTTGTGTTGAATGCTTGTGTCGTGCACTCCATTGGCTCTCTAGGAGCTTGAGAGAAAGCTAGGAAGGAGAGTTAAATCAATATTATTTCTATTTACTTGATGCAATGTACAATTGCTCAATGCCCAAGTCTATTACTTGGTTCTTTTTCCTTGGTTATCTTGTTGCTTGTAACATTTCTCTTGTTTATTGCTTATGTACAAATGAGAGGGAGGCTTTCCTATTTATACTTGAGCTCCGTTGGTACTTATGGTTACAATAAATCTAAGTGTATGGCCATTAAATGTCTTTTAGACAGTATTAGGATGCCTAAGCTCTACCATGGTTAGCTAAGGCCTTTCTAAAGATTCATTGGTTTCAAGCTCCTTGTCAAACCCCTGGCTCTAGAAGAGTCTAAACACTTCCACTAAGTGTCTGCGTCTAGTGGGTTTCAAAGTTTTCTCCATCTGAGTGCCACCTTGCCTACAACTAGAGCCTTCTAAAGGCTTTTTTATATGGGTGCTATAGTGCCCATCACTATGCCTGCACCTGGCCCTTCTAGAACCTTTGGTGCCTATGCACTTAGCCAGTCTCTTGGCTTCTTTAGACTCTTTCGTGCCCACTCGCCTGGCTAGTCTCCGGGTTGACCTAGACTTTTTTGTGCCTGACTATACATACCATATCCTGGGGCTTTCTAAAACCTTCCAATGAGCAATTCTCATCCCTGGCACTATGCAACTCACCTTTAGTGTACTCTTACACTTTGACCTTAGCCTTGGCCCACACACTTGGGTAAAGTAAGTGCCTTTAAGGCCTCGATTTTGATCCTTTCTGGTCCATTGCCTATACCATCTTGAGCAAGTCTAATCACATAACCCTCTTGGTTTCAGACTCCTACATGGTTCATGACACATTCAGTTGATGCTACCTAAAACCCAAAAAAAAAATCTTTAAATTGGGTAATGTCCCCCTAGAGTGGTGACAATAGAGTTTGCATGTGTGGTCCTAGCTAGACCAAGCATTAGTTGTGTTGTGTCATTGTTGCTTGTTGGATGGCAGGGGTAGTCTCTTAGTCATTGCTTGTATTTTTCTTATGCCAAGCGGTTATGGCCTGGCTTCATACATCATTTCTTCTACCCGCTCATTAAGTAATAGGCATATGAATTATGCTATAGTTATGCATGTTGGTAGTCTCCATGCTTGATGCATTACACTATCAACTTGTCACCCTCTTCAATATCCCTTCATATGGTCATCATACCCTAGGGGCACAATTAAGGTCCCAAGGTGCTTAGGCAAGTGTGAGCTAAATGATAGGTTCCTTGGAGTTGGGTACCTAGTCAGGTGCTATCAGTTAAAGTCATGAGCAGGCACCCTTGAATGTGTTAATGTAGCAACGAGCTAAATTTGAGAATTATAGTGGCTAAGAGATAGGTCACTAGGCCCTGAGCTAGTTGAAAAGGGGCTTTAAGATGGTTGGGAAAAATGTGTCCCTGTTTTAAACAATCTTACATTTCTAAGTAGGATGATTAGGAAATTTGCTACACTCTTTATAAGGGATGACTGGTGTTAGCTCTCCACCACCCCTTTGGCTAGTAGGTAGAAAGGGGTATGGCTAGTCTGAAGTGAGTAACTCTTAGGTACATATGATGTCTATATGGGTAGGCATCATCGGGTCATGAGTCTGGCATGATGCTTCCTAGGGTTATGGTAAACTCTAAGATAGTTAGGGTCAGTAGGCCTTGTATCATGCCTTTGTGTTAAACCATGGGTTTAGATACTAGTTTTTGTTATCCCCTTTAGTTTCTTTTCCTTGAGCTAGTTTGATGAGTAACCAAGGATCCTGAGATGATGTTTGCATAGAAGGGGCACCATCAAGCCTAAAAGATGAGCGGGCTAGCAAGCATACATGCTGCTAAACCTTTATGGCCAATCGATAAAGGTGTATTGTAGCTAGGGTAGCACGCTAAAGTTCCTCGAGGTAGGACAAGCATCATGTCAAGTGTCCATCATGCATACGAGCAACCTAGAATAAGGCTAAAGGTTGAGGCCATAAGGTATGAGTTTCATGGGATTAGATTAGCCTATCGTGGCTCTAAGCTAGCTGTTTACTAGTATCTATGTTATGCCTTAGGGTTCAAGGCACAAAAGCTTGCATATGATGTTGGCAAGCATAGTGTTAAGTTCTCACATGCCAGAATGTGTGCACCCTTATAAGCCAGGTGGGTTAGTGCTCAGAACCTCAATGCCTGTAGGTAGAAATGGGTGTTTAGGGCCACCTAAGAATCATGGGTTGATTATAATGATGGGAGTTAGGTTCCTCCTTACCAAGTTTGAGATTATTGTGACCAACCCTTAGGGTTCGAGCCAAGAAAGGCTCACGAGTATGTAGCTTGAATGATAAAAAATGATCTATCCATGGAGAAAAGGATTTGAGAAAGGTTGACCTCGACTAAGAGTAGTCTTATTGCTGCATGGACACATGATTTTGGTCTAAGGAATGTGCAACCCATGACAACCAGCTTGCAGACTGTGACACATACACATGTCTTGACCACCATCAGCACCAAATGACCCTCAGTGCATCTATCATAGTTCACAAGCTAGTCGAAGCCTAGGGATTCTCTTCAAGTCAAGTGATAGTTCCAGTTCTATAAGGACAGAATCTGACAGCCAAGGGGATCAAGCCATAAGCTGCACTAGAGATCTAGGTTGCTTAGAACTAGCCTAAAATAATGGGATGGGTAGTGATCAAGACTCCAGAGGCTCAGAGAAGGTGTTCAAGCTCGGCAGGATTGAGCCAAGCCTAGGGGTAGGTGCTAGTGAGCAATATGGGGTCACTCAGTTAGACCCAGGTGGAAGCACTGATGATTGAGGTGTGGGTATACGATCAGGCCTAGGTTTGGCCATGCTTGAACATAGACTTGGTAGGTTTAGATTTGGAGGTTTCTAGAAGGCCTAGTGCTCAACATGATTTTTGCAAGTCAAGGATTGTTCAACAGCACCAAATCCCCTAGAATCAAGGGTTGTATCTTTGCTCTTGGAATCAAGGGATGGCATTCTTTAAAGTTTAGGAATGTATCTTAAACATTAAATGTAAAGGAGACTTAGCTATAAATAAAGAGTCCCCTACCCTCATTGTGCACACACCAAAACCATTGAGTAATAACATCCTTATTCTTGATTTAAACCTTTTTTTTGTTCTTTTGTTAGCCTTTCTTCTAGCACTTGCTGTGCCCTTTTATTTTATAGCATACTTGGTAGCAAGCCCTATAATTTAGAGTATTTGTGCATTGTTTCTTGTGTTAGTCTAATTTGGGATGTAGAAGAGTCCATTCCCATGTCCTAGACTTATGCGAGCCTGGAGCTTGAGTCTCGGCTTGTGACAAATGGTGTCAGAGCCTGGTTTAAGGGAACCTTTAAAGTAGGCAGAGAAACTAGATACTAAGGGGTATCGAAGCTTGGATCAAACTATAGGTAGTGACCAAAGCCTTGGTTCAGAGTGTGCAATAGATCCCAACTTATGACATGAGGAGCCAGAGTTATTGTGAGAGCCAAAGTTGGCATGGGGAGCTAGAGTTGGCATTGATACAGGTAGGGGGATTTGTGTGCAGGCATCCTTATATGGTGTGCAAGCATCCTTCTGTGTGTGTGGACATTCGACTATGTGGTGCAGGCAGTTTGTTGCTTGGTGCATGCATCTTATAAGGGTTGTTATGCTCATATGCTAGTGAAACACCCTTGGTGTGCCAGTTTTGAGCATACTAGAGTGCAAGATAGGTTCTCAACAAGTTGTTATTGTATGCTATAGGTGTGTTATATGTCAGGGTTTGTGTACAAGTCCTAAGCCAAGTGGGTCAAAAGACATAACTTATTTAAGTTGGTATAAGTGAAGGACCAGGAAAGAGCAAGACCAAGGTCCTAAAGGCACAAGGTCTAGGCTAAGGTGTAAGAGCATAAAGAGTTAAGTAGCCTAGTACTAAGAATGGGGACTAATCATTGAAAGGATCTAGAACGCCCCAAAAGAATGGCATGGGAAGGTAGGCACAAAAGGTTTTAAATTAGCTTCGAGATAGGAAAAGTGTGTAAGCACAAAAAAGTTTAGAGAAGCTTGGAGGTAGGCTAGGTGTGTAGGCACTGAAGGTTCTAGAAAGGCTAGGCGCAGGAACAATGGTAGGTACTATAACACCTAGATCGAGAAGGTTTTAGAAGGCCCTAGCAACAGGCAGAGCTATGACTAGTTGAAAAACATTTTAGAACCCGATATAGGCAGGCACTCAGCGGGAGTGCCTAGACTCTTCCAAACCTGGGGCTTAGTAGAGAGCCTGGAACAAGCTGGATTCTACAAAGGCCAAAGCCAACCTAGGAAGTGTCTAATGACCATGGAATGGTCTAGAAGGCCTATAATGGCCACACACTTGGATCAATAAGGGTCATATGTGCTAAGAAGGCTCAAGTATAAATAAGGGCCTTCTTTCTCATTTGCAAAGAGTTAAAAGCTACACAAGTAAGAAGAACCAAGTCATAGACCTGGGTATTGAGCAATTGTCTATAGCATCAAGTAAATAGAAGTTGTAACTGCTTTGATTTTTCTTCATAGCATTCTCCCAAGCTCCTAGGGAGCCAATGAAATACATGGCAAAAGTGTTTGGCATAAAGTCAAGGAAAAAGCTAACTTAGGAATATGAATGATAGTTTCCTACCTAAAGCCACACGGTAGCTAGGATTAAGCTCCTAGCCCATGACAATGTGCAGGTGAGCAAATGTGCATATTCCTAACTAAGAGAGGCTTGAGTGTTGAGCCATTATGCAGACTAGTGCCCGATAGTGTGTGCTATGTTGGTGTGCTGTATTGATACACTAGTGTGCTTGTTTACAAGAACTAAAATTGGATTGCTTGAGTGCCTACTAGAGTTAAGGTAATCCTTCAATTTATACATTCATGATCTAATAGTTTGTGTGCTTTGGGCTAGGGCATAGCTAGGGAAAACCAAACAGAGGGCCTAAGTGAGGTGTTCGAGGAACACCTACCTATAAACAAGTGGGGGAAGGCTTCAGCAAGATATATGCTAACAAGCACTTGGTTAGCGAAGTGTGTGGATGCCATACTTCAGATAATAGATTAGTTCAGGACATTAAGGGATCCTTAAGTAAGGCAATGGAAAACCTCATATAGGTTAATGAGGCATTAGAGTCCACAGTGACAACTTTATAAGAGGAGTTGGCCAGGCTCAAGGTTGACCATGCTATATTGTGAGCTACTGTGGTTGCTATTATGAGCTGAGACCAAGAGTGGAGGTGCCTAAGCATTTCATTGATGGACCAAAGTCATGGGTAAAGGCTAAGCTGTAACGAAAAGTGGTATAAGAGTCAAGTCAGGCCAAAATTACTTTGTAATCATTAAGTCAAGTTGAGTACACCAAGTCTCCAAGGCCAAAAGAAAAAGGCCAAAGTGGGGGAGACACCGATGTTTGTTCCTCAGAAGAGGAAAAGGCTATAGGGAAACATAAATTTTATAAGATCAATAGAGCCACCAATAAGGGCAAAGGGCCTTAAGTTATTATTTTTATGCTAGTCAACATCAGGTCAATGAGTGATCGAAGCTTTCGACCCTCAAGCAAGCAAAGGGGGTATCTAAAAAACCAGAATGGAAGTGGTAAATAGCACTAGAATAAACCCAAAGAAGAGCAACCAGGTGCTAGTAAAGACTACCAAAGGGTTAGGACCTCTCAAGGAGTTGATGTGGGAAAACCAATAGTAGTGGAGTGCCACAACATGAGTCCCATAGTATAGCCAGATTCCTCACAAAAGAGTGTGCCACAAACAACTTAAAGAAAGCATAGGAAGCATTAGTAGCATAGATGGAAAGGGCCATTATAGTAGAGAGTTAAAGAACATAGGATTGTAGCAAAATGCTGAAGAACATATTATCAAGAATAGCAAAAGCCAACAGAGTACATGTTTTGGAATAGGACCAAAATGTTGAAAAATTGGCTCACGAGGTAGGAGTCAATGCTAGTGTGCAAGATGGGTGCATCATTCCCTAGCAATAAGGGCATTGCTAGAATGAGTGAGGGAGAATGTCATGGCTTGCAAGCTAGTCCAAGTCCAAGGGTTCTCTCCAAGTCAAGTGACAGTTGTAGTTCTAACAAGACAAAGTCTGATAGTCACTTGAGATGCATTAGAGGTCTAAGTCATGAGGAACTACCCCAAAATAATGGGGCAAGTAGTGATCGAGACTCTAAAGGCTCAAGAAAGGTGTTCAGCTTTAGCAGGATTGAACCAGGCCCAAGGGTGGGTGCTAGTGAGCGATGCACTCGCACCCAATTAGACCTAGCCAGTAAAACTGATGATCAAGGTACAAGTGCATAGTTAGGGCCAAGTGCAAGCATGCTTAAACACAGACCTGGGAAAATCAGATTTAGGGGCTTTGAGAAGGCTTGTTGCTCAAGTTGATTTTAGTAAGTCAAATATTTGCAGTAGCACTAAATCCCCTAGAATCAAGGATTGTAACTTAGCTCCTAGAATCATGGGATTATAATCTCTAGAGTTTAGGAATATATCTCACACACTAAATGTAAGGGGGACTCAGCTATATATAGAGTTCCCTACCCTATTGTACAAACATTAGAACCATTGAGCAACAACATCCTTACACTCATCTTAAACCTTTTTGTTGTTGATTTGTTAGCCTTTTTTCCAGCATTTGTTATGCCTTTTGGTTTTGTACCATACTGACCAAGCCCATAGTTTAGAGTGTCCGTGCACTATTTCTTATATTACGCTAATCTGGGATGCAAAAGAGTCCATTCCCATGTCCTGAAGCCACACTAGCCTAGAGCTTACGTCTCAGCCCATGATAAGTGAGGTTCTCTTTGAGTTGAGTGACAATTACAATTCTAGTAGGATAGAGTCTAAAAGCCAAGGCAACTATGCCCTAAGGTGCACTAGAGGTCTAGGTCATGAGAAACTAGCCTAAAACAATAAGAAGGTAGTGATCAAGACTCTAGAGCCTTAGGAAAGGTGTTCAAGTTTGATAGGATTGAGCCACGCCTAAGGGCAGGCACTGGTGAACAATACGCAGGCTCTTAGTTGGATCTAGGTGAGCAGACTGATGATCGAGATGTAGGTGCATGGTCAGACCCAGGTATGGGCATGCTTAAACATAATCTTAAGAGGATTAGACTTGGAGGCTTCTAGAAGGCCTGGTGCTTAGCATGATTTTAGTAAGTCAAGGATTATGCAGCAACACCAAATCACCTAGAATAAAGAATTGTATCTTAGCTCCTAGAGTCAAGGGACTGTAATCTTTAGAGTTTAGAAATGTATCTTAGGCACTAAATGTAAGGAGGACTTAGCTATAAATAGAGAGCCTCCACCCCTATTGTATACACAATAGAACTATTGAGTAATAACATCTTTACTCTTACCTTAAACTTTTTTATTGTTCTTTTGTCAACTTTTCTTCTGACATTTGCTATGCCCTTTCACTTTACAACATGCTAGGTAACCAAGCTTGTACTCTGGAGTGTCTATGCACCATTTCTTGTGTTACGTTGATCTGGGACATGAAAGAGTCCATTTTTATGTCTTGGACCTACTCGAGCTTGGAGCTTGAGTCTTGGCCTATGACATGTGCACATGTATTGACCACTAGCGAGACTTGTTGGCCCTTTGTCTTGACACATGCCTCAACCACCATCGGCACATATTGGCCCTTATGTGGGTAATTCCCTTAAACACCATCAACATATGCTAGGTTGTGCATCACATGTAGGTGTCCTAGGCCCGAGTCACACACTATGTGCACCATGACTAGGTAATAAATGGGTTCAAGCATATGTTCATGCTTTTGCCATGCCAATGACATTTTTATAGCTTGTAAATTCATATAATGGTCCCCTAACCTTCATGTGAAGTTTCATGGCAAGATGACTTGTTTTCTATTTGTCATAATTTTTAAAATTTTTCAATATGTAAGATCTTTTGGAATTTTTTTAAGAGTTTTGGCCCCAAATTTGGTATACATGATCCTTGTATTTTTGTTGGAATCTAAAAAAAAATTCAATTAAAAAATCAAAATGTAGAAGATTTTATGACCATTTGAAAAAAACATCCCTATTTTAGACGCTTGAATGGTTACTGGCTGAGAACTTGTAAAACTTTTTATGCTCTTTAAGAGGGTGTGAGTTGTCAAGGTTTTTTGAGGGATAGGGGGCCAACATAAGGGAAAAAGACTAGCACCCATCGCATATCATATGTAAACACCCTCTGACCCCCCACCTCTAATCATCCAAATCCCTAATGCCATCAGTCAAGTTCTATAGTGATCCTCCAACAATGGTTCCTTAGGCGAAAAAATGTGGCACCAACACATGCCTGAGCTTAGTATGTGCATCATGGCCCAAAATCAAACTTCAGTTAAGGCCTCGACCATCAATGTCACATGTTGGCACAAGGTGCAAGCATATGCCTCGACCATCATCGAGGGCACTTACCTTAACCACCATTGGCACATGCTAGCCCTTGGTATAGGCACTTGCCTCAATCACCATTAGCACATGCTAGCCTTTGGTGTAGGCATATGCCTTGATCAACATTGGCTGAAGATAGCCCTTGGTATATGTGGTTGCCTTAAACACCATTGGCACATGCTGGCCCTTATAGCAGGCACTTACCTTGAACACCTTCGGCACATGCTAGGCCTTGGTGCGAGTACATACC
This sequence comes from Durio zibethinus, assembly GCF_047325235.1. Classification (NCBI taxonomy): domain Eukaryota; kingdom Viridiplantae; phylum Streptophyta; class Magnoliopsida; order Malvales; family Malvaceae; genus Durio; species Durio zibethinus. Next base: position 963,243 of record NC_143171.1, read on the forward strand.
TTGACCACCACTAGCACCTACGAACCCTTGGTGCAGGATATGCCTATTTGAAAAAAGTGTCACCATTTTAGACACTTTAATGTCTATTGCTAGTATACCTATAAAATCTCTCATGCTCTCTAAATGGTGGTTGTCTTGGGCCTACTCTCCCTCCACGGGGGGAGTAGGTGTGTGTCATAGGCCTATCATTGCATACATGCATGGTAATGTCCCTAGAGCAAATTCCAGGTTATGAATGCCTTTTGGCTATGACTGGTGGCTAGTTGCTTTAGTGACCCACAAATGCCCATGGCCTTGATAGATTAGCATACATGTGAAAAAAAGGCTTAGTTGTGCCAAGTTTAAGCCCATGCCTACAGCTCATGCAAGCTTAGACACCACACCAAGTCCTTGAATCAGGGAATGGCACCCTGAGGTAAGCAAGCAAAATCTATGACCATGGGCTAGGTCTAGCTACGTCTTTTGGGTATTTGGTAGTCTCATGGTCCTTTCTTGTCGACCACAAAAATGCCTTGGCCTGGCCAAGCTTCTGCATATGTCACGCCTCACATGAGCACCATCGAGGCCAAGGCTCGAGTGCCAGTACATGGAAGCTAGACCTTTACTCAAGCACTAGGTCACATGAACAAGTCCCTACGAGAGTTACTTGATGTTAAACTTAAAGACCATTTGAGAGAAGCTTTTCAAAAGCCCTAGAAAGGTGGTGCAGGCACTGTAGGTGTGAAGGCTCTAGATAAGCCTAGTTACAAGCCAAGTGCCTAGGCATAGAACCTTCTAGAAAGGTGAGATACAAAAATGGGTATGGTTACTATAGCACCAAGTAGGGATGCTTCCAGAAGGCCAGAGGTATAGGCACTTTACGAGAAAGCCTAGAACCTTCTAGACCTGGTGCACCACAAAGTGTTTAGAACCAACTTTTTTCTAAAAATTCCCTAACCTTGTATGTGTTAAGGGCCTTGGAATCCTCTAAAATGTATATAATAGCCACACACTTGGCTCATTGGTGACCACATTGGCCGTAGGGGCTCAAATAAAATAGGGGTGCCCCCTCTCCCATAAGACCAATATATAGGCTAGTGAACTTGTGAACCCACAAAGCTACTAAAGCACATTTGTACATAAGCCACATTGTTCCAATAATAGAAAGGATTTTGTATTCTTTTACCAGTGCCTTTTTAGTGTACTATAGTGTTTAATTGTCTCTAGGGTCCAACAAGTCATTGGTGAATGGCACATTCACTCAACCCGATTAAAAGATGACTTAGGCATATGTGAATGGTAGTTTCCTGCCTAAGGCTGCATGGCTACAAAGTTTAAGATTAAAGCCTGTGATAGTTGGCATCAGAACATAGTTTAGTGTGCGACCCTAATCCAAGACAATGTTTACTTCTAAATGAGCCCTTAGCACACTGAGAAGCAAGAGACACACACTGTTGGAATGGGCAAAAGGCACCAATAAAGGCATGATCTCAACCTTAGATGCTCAATTGGCCAAGGTGGAATTAGCCATGGCTAAAATACAAGACAAGTACGAAGACCAAATGAAGGAATTAGTCTCGACTGTAAAAAAGATCATGAAAGAGTTAAGGCAAACTCTTTATGAAAAAATCAAAAGCCTTACCCATAAGAACTCTACCCTAGAGGCCCTAGTAGAGGCCATGAGAGAGAAGATGAAGCAACTCAAGAGGAGGCTTTTTGCATACAAGGTAACCATAGGGGGAGGCATACTCATAATAGCTCTTAGGACTAGGGTAGAGGTTTCCAAGTCGAAGGAGTTCAAGGGGACATGATCTACAAAAGACATAGATAACTTCTTATGGGGCATGGAGTAGTATTTTCAAGCATTAGGCATCGAGAAGGATGTTGCTAAGGTAAGCATTACCTCTATGTATCTTGCAGACATTGCATTTGAATGGTGGCATTATAGGTCTAAGGAGGTTAGGCATGGGGGTGCTGCCATTGGAACATTAGAAGAGTTCCAAAAAGAGTTTAAGTAGTAGCTTTACCCAAGATACGCTATAGATGAGGCACATACCAAGCTATAATAGTTCACCCAACATAAAGAGGTGCAAAACTATGTTCTGGAGTTCTAAGAACTCATGCTCTAAATTCCCAACCTTGGGAAAGATGAGGCCCTTTTTGCATTTATGGATGGGCTCAAGCCATGGGCTAAGCAAGAGCTAAAGAGGATGGGTGTCCAAGACCTCACTCGAGCCATGACCATCTCTCAATCCTTAGTGAAATTCAAGAAAGGGTACAATTTTGAGTCTTTCAAGCCCAAAGACAAGGGCAAAGGTAGGGAAGACAAAAACAAGAGTAGTAGTGGTAAGACACCAATATACAAATGAAAGTCCTCTATGGAAGGACACAAGAAGAAAGACAAATAGTCAGTGACCAAAGATGGACTCATGACATATTTTTTATGTGACAGTCAACACTGAGCCAGAGATTATCCTAATAGAGCCAAGCTCATGGCCATCATTAAGGGGTATGAAGAGCAACCTGAGAATAAGGGACTAAAGCTTGGTTTGATCATGCTAAGTTCCATATTAGCAAAAAGAGGCATAAGAGAAAGAGGCTCATGTTTGACAAAATCTCAATTGCAGGCAAGTGCTTGAATGCCTTGGTGGACATAAGTACATTTGATCTCTTCATGTTCAAAGGAAAGGCCAAGAGACTAGGGCTCAAGGTCGAGAAAGAGCGAGATAGATTAAGATCATAAACTCTAAATAGGTTTCAATCATGGGCATGGCACAAGGAGTCGAGCTATAACTTGGAGCATAGAAAAGTAAAGAATCCATTAAGGTAATCCCTGTCAATGACTAATGACTTTCTTATCGATTTAGATCTCCTCTAAAGGATTAATAAACTTCTTGTTCCCTTCACCAATTGCATTTACATCTTAGATGATTTGAATCTTGGACCATTAGTGCCAATGCATTGTCCTAATGAAACAAGAGCAAGGGATTGAAACCAAGGCACTATTCATAATCTAGCTCGCCAAGGGTGTGTGAAAGGAGGAGCCACCTTTTTAGTGGCCCCAAAGGAGGATGAGCCTTAAGAACTGAAAGACAACACCCCTTTGGAAGTGTTGGAGTCTTTCAAGGTTGTCATGCCCATAGAATTGTATAAGAGACTACCTCTCAAAAGAGAGGTAGACCACAAGATTGAACTAGTGCCTGATGCTAAGCCACTAGCCTGAGTCCCATATAAGATGTCACCCCTGAAGTTGGAGAAGCTAAAGAGATAGCTCAAAGAGCTTCTAGATGTAAGGTTTATCAAACCTTCTAAAGCTCCATATGGTGCACCGATCTTGTTTCAATGGAACTATAATGGGTCTTTATAGATGTACATTAACTATTAGGTGCTAACAAGCTTATGGCGAAGAACAAATATCCCATTCCCCTTATTGTCGACTTGTTCAACCAGTTGGAAAGAATACAGTGGTTTATCAAGTTGGATCTAAGATTAGGATACCATCAAGTGAGGATAGTTGAAGGTGATGAACCAAAGACAGTGTCTGTAACTAGTTATAGGGCATACTAGTTCCTAGTAATGCCTTTCGATCTGACAAATGCACTATGACATTATGCACACTAATGAACAACATACTACAACTATTCTTTAACCAATTTATTGTCATGTACCTTGGTGATATTGTTATCTATAGTCAATCATTTGAGGAACATGTGGATCACTTATGGCAAGTGTTCCAAGTACTAAGCAAAAATGAACTATACATAAAGAAAAAGAAATATTCATTTGCCCAGTAGGAGGTCTCATTCTTAGGCCATGTTGTAGGGAATAGCTAAATCCAAATAAATGGTGACGAGGTCCATGCAATCCAAAAATGGGAACTGTTAGCCAAGGTCACAGAGTTAAGGTTATTCCTAGGTCTAGCAAACTACTATTAATGCTTCATAAAAGGGTACTCAGCCATTTGTCGTAGCATATGCTTTGACCACCATTGGCACATACTGGCCATAGTATAGGTAGTTGCCTTTAACACCATCGACATATGCTAGGCTATGCATCATGTATGGGTATCCTGGGCCTAGGCCGTACACCATACACACCATAATAGGGCAATAGGTGGGCTTAGGCACATCTTCATATTTTTGCCAAGCCAATGCCATTGTTATGGCTTTAAATTCATATAAGTGCTCACCAGTGCTAACATTTGGGTTTGGCTCAATTTTACTGAACATGAACACCATGCCCATACCACTATTCTGGCTAGTTCCCCATGGCCTGGGCCTATAGTAGGCCTCAATACCTTTTCCCCTAGCTATCAAACCCTATCTCACTAGAACTAGAACTGCTCCTTGACATGAATAAAACCCTTAAGTTTGGAATAGCTTATGGACTATGACACATGCACATGCGTTAACCAACATTAGGACACGTTAGCCCTTGGTCTTGGCACATGCTTCATCCAACATTGGTACATGTTTACCCTTTGTGTAGGGAGTTTACTCAAACACCATTAGCACATGCTAGGCCACGCACCATGCATAAGTATCTTGGGCTTAAACCGTACACCATTTGCACCATAATTGGGCAATAGGTGGGTTTTAGCACATTATATTTACGCTATGCCAATGCCATTTTTATGGCTTGTAAATTTATATAAGCACTTATTAGCACCCGCACCTAGGCTTGGTTCCCTTGGCTATCGAACCTTATCCTGCTAGAACTAGAATTGCTAATCGACTAAAAGAGGACCTCTAGGCCTGGACCAACTTACAGACTATGACATATCCACATGCCTCAACCATCGTCGGCACCTAATGACCTTCAGTGCATACACATGCCTTGACCACCATTGGTAAATGCTGGCCTTTAGTGCAAGTTATTGCCTTAGACACCATCGCCAGATGTTGACACTTGGTACAACATGTACCATGACCCTTCCACTACTCTTTTATCCCTCCCAAGGCACTTGTCTGCCCCTCGAGCACCATTAACACCAAATGATGCTTGGTGCATGTGTTATGGAGTCTTAAGCCAAAATCCGTGTGACCTTAGATAGGGAATTAACTCTATGTTCCTAAGTTAGCCTACGAAACTTAAGTGCTTAGCATAATTCTAGCTTGTCAAAGATTGTGCTATAGTACTAGGCCTTCTAGAAGCCCTAAAATCTTATCCTGCTAGGACTATGTTTAAGTGTGTTTGCACTTGGGTTTGACCATGTACCCATACCTTGATTATCAAGGCCATTGCCTGGCTCTGACTATGTGCCCGTGCATTGTTCACAAGCACTTACACTAGGGCCTTGCTTAATTTTACTAAACTTGAACACTGTGCTTGAGCCTCTGTAGTCTTGATCACTACCTATACCATTGTTTTATGCTAATTCCTTATGACATTGACCTCTAATAGGCCTTAATGCTTGGTTTCTCTAGTTCTCAATCCCTATCATGCTAGAACTGGAACTACTCCTTAACTCATAGAGAACTCTTAGGCCTATACCAACTTGCAAGCCGTGACACATGCACATGCCTTAACTAGCATTGCCACTGAAAGACCCTCGATGCATACACATACCTCGACCACCATCGAGACTTGTTAGCCCTTTGTCTTGGCACATACTTCGACCACCATCAATACATGCTAGCCTTTTATGTAGGCAATTCCTTCAAACACTATTGGCACATGTTAGATCACGCATCATGCGTGTATATCCCGGGATTAAGCTGTACACCATGCATATCATGACCTGGTAGTAGGTGGGTTTAGGCATGTCTTAATATTTTTGCCATGCCAATGCCATTTTTATGGCTTGTAAATTCATATAATGGTCCCCTAAGCCTTCATGTGAAGTTTCATGGCAAGATGACACATTTTCCATTTTTCATAATTTTTAGAATTTTTCATGATTTAAGATTTTTTAAAATTTTTTTAAAAAGAGTTTTAGCCCCAAATTTGGTGTTTGAGATCCTTGTATTTTTTTTAGCATCCAAAAAGAATTTAGCTAAAAAATCAAAATGTAGAAGATTTTGTGGCCATTTGAAAAAAGCATACCTATTTTGGACACTTGAATGGCTTTTGTCAATGAACTTATAAAAGCTCTTATGCTTATTAAGGGGGTGTAAGTTTTCAAGGTTTTTTAGGGGATAAGGGGCCAATACAAAGGCCAAGGACTAGTACCCATCACACATTATGTGTGCACACCCCTTAGCCCCTACCCCTAATCACTAGATCCTTAATGCTATTGATCAAGTTCTATAGTGATGCTTTGATGATGGTGCCTTTGACAAAAAATTGTAGCACCATCACATGCCCAAGCCAAGCATGTGCACTGTGGCTTAGAATCAATCTTCAGCCAAGGTCTCGACCATTAATGGCACATGCTGGCACATGGTGTAGGCACATACCTCGATCATCATCAACATAAGTTAGCCTTTAGTATAGGCACTTGCTTCAACCATTATTGGCATATACTGTCCCTTGTTACGGTAGATGCCTCGATCAACATTGGTAAAAAATAACCCTTGATGTGGGTAGTTACCTTGAACATCATCGGCACATATTGGGCCTTGGTGCGAGCAGTTGCCTCGAACACCATTGGCATATACTAAGCCTTGGTGCAAGCACATACCTTGACCACCATCGGCACCTATGGACCCTTGGTGCAAGATTTGCTTGTTTGGAAAAAGTATCTCCATTTCAAACACTTTAATGTTTATTGCTACCATATTTGTAAAATCTCTCATGCTCTTTAGAGGGTGGTTTTTTAGGCCCTCATCTCTCCTTCATAAAGGGACTAGGTGTGTGCAATGGGCCTATGATTGTGTACATCTATGGCAACATCCCTAGAGCAAAATCTAGTTTGTGTATGCCTTCTAGCCATGTTGTTTGGTGACTGGTTGCTATGGTGAACCACAAGCACCCATCACTTGAACCAGTTGGCATGCATGCAGAAAAAGCCTAACTATGTTGATTTTAAGTCTGTACCTATGGTTGATGCTAATTTCAAGTTTATGCCTATGATTAATGCTACCCTAAACTATAAACTAAGTCCCTGAATCAGGTAACTACTCTTCGAGATGGTGCAAGTGGAAGCTGAGGTCATGGGCTACGTCTAGCCAAGTCTCTTAAGTATTTGAAAGTTCTGTGATCCCTTCTCATAGACCACAAAAATGCCTTGGCCTGGCCAAGCCCCTGCACGTGTCATAGGTTGGGATCTTAAGCCTAGCTACCATGCAGCCTTAAGTGGAAAACTACCATTCATAGGCCTAAATCAGCTTTTTCCTTAACTTTTTATGAATCACTTTTGCCATGCACTCCATTAGCTCTCTAAGGGCTTAAGAGAAAGCTACGAAGGAAGGTTAAAATAGTTGTAACTTTTATTTACATGATACTATATACAATTGCTTAATGCCTGAGTCTATGACATGGTTTTTCTTGTTTGTGTAGCTTCTAACTTGTTTACAAATGAAAGGAATGGCCTTTTTTTATACTTAAGCCTCTTTAACACATATGACTCTTATTGATCCAAGTGTGCAGCCCTTATAGGCCTTCTAGACCCTTTAATGGTCCCTAAACACTTTTTAGGTCAACTAAGGCCTTTACAAAATCTAACTTGTTCTACACTCCCTGCTAAGCCTCAGGTCTAGAAATGTCTGGGTACTCTCGCTTAGTGCCTGTAACTAGTAAATTCTAAAAGCTTCCCCGTCTGGTCACTACTCCACATGTAGCTAGGGCCTTTCGGAGCCTTCTTTATTTAAGTGCTATAGGACCTGTAACTATTCTTACCCTAATCATTTTTGGTATCTTTGGTACCTATGCACGTAGCTACCTTTAAGTTTATCTAGACTCTTTTGCACTCGTACACCTAGTATGTCTCTAGGCTAATCTAGAGCTTTCTATGCCTACTTGCCCATGCCACTCTTTTAGGGCATTCTAGATCCTTCCAACGAGCATTTCTCATTGTTAACACTAGGTTACTCACCCCACCGTGCTCTTGCACCTTAGCTTAGGCCCTAATCTAAACACTTGGGCCTTGTATATGCCTTTAGGACCTTATTCTCAATCATTCCCAGTCCTTTGCCCATACCAACTCGAACAAGCCACATCTTTTAACCCACTTGGCTCATAACTTGCAAATGAACCATGACACATGCAGCCGATGCTGCCCAAAAACCCAGGAACAAGTCCTTGAATTAGGCAATGTCCATCTAGGGTGCTAACAATAAAGTTTACATGTACAGTCCCAACCAAACCAAGCATCGATGGTGTCATATCGTTGTTGTTTATTAGATGGTAGATGTAGTCCTGTAGCCTTTACTTGTGTTTTTCTTGTGCCAAACAGTTGTGGCATGGCCTCATATATCATTTCCTTCGCTCTCTTGTTACGTAATTGAATGGGTGGGTTGTGGACTGATGTGTGTGGCTGTTGTCACTTGTACACAATGGGTATATGAGTGGTGCTATGGTTATGCAATTTGGCAGACTCCATGATCGATGCATTGAACTGTTGACCCATTATCCTCTTCAATCTCCTTCCAGAAGGTCATCGTACCCTAAAGGTGCAATCAAGATTCTGTGCTGCATACCTAAATTGATGGAAACTGGATGTCTTGCCATCCTTTATTGGTCTTATGTCTTTTGGGGCTATAGGTCAAACCTCAATTGTGCCCCATATCCTAAGTGTGCCTCTCAAACCTCTGTGGCCACATTGGGGCATTGGTGTTTGATCGTGCTCTTGGATGCAGAACATTTTGTAAGCACAAGCTCTCAGCCCTTGTTCATACAATGCTACATATTTTATGTGCTCGACATGCATGATGCTTATGCTTTGTGTTAGCTCTCTCCATCATTTAGTAGATGCATTAAGTTCCATGTAGTGCCAATGTCCGAAAGGAATGCTACCTTGTTGATCCTGTCAATAGTCATATGCTTGTCTAAAAGATTAAGCCATGCATGTGTAAGTTTAAACTAAGTCAGACTATGAAACTGCGAATGGCTCAACAAATTAGTTATAGTTTGTTTGATTGTATCTACTACTTGGATAACCATAGTAATTCTAGAGCTAATACGTGCAACAAATCTTGACTTCTGGAATGGATGCATTTATTAGATAAAAGGTCAATGCAGGTTTTGCCTATTGCTCTGATGATTCATGATAACTTGATAGATCACATGGCCTTTGTATCGGTGATGCATCATTCAAATTTTTGCCCTATCAACTTTCAATGGCAGGATAGTGGCTTATTATGGTGGCAACAAGTAACAAAGAATTAGGGTTTGATTATAAAGAGGAATTCTGAGAAATGGTAGTAAGTGTGCAAATTACCTAATCCTAACTTGAGGAGGTAGTAACAATAAATAACAATACTAGGCTCTATAAGTCTGGTAATTTGAATGAGTATAGTCTAAAACCCTTAATAAGGATCCGTTAGAGTTTAAGTCTAGTGCTAGCAGTTACGATAATTCTAACTCCAATAGTGTATATTTATGTTGTTGCAATTAAAAAACTTATAGTTGGAACTAAGGTTGGGTTATCCGGTCTACCTCACAGTGAGCATTGGTCTACTCATCCCTACTGCCAGTGATGTACTCCTAGCCTTAACTAGCTGAGTCATTCCTCTAAAGCTATTACTTTCAAAAAATTAGAATGTTCAAAGCAAGCCTAAGATTGTATACATTAGCATGGGATAACATCATAGGATTTTAGTCCTATTGTGTTAGCCTTTGGGATCGGAGTAGTGATTAACAAAGATAGTCTAGGGCATTCATATTTCATAGTCAAAGGTGAAATTCTTGGATTTATGAAAGATGAACAATTACAAAAACATTTGCCAAGGATTTTTTCATTAATCAATAATGAAAGTTGGGGGCTCAAAGACAATCAAATATCATCCTAGTTTCAACCATAAACAATGTCAACCAATGATCGACAGTGTTACTTTTAGGAATCCATCAGCATATTATGAGAAATCAAAGTCTTTGGGTTTCAAGGGGAGTATGGTCGCAAGGCTTAAACTTAAAGGGATTGACATAAGGGCACCACCAAGAGTAGAGCCTATGGCTTAATTTGACTCAACATTGGGAAACTTACCAGGTCCAAACATAGTAAGGATTGATAAAATGAGAGCATTTTCTTGATTCTATAAGTGGTGGTGCATCGCTATTCTCAGTTGGTGAAGCAATTTGTGTAGTTAATTTTACTAATGAATGAGACTCCAACCTACTGACTAGCTACGAGGAGGTGATCCTTCATGGCTAGCCTATTAGAGGGACTACAATCGTAAACGCTAAGAAAGTTTGAGGCAATAACAAGTTTATGATGCCTTTAGATGTTCTAGGCTGCACATGTTCTACACTAATGTATTCAACAAGTTTATATGTCACGTCCATAAGAGAAACCAAGCCAAGGGTTCTCATTGAGATAGGGAGCAGTTCTAAAGCTACTTAGACCAAGTCAATATGTAAGGTAGACCAAGCATAGAGGTGCAATAGAGGTCCCAAGGGTAAGACCATGACCCAGAATGGATGCGTAGGAATTGAAATGAGCTTAAAAAGCTTAAGCCAATGGATTTGGTTTAATAGCTTTCAGATAAACCCAAGCACGGATACAGGTGTATGCCCAAGCGTAGGTAGAACCAAACCAAGCACAAGCCCAAAAAAGGGCCTCGCATAGACACTGCTAAAGAAGAAGTCCAAGATAATTCAAACTCTTTTTTAATAGAGTCCATGTAAAATTATAACTCTTCAATGTAATCCTATTGTAATGTCTTGTATATATTGGACTCTTTGTAAGCTTAGGATAGGAACTATGTCAACCATTGATTCAATGAAGCCTTAGCAATAAATAAGAGGTGCCCCCAACCTCATTATACTCTCCACAACTTGAGTAATACAAGTTTACTCTTGCCTATCTCCATTATTCACTTTAGCTTTCTATTAAATAGTTTATGTGTAGCCTTGTCTAACAATAGATTGGGGCAACTAGCTTTATATTTTTGAGTGCCCATGCATCTATCCAATTAAAGGCTTATCTAAGATACCAGATGAGTCAATTCTTGGGTCCTAGAGCCATACAAGTCAAAGCTTGAGTCTCAGCCCATGATAAGTGATATTAGAGTAGGTTTAGAACTAGTTCAGAGTCAGTAAAAATTGGTCCAAAGTGATCAATGCTATGTGCTACTGAAACTAAAGTTAACCTTGAGGGAGGTTTCAAACGTGTTAGTGTAGGCATTCAATTTTGTGGTATGGGCATCGTAGGTCATTTTTGTGCTTGTATGCTGGTGATATGCCCCCTAGTGCACAAGAAACAGGTGTACAAGAATGTAGACTAGGTGTTCAACCGATTACTATTATGGCACTATAAAAGTGCTAGGCATGGTGTGCAGGTGTATAGACCGATGCCTGATCGAGAATGTAGGGCATGTTAAACCAATGTGCAAATTGGTGCTTAACAATGTGTATGTGTTGGTGTGTTGTGCAAAAGGTTGAGGTAATCTCTTTGGTTTTGTAAAATATTTAGGGTTGTGGCATCACTAGGGAAAACTAGACCAAAGGCCAGGGTAAGGGCCTTGATAAGTGCCCACCTATAGACGAAGGAAGGAAGGCTAGATTTAGAGACATGGTGATGTCCCTAGATACCTAATTACAAAAGTTTAAGGTGACTATTATTGAATTGAGGTATAGGTTCAAGGATAGGGAAAGATCTTTTAATGAGGTATTAGAGGTGCTCATGCAATGGAATGAGGCATTGGAGGCCATGGTGTTAACCTTGCAAGAGGAGCTAGCAAGGCTTAGGGTTGATCATACTACATTTCAAGCTGCCATAGTTATTGGTGTAGGCTTAGGACCTAAGGTGGTGGTGGGTAATCAATTTTTAGATGGTTAAAAGCCAGGAGTAAAGATCATGCTACAACAAAGAGGTATGTAGGAGTCAAGTTGGGCCAATGTTGTTGTGGAATCAAAGACTCAGGTGTAGTGCACCAAGTCTCCAAAGCCTAGGGGAAACAACCAAAGTGGGGGAGACACTAGTGTTTGTTCCATAAGGGAGGAAAAGGCTATGAGAAATCCCAGATTTTGCATGGCCACTACTGCCACCAATAGGGGCAAAGAGAATAAGCCCTTGAGTTGCTTTTTGTGTAACAATTAGCATAGGGTGAAGGAGTGCCCGAGGTGTGCAAGGCCTTCAACCATTAACTATGTAGAGGAGTTGTTTATAGGCAAAAGTAACAGTGGTGATGAGCACTAAGAGGAGCCCAAAGTGATGCAGCTCAATGCTTTTCAATTCTGTTGACAAGGCAAAACCTCTCTAAGAGATGACAGTGAAGTGGTAATGGAGTGCCACAACATTAGCCCTAAGGTGCAGCCAAATCCCTCCAAAAAAAAAGGTTTGTAGTAAGCAACTCAAAGAAAGTAGAGGAGACATCGGGCGTACAGGCGAAAGGGACTAGTGCAACACAGGGTTGATGACACTCGAGAGAACAACCAGTAGAGTACTTATTTGGGTATGGGACAAACACATGGGAAATCTAGTTCAAGGGGAGAAGACAAAGCTGATTTGCATAGAGGCATGCAGTTCAGGTGCAACATCCCTCTAGCAATGAAGGTGTTGCTAGAATGAGTGGGGAAGAATGTCACAGTCTATAGGAAAGACTAAGCCTAGGGGTTTTCACTGAGATAGGGAGTGGTTCTAAGGTAATCAAGACCAAGTTAGAATGCAAGGGAAACTAGGCCCAAAGGTATAATAAAGGTCTTGGGGGTAAGACCATGACCAAGAATAGGTGCATGGACGTCAAAACAAGCTTAGGGAGCTCAAGCTAGGGGATCTAGTTCGATAGCTTTCAAATAGACCTAGGCATAAGCACATGAGTAGGCCTAAGCATAGCAGAACTAAACCATGCATAGGTCTAAAAAGAAGGCCCACATGGATACTATTGAAGAAAAAGTCCAAGCTAATTCAAACTCTTTTCTGATAGAGTTTATGTAAAATTAGAACTCTCCAATGTAATCATATTGTAATGTCCTGTATATATTGGACTCTTTGTAAGCCCTAGGATAGGAATTATGTCAGCCATTAGTTCAATGGGGCCTTACCTATAAATAGGAGAAGCCCCCTACCCTTACTATACACACCACAACTTGAATAATACAAGTTTACTCATTCCTATCTCTATTGTTCTATTTAGCTTCCCATCAAGTAATTTATGTGCAGCCTTGTCTAGTAGTAGATTAAGATGGTTGGCCCTGAAGTTTCAAGTGTCCATGCATTCATCTAGTTAAAGGCTACTTTGGGACACCGAGTGAGTCAATTCCTAGGTCTCAGAGCTACACAAGTCAGAGCCTAAGTCTCAACCTGTGACATATAGCCTTAGCTAATAGGCCCAAGTAATATTTGAAATTTCATCATCACGGTGATAGATCATTTCAATTATTGGTCTTCAATGAGGAATTCCTAGTAGGCATGAGTCATCAGCTCACACTGACTATATCCTTGCCCTTTGTACACACTGCCTATCACTCTTACTGATTGAATGGTCTGATAAAGTGTTTGGATCATGGTAACATGATAGTTTAATGCCCACGATGTCTCGAGAAGTCCATCGAACCTTACATTTAGAGGAAGGAAAAGTCATAACAAGGATTTCATATGTGAACTTGTGAAAAGGTCATTGTTGAATCTTGTTTAATGAACAACAATGCATTAACAAAACACTAAGGGGGTAAGGGTACCTTAGTGCCTCAAGCCCTTTCCTGCCCTAGGTGTGCACAACGATCGATTCATTTCGCTTCCTAAGCATGTGAAACTATTAGTATCATTGCTTATGGTTGAATAACGAACCCTTGGCACCAATCACCCTAGGGAACCAGAATGAAAAAGAACACGTGTGCCTTCTCCATCCTATTCATGGTGCATACATGGGTGGCATCATGACTCTTTTTTTTATAAAAAACCAAAACAACTCTCAGCAACAGATATCTCAACTCTTGCATCGATGAAGAATGTACTAAAATGTGATACATAGTGTGAATTGTAGAATCCCATGAACCATTGAGTCTTTGAATGCAAGTTGTGCTACAAGCCATTAGGCCGAGGGCACGTCTGCCTTGGTGTCATGCATTGTCTCTCCCTCTAAACCCGTACCCATTAGGCTTTATAGTAAGGGGTTGAAAATCGCCTCTCATGATCTCATCAATCGTGGTTGGCCCAAAATCGAGTCCTTGGTAATGATAGCATCATGATTGTTGGTGGTAAAGCTCTTGGCATGCCTCAACTCCGATGACCCATGCTCATTGTCCATCTAGACCCCATTAGACCTCTCACATCACTTGATTGATGCTAGCATCGTGACCCTAGGTTAAGTAGGATTGCTTGATGAATTTAAGCATATCAATATGTAGAGAAAAAGAAACTTACCTAGATTTCCCTAGTAACAACAAGCGAACCAGAAAGAGGCCAGCTTGAGAATTGGGTGCCCAAGGCATCTGAATTGTAGTTTACAGAAGTGTCTTCAGTGGTGGAATAGGCCCAAGTCCCCAAGAAAGAGGAGCCAAAGAAGCTGAGAGCCTTATTGTGCCTAGACCCTATCACACCATGAGGTGCTATCTGTGAGTCAGGTTGTTTGGGTATGTAGCCCTAATAGGGTAGTAAATTCCATCCAAGGTTGAATATGGGTGAGAAACTGATAGAGAATAAGTATCACGAGGGAAATATGAAAAAAACTTTGAAAAGAGAGTCAAAGAGTTATTGAAATTATCAAGAAAAAAGTGAAATGGGGGCCAATGATGCATCTTGGTTAAATGTGAAACAACGATAGTCAGTCCATAGATCAGCTAGGGCATGGACCGTTTTGGGTCGTGACGGTGGCCCGAACCCAAGCTTTCCATATGCCTATGGAGACATCGTTACCACGATTATAAAATATAGCACATACCATCTCAACATGCCTTAACACTCACGTGCTCCTAACATAGGCCTACAGGTTCCTCATCCAGCCCATCTTGAAACATAGACCAAGGAGTCTAACATGTGTGTGAGTCAATAGGGTAGAAAACCTATAAAACACAAGAAAGCTGATTCATGGGATCCTTCGCGAGTGAGCTACTAACTGACCTTGATCTTCTGATAAGGGTTCGAGTGTGAGCATGCCTGTAAAGACCTAAAAGATAAAAAACTATGCCTAAGTGGGACAAGCTAGAGGAAACTATGGTGGAGGCCCACAATGATACTAGCATGTAAATTGTTCATCTAACTTGGGTATAGGCATGAAAGACTAATCAAACTGTTTAATAACTAGTTCCTTCTGAAGTTTTCCTTAGGATAGTTGGAGCCCTTAGTGAATTCCATCAGGTAAAGCTAATGATTAGAGGCATTGGGGCCGTAACACCCTGGACCTATTCTTAAACTTTAAATAGGTTGGATGGTGCAACTTCGTTAAGCCGTGCCATGAAATTGAAAGCTCCAAGTGGGCCATTTTTGGTAAATAGAACTGGCAATGCAGGATGAACCAAAAGCCAAGTTATGTTGCCTAACTTTGCACTAACCTAGAACCCATAAAGTGTGTTGGTCGATTAAGATAACATAACAGTGGTCATGGAAGTTGAAATTTGCTAAAGAGTGTGCAACAACTCACCTACCAAATCAACTAGCCTTGAAAATGGATGAGCAATGTATGTTGCTTGGTGTTTGGTACACCCCTGGTAACCCTTGAAAATTTGGAGCACCGAATGCCATCCGTGTCCGATCATACTCATAACCACATCAGGTCTTCAAGGTAAACAACCATTGGTCAATGGAACAATGTATGCAAGAGAAGTCGGCAAAATGGATTCATAACCTTGGGAAAAGGATTAGCTCTGAGGGTTGTGCATGGGGGTCCTATTTCTGAACCCATCAGCTATTAATGCACTATTGAGCTACTCCCATGGCAAGAGCAAGTCACCATGTGTCGGTCGAGAGCTTTCCCCAAACAATGAATAGTCAACTTTGAACTAGTATGGACAAAGAGAATTTGACTATTTAATTAAAACAAAACATTGCGATAGTCCCTACAGATGCTCACATAATGTGATTTTTGCCTAGTGCTTTGAATGTCAAAGTGAAAAAATTCAACCAAGCATAGGTAAATGGCGGCAGTAACTATGACTCTCTTAAGGTAGCCAAATGCCTTGTCATCTAATTATTGATGCACATGAAAGGATTAATGAGATTCCCACTATCCCTATCTACTATCTAGCGAAACTACACCCAAGGGAATGGGTTTGGCAGAATCAACGAGGAAAGAAGACCTAATTAAGCTTGACTCTTGTCTGACTTTGTGAAATGACTTAAGAGGTGTAGGATAAGTGAGAGCCTTTGGGTGAAATTGAAATACCACTACTTTTAATGCTACTTTACTTATTCTGTAAATCAAAGGTAGGGCACGACCCCTTCTTTTAAACCCAAAGCTAGCCTCGATTAATCAATCTAGGTAAAAGACATTATCAAGTAGGAAGTTTGGCTGGGGTGGCATATCTGTTAAAAGATTATGCAAGTGTCCTAAGATGAGCTCAATAAGAATAGAAATCTCATGTAGAACAAAAGGGTAAAAGCTCATTTGATTTTGATTTCTAGTACAAATACAAACTATGAAAGCATGGCCACCATCAGAATTTAAAACTAGAGGTGTTAGAAACCACATGGATAATTGGCTTGTGGCAGCCAAGCATTCATAGTGACTTTGCTTCTTGATCCTTCAATGTCAGCTTTTTCGATCATTATGAAGCAAAATTCACCAAGTGTTGGATTGTCACTAGCCACTGGGAACATGAACTAGGTTTAGACTATCATGAGATAGGTTAGATTTACTTATTGATTGCAGTGTCGCAATAATAATTTAACCTAGTATGAAAACAATAATTGATTAGCACAATTGGTCATCGCACTTGGTTGAAAAGCCAAAGGCATAAATCTACCATGTGTTGGATTACAACCAAATGCCTTCAAGTCAAAATCTAGGCTAAAAGTGATGCATGTGCTTGTCACCCAAATGTTGACCCATAGTAAGGGCCAATGCCCCCAAAGACATGTGTCTTAGGTGTAGCCCCTATGGTGAACAAGCCACACGAGCCTTCTTGAAGCTTAATTCCCATCGAGTGGTAGGTAGAATCCTTCATAGATGACTTAAATATGTGATGGGATATTGTATGTGGTAGAGTAGCATTGCTATCACATCCATTGAGATTCAACCCTGTATCACTTCAATTTATGCCTCCCCTAACCACACCCATCGAAGTCCTCTCATTTTATTTTTTTACACCGCACCCTTATAAGGTTGGGGATGAATGGTGTTCTCCATTGCAATAGATTCAATCAGGTATTTGTTATAGCCACCAAGTAAACTACAATTGAATGCCTTTGGTAGTTGCTACAACGACAGCTTCACCCTTTGTGTGGGCACTTGCCTCAAAATCCATCAGTGTACGCCAGCCCCTGGTGTAGGATGTTACCTCGAACACCATCAACAGCATGTGGCCCTTGGTTGGTGTAGGCAATCGTATCCAACACCATCGACTGATGCTGGCCTATTGTTACCCCATACACCATTAGTAGATGTTGGCCCTTGGTATGGGATGTTGCCTCAAACACCATCCCAAATGCTGGCACTTGGTATAGGCACTTCCCTCAACCACCGATAGTGCAAGCGGGCTCTTGGTGTAGGTTGTTACCTTGAACTCCTGCTAGTAGATGCCAGTGTCATGGGCTGAGACTTAAGCTCTGACCCACGTGGCTCCAAGACCTGGGCACGCACTCATCCAACATCCCAAATCAGTCTACCTGCTACGGTTTACACCTTTATGAGGTATTGTCCACTCTGGCCCTTTTGACCTCACGATTTTGTCCTAGACGCCTCACAAGAAAGAGATGGTGTGAACCCTTTTATACCCAGTGACCCTCTTTTTATATTCAATTTGGGATTCAAGACTCCTCTTTAAGTCCATGACATTCTCCCCCACCTAATGTCATGATGCCCTCATCATAGAGGCTGGCCACCCTACCTATCTCCCTCAAAGTGCTTGGCATGGATCGAATGGTATAGGGCTGGTTCTAATACCACTTGTCACAAGCTGAGACTTAAGCTTTGACCCACATAGCTTCAGGACCCGAGCATGCACTCATCCAACGTCCCAGATCAGCCTACCTGCTACGGTTCACACCCTTGTGAGGTATTGTCCGCTCTAGCCCCTCTGGCCCTACGATTTTGTTCTACAAATGGCACCTCACAAGGAAGAGATGGTGTGAACCTTTTTATACCCTAGTACCCTCTTTTTATATTCGATGTGGTATTTAGGACTCTTTTTTAGGTCCGTGACACTAGCACTTGTTGCGACATGTGTACCATGAACTTCCCATCCATAGCACTTGCTTACCCCTTTATCACCATCAGCACCAAATGATGCTTAATGTATGCATCACATGCTCCAATCTTAAGCTAAACTTCATGTAACCTTGGATAGGGAATTGACTCTGTTTGCCTAAGTTAACCTACAAAAGTCAAGTGCTTAACATAATTCCAGCTTGTTAAAAATTATGCTACAGTATTGGGCCTTCTAAAAGCCCACAAATCTAATCCTCCTAGGACTATGTTCAAGTGTGCCCATACCTATGTCTAACTATGCATCCGCACCTCGATCATCAGTGCCCATGCTAGGTCTGATTGTGTGCCCATGCATCACTCACCAGCACCTACGCCTAGGCTTGGCTTAATTCTACTGAACTTGAACACTGTGCTTAAGCCTCTAAAGTCTTGATCACCACCCATACCATTAAAAAAGGCTAGTTCCTCATGACCTAGGCCTCTAGTAGGCCTTAAGCCTAGCTCTCTAGCTATTGAACCTATCTCGCTAGAATTAGAATTGCTCATCGACTCGGAGAAAACCCTTAGGCCAAGGCCAACTTATAAACCATGACACATGTATCACTGGTTGAGACTTAAGCTTTGACTCATAAGGCTCCAGGACCTAGGAATGGACTCATCCAACTTCCTACATTAGCCTTCAACTGAATTGGTGCACAGACACTCAAGACTTTAGGGCCAACCACCTAAGCTACTGTTAGACAAGCTTGCATATAAGGTGTTTAATGGAAAGCTAAAAAGAACAACAAAGATAGGCAAGAGTAAACTTGTATTACTCAAGTTATGGTGTGTATAATGGGGTGGGCGCACCTCCTATTTATTGCTAAAACCCCCTTGAATCAATGGTTGACATTGTTCCTATTCTAATGCTCACAAAGAGTACAATATGTATAGGACATTCAATGGGATTACAATGAATAGTTCTAAATTTACATGTCTACACCTACTTTGGTTTTGCCTGTACCTAGGCTTACTCTAGCACTTGTGTTGGGTTTGTCTAAAAGTTGCCAAATTGGATCGCTTGGCATAAGCTGCCTAAGCTTATTTTAGTGTCGCACACCTATTCTAGGTCATGGTCCTACACATAGGGCCTCCATTGCACCTCTGGGCTTAGTTTCCCTTACAATCTAACTTGGTCCATGTTGCCTTAGAGCCACTTCCTATCTTGGTAAGAACCCCTTGAGAACAAAATGCATGCGCAAGCACCAGAACCGCCCATACAAGCTCCTCAAACTAAGGTTAGCACTTATAGATAGGTCTCAGATGGACTAAGCCCTGGTGTAGGTAGACTGGGCCTTGGTGTGGGCACACCAGGCCATAGTAGACCCAACTATCATCATGCCCAAGTAGATCTAATAAATAAAACTTTCTAAAAGGATCTAGAGACTCCCATGATAGTATAGTTCCCTACATAATTCAAACTCTTGATGTATATCTCATGTAATCTTTTTGTAATCTTGGACACTATAATAGCCATTGGATTAAGTCAATCCTAGCCATTGATTCATGAGGGCTTCAACTATAAATAGAGGGCTTCCCCACCCTCATTTGGTATGCAAAAACACTTGAGTGAATACAAGTTATAGCATTTTCAAGCATCTTTTGCTTTCTAGCCTTTTTTAGCTTTATAATGCCTTTCAGTGTTCTTTTGTGTGCTTATTGCTTAAAAGTGTTTGCATGCTAACTTAGGCATACAAAGACGGAGTCTAGCCTAAGGACACATAGCGCATTTGGTTTAAGTCCCAGGCCCATGACACATGTGTCACGGGTCGAGACTCAAGCTCTGAACCCGTGTGGCTCCGGGGCCCGGGCATTCACCCTTTCGGCATCCCAGATCAGCCTTCCACCATGGTTCACACCCTTGTGAGGTATTGTCCGCTCTAGCCCCTTTGGCCTCACGGTTTTGTCCTACAAAAGGCACCTCACAAGGCGGAGATGGTGTGAACCCTTTTATACTCCAGTTACCTTCCTATTATGTTCGATGTGGGATTCAGGAATCCCCCTTAGGTCCGTGACATTCTCTCGTACCCAACCTCGTGACGCCCTCATCTCGGAGGCTGACCACCCTGCCTGCCTCCCTTGAGGTGCTCGGCGTGGATTGAACGGTATAAGGCTGGCTCTGATACCACTTGTCACGGGTCGAGACTTAAGCTCTGAACCCGCGTGACTCCGGGACTCGAGCATTCACCCTTTCGGCATCCCAGATCAGCCTTCTGCCACGATTCACACCCTTGTGAGGTATTGTCCACTCTAGCCCCCTGGCCTCACGGTTTTGTTCTACAAAAGGCGTCTCACAAGGCGGAGATGGTGTGAACCCTTTTATACCCCAAGGACCCTCCTATTATGTTCGATGTGGGATTCAGGACTCTTCCTTAGGTCTGTGACATTCTCCCGCACCCAACCTCGTGACGCCCTCGTCATGGAGGCTGACCACCCTGCCTGCCTCCCTTGAGGTGCTCGGCATGGATCGAACGGTATAGGGCTGGCTCTGATACCACTTGTCACGGGTCGAGACTCAAGCTCCGAACCCGCACGGCTCCGGGACCCGAGCATTCACCCTTCCGATGTCCCAGATCAACCTTCCACCATGGTTCACACCCTTATGAGGTATTGTCCGCTCTAGCCCCCTTGGCCTCACGGTTTTATCTTACAAAAGGTGCCTCACAAGGCAGAGATGGTGTGAACCCTTTTATACTCCAGTTACCTTCCTATTATGTTCGATGTGGGATTCAGGACTCCCCTTTAGGTCTGTGACACATGCACATGCCTCAAGCACCATCAGGATATGTTGGCCCATGGTCTCAGCATATGTTTTGACCACCATCAACACATGCTGGCCCTTTATGCAGGTAGTTCCCTCAGACACCATCAACATATGCTGGGCTATGCACCATGCACACCATGATAGACACTACGTGGGCTCAAGCACATTTTCATATTTTTGTCATGCCAATGCTATTTTTATTGCTTGTAAATTTGTATAAGCGCTCACTAGTGCCCACACCTAGGCCTGGTTCAATTTTTCCAAACATGAACATTGTGCCTGAGCCTCAAGAGTCTTGGTCACTACCCATACCACTACTTTGGGCTAGTTCCTCATAACTTAGGTCTCTAGTAAGCCTCAAAGCCTGGTCCCTTTGGCTGTCAGACCCTATCCCACTATAACTAGAACTAGAACTACTCTTTGACTTAGAAGGAACCTATAGGCTTGGACAAGCTTGCAAACTATGACACATGCATATGCCTCAATCACCATTGATACATCTTGGCCCTTGGTCTCGACATATGCTTCGACCACTATCAACACATGTTATGTCATGCACCATGCGTAGGTATCCTGGGCTCGAGATGTATGTCACAGGCTCTGACCTAAGACTTAGAATCCATGTGGCCTTAGGCTTGGAATCACCTCCTTCTAGCCTAAGTCAGCCTAAAACATAAGTGTGCAGGCACTAGAACAATGGGAAAGATAAAATGCACAAGTTTAAGAAAAACAAAAGAACAAGAGAATTGCTGGAATATACTCTATATTTTACTAAAGCAAAAGTGTAAAGTGATGTACAAAGTAGGGTCGGGCTACTATTTATAATTGAGGTCCCCAGCTACACTTATGGCTAAATCCCTAGAATCAAAGAATTACAATCAATCAAGGATCATATAAATTACATTAATACACGATTCTGCTTCCTAATTTTTAGGGTCAACTAGATCCTCCAAAAGGCTCCTACTGATCCTATGTGCTTCTAGAAGATCTTACTACACACTTTCTCTCTTGGGCCTTTTTGGATATGGTGTGGGCATCTTACGAGCCTGGCCTTGGTCATGTGAGCTGGCCTGCATGCTATGCAAGCAGTTTGGACTCCTCTCTAAGGGCTAATCTATAAACCCTCACCAACACTCTTGGTGCATGAGCCTTAACCTCGGGTGCTTGAGCTTGTGCACCTGGCACACTCGCCTAAAATGTGACATTCTCCCCCATCTGATTACATAATGCCTTCATTGCATTCTTTGAATGGTACTACTTCATTTGGTCTCGAAATTGTTATAAGTCTTCTGCTGGTTCCCAGCTTGCCTTACTGTTTGGAAGTCTCTTCCAGCATACCAAGTACTCCTATCTTGGTTGGTAGTTCTTCTGCCTCACTTTTCAATCAACTATGACACTGTGGATCTCCTTCTCATATAAGGTTGTAGTTTGTAATGGTGCATGCTTTGACTCTGCCCATCCTGGATCTTCTTCATCCTCACGAAATGGCTTGAGCATGCTAACTTGGAACACTGGATGTACCTTTAGCTTGGGTGGCATATCTAACTTGTAGGCAACCTTGCCTACTCTCTTGACTACTTAAAAAGGTCCCTCATACCTCTGGACTAGGCCTTTATGCAGGCCCTTGTGGCCCATAATAAGATGCAGCTTCACAAACGCTAAGTCTCCTACTTGGAACTACATGTCCAACCTATTCTGGTCTACCCACTTCTTTGACTCTTTGTTGCTTTGTGTAGATAGACTCTAGCCAAGTCAACTTGCTCTTGCCAAGCCTTGGCAAACTTGTATGCTACTGGATTTGACCCTGTATAACCTATAGCTATCGAACTGGGTGTTAGTGATTGCTAACCTATCATGATCTCAAATGGAATCTAGTTCGTTGCCTCACTCATTTGCAAGTTGTAAGAAAACTGGGCAACATCTAATAGTTTTGGTCAATCTTTTTGTCTGGCATTCACATAGTGCTTGAGGTAGACCTACAATAGCCCATTCACATGCTCAGTCTGGTCATCGATCTGTGGATGTATACTGGTGGAAAAGTTCAAGTTTGACCCTAATAGCTTGAACAACTTAATCCAGAACCTACCTATGAAATGCCTGTCTCGATCACTAACAATGGTCTTTGGCACTCTCCAGTACTTTACCATGTTCTTCAAGAACAACCAGGTTGCTTCCTTGGTTAGGCACTTTTTGGTTGCTGGAATGAAAATCTCATACTTGAAAAACCTATCCACCACTACCATGATACTTCCAAACCCCTCTGCCTTAGGTAGACTGACTATAAAGCCTAGAGTGATGCTCTCCCATGGTCTCTCTGGAACTGGCAATGGCTCCAAGAGACTGCTTGGTTTCTTGAGCTCCACCTTGTCCTATTGGCACATAAGATAAGTCTTCACATAGGTATCTACATCTTCCCTCATATACAGCTAGTAGTATCGATCCTCTATCAAAGCTAAGGTACGACTCACCTCTGGATGTCCAGCCAACCTCGAATCATGGCACTCATGCATGACTTCCCAATGAAGCATCCCATGCTAAGGTACAAATAGTCTACTGCCCTTGGTGTACAATAAACCATCCTGCAACCAAAATCGCCTAGTTTTACCTTACTAGGCTTATTCCATGAGAGCCTTGGCTGTAGGATCATGCACAAGCCCTACCTTGATGTACGACACCAAAGACCCCTCTAGCTGGCTAATGGTAGAAAGGTTCACCTTTCTGCTCAAGGCATCAACCACCAGGTTTGCCCACCCTGGCTTGTACTCTATTTGGAAATCAAACTCCACAAGAAAATCTTACCACCTCACCTGCTTGGGAGATAGCTTCTTCTATGACTGGAAGTAGTTGGTTGCCACATTATCCATTCTGACCACGAACTTTACCCCAATAGGTAATGGTGCCAAGTGCGCAAGTAGTGCCCTAATGCAATCATCTCTTTCTCTTGGATTGTGTACCTACACTCAGTCTTATTAAGCTTTTGACACTCGAATGTAGTCGGATGTCCCTCCTACATAAACACACCCTCTATTGTATAGTCTGATGCATCTATATGCACCTCATACGGCTTGGCATGGTCTGGCAAGGCCTAGACTAGTTCCTCTATCATAGCATGCTTTAACTGATTAAAGGCTTCCTGACACCCTATGCTCCACTGCCATGCTCTTTCTTTCTTAAGCAAGTCAATCAATGGGTGGTTATGGCTGAGTGGCCTTTGATGAAGGGCCTATAGTAGTTGACCTGCCTAAGGAATGACCTCAACTCAATGACCTAGGTTGGTGGTTCCCACTCCAAGATGGCATGCACTTTGCTTCACCCATGCGAATCTCGCCACCTCTCACTATGTGGCCTAAGAATAGGATCTCCTGTTGGGCAAATGAGCACTTCTCCTTCTTGACAGACAACTTGTGCACCTACAACACCTTGAACACCTGTCTCAAGTGGTCTACATGCTCTTCCAACATCTAGCTATAGATCATAATGTCATCTAGATAAACCATAACAAATCGATCAAGAAATGACTGAAGTACCATGTTCATTACTGTACAAAAGGTTGCTGGGGCATTGGTGAGTCCAAATGGCATGACCAAGAACTCATATGAGCCATACCAAGTGACACATGCTATCTTGGGCTTATATCCCTCTACGACCCTGACCTGATAGGAGCCTGACCTCAAATCCAACTTGGTGAACCACCTTGCACTCCCAAGTTGGTCAAACAATTTCGTAATGAGTGGGATAGGATACTTGTTCTTGATGGTCAGCTTGTTCAAAGCCTGATAATCTATACACATCCACAATGACCCATCATGCTTGTGCTGAAATAGAACAAGTGCACCATATGGCACCTTAGATGGCCTGATAAAGCCTACATCAATCAACTCCTTGACCTGCTTTCTTAACTCTTCTAACTCTAGTTGAGACATTTGATAAGGGGCTCTAGCTGGTGGCTTGGCCTTCAGCACTAGGTTGATCTTGTGGTCCACCTCTCTCTTAGGTGGTAGCTTACTAGGTAGCTTTACGGCCATCACATCACTAAAGGACTCCAGCACCTTTAGCACCTCTAAGGAGGCATTGGACTCCTTCTCCCTCAGCTCTTCATACTTCAGGGCTGCCAAGAAGGTGTCTTCCTCCCTGTTCATTGCCTTGGCAAATTGAATGGCTGACACCACCTTAAACCTAATCTCGAACCCTAGCCTCAATGGTACAACACATTGGCACTGTGCATCCAGAATGCAAATACAATTGGCAAAAGGCACAAGGAGGGCATTAATCCAAACAAGGAAATCTAACCCAATCATAAACTCATAGTCATCCAAGGGTATTACCTCATTGGTTTCATTACCTTTCTAGTCTCTAAGCTATAACTTCACTCCTCGTGCTACTCTAATGGCTGGAACTTCTTTCGAGTTCATCATCTTGATGGTAGTAGTCCATTTCTACACTTTCAATCTGCGCTCTTGGGTTCAAACCCATGAAATAAACAAGTGTGAGGCACCTATGTCCATCAGTGCACTCACCTTCTAACCCGTAACCATCAGATCAGCAAACATTAAGCCTTTTGGTTTATAGCTCCCCTTACTCTGGACAGCATTGAGCATCAACAACCCAAGCTTTATTACCCAAACCTATGGCTCTTTGTCAAACTCCTTGTCTACAACAACCAGCTTGTCTTTCTATGGGCAGTTGCATGCTATGTAGCTCTCTCCATATAGGTAGCATGCAAGTGGCTTTCAATCCCCCTTTGCCTTCCACTTCTCTGCTAGTGGATTTCTCTTGCCATCTTTGTCCAAATGGTCTCAATCCACATTCTTAGACTGTCGATCATGGCCCCTTCCCTTAGACTACTTCTCTTAGTCCCTCTTGTCTTTACCCTTTCCCTTGGGCTTGGAAGACTCGAACTTGTTCAATGGTTTGAACTGCACCAAGGACTCAACAATAGTCATGGCTTTAGCCAACTCATGAACTCTCTACCTTTGTAGCTCATGCTTCTGTCATAGTCTTGAAGTGAAGTCAAGAATCCCACATCAGTTAAGCACTAGAGTTGGTCTTGGGATATAAGGGTTCACACCTTTTCCTTCTTGTGAGGTACCTTTTTGTGGGACAAAACTATGAGGCCAGAGAGGCCAGAGCAAATAATACCTTACAAGTGTGTAAACCATAGTATATAGGCTGATCTAAGACACTAGATAAGTGCATGCTTGGGTCTTGGAGCCATATGGGCTTGGATATTAAGTCTCGATTTGTGACAAGAGAAATCAAAGCCAACTCGATAGGTACTAGAAATATGCCATGAAGGATGGTGGGCTCTCGTTGGAGTGAGAAAAGATGTCACAGTCCTGAAGTGAAGTCAGAAATCCCACATTAGTTAAATACTAGAGTTGGTCTTGGGATATATGGGTTCACACCTATTCCTCCTTGTGAGGCACCTTTTATGGGATAAACTGTGAAGCCAGAGGTGCCAAAGCGAATAATACCTCACAAAGGTGTGAATCATAGTAGGTAGGCTAATCTAGGACACTGAATGAGTGTATACTCGGGTCTTAGAGCCATGTAGGCTTGGAGATTAAGTCTCGATTCGTGGCACTTCACCCACAGCTTCAACTTATCCATGAAAGCAAATAAGCCTTCTATCTCACTCAGATCTGAGATCTGAAACATAAGTTCAAAGAATTTCTGGACATAGTCCCTTATCTCACCTTACTGGGTAAACCTACACAACTTCACCCATGCCTCATTGTTGGCATACTCTGAGTATAACTGTTCTCTAAACTCTTTTTGGAGCTTTGCCCAGGTTCCAATCATGGCACCCCATGCCTTACATCATCACTCCTGTGCCTTCACCATAACAAGGAAACATCAGTAAGATACATTGATACAGTGCTTACCTTGGTAGCCTCATCTTGCATGCCCGTGGCTCAAAAGTACTACTCCATGCCCCATAGGTAGTTGTCTACTTCTTTGGCCGCCCTAGTCCCCTTGAACCCTTTGGGCTTGAGGATTTGCACACAAGTCTTAAATGCTCCACCAAACATGACATTCTCTATGGCAATCTTGCACGCAGCGAACTCGCTCATGAGCTCCTCTATCTCTTTGCGCATAGCCTTCATGCCTTCATGCATGGTCTTCACCTAGGTGTCCTAGGTCTCACTCTTTTGGGTGATCACATCCATGCCTTGATTGAGAGCAGCTTGTAACTCACCCTTGAGCTCTTTTTCCATGGAGTCTAAGGCTTCAATATGAGTCTCCACATCATCAAGCTTCTCTTTCATGTCACTCATGGTCACCTTCACCTTGTACAGCCTCCCATCCATGGTAGACTAGATGTCTCTCGAACTGGCTTTCGTGCCCCTTCCACACCCTTATTCCTAGGCCTCTAGTTGTTGGCTTGCCATATCGCTTTCAGATGCCATCTCCTTGATTGTGATCTAACCTACACACACACAAATAAGAAAGACCAAAACTACTCTGATACCAACTATCACTGGCTCTGACCTAAGACTTAAAATCCATGCAGCCTTAGGCTTAGAATCACCTCCTTCTACCCTAAGTCAGCCTAGAACACAAGTGTACAAGCACTAGAACAATAGGAAGGATAAAATGCATAAGTTTGAAAAAAATAAAAGAACAAGAGAATTGCTAGAATATGCTCTGTATTTTATTAAAGCAAAAGTGTAAGATGATGTACAAAGGAGGGTAAGATGACCCTATATTTATAGTTAAGGCCTCCAGCTCCTTGACTTATAGAGAACCTATGGGATTAAACTAGCTTGTGGATTGTGATACATGCACATGCCTCAACCACCATCGGGATATGTTGACCTGTTAGTCTCAAGTCAGGCTTTGACCACCATTAAAACATGCTGGCCCTTTATATGAGTAGTTCCCTTAAACACATTGGCACATGCTAAGCCACTCATCATACATAGGTATCCTAGGCTCAAGCTATGCACTATGCATACCACGATCAAGCAGTAGGTAGGTTAAGGCACATCTTTATATTTCTACCATGCCAATGCCATTTTTATGGCTTATAAATTCATATAAGCACTCACTAGCATCCATATCTAGGTCTGGCTCAATTCTACCAAACCTAAACACCATGCCTGAGCCTTTGGAGTCTTTATCACTACCTATACCACTATTTTGTGGTATTTCCCCTTAACTTAGGCCTCTAGTAAGCTTTAAGGCATGGTTCTTGTGGCTGTCAAACCTTAGCCTACTAGAATTAAAACTTTTCCTTGACTCAAAAAGAACCCCTAGGCTTGGACCAGCTTGTGGACTATCACACATCACATGTCTTGACCTCCATCGACATCGAAGAACCCTTAGTGCATACACATGCCTTAACCACCATTGGGACTTGTTGGCCCTTTATCTCAACACATGCTTTGACCCCTATCGACACATACTAGCCTTTGGGTAGGCAATTCCCTCGAACATGATCAGCACATGGTGGGACCATGCACAAGTATCCTGGGCTTAGGCCATGCACCGTGTGCACCATGATTGGGCAATAGGTGGGTTTAAGCACATCATCATATTTTTATTGTGCCAATGACATTTTAATGGCTTGTAAATTCATATAATGGTCCCTTAAGCCTGCGTGTGAAGTTTCATGGCAAGATGACTCATTTTCTATTTTTCATAAATTTTAAAATTTTTTTCGATTTAGATTTTTTGAAATTTTTTTAAAAGGAGTTTTGGCCCTAATTTTGGTATACATGATCCTTGTATTTTTATTCGCTTCCACAGAAAAAATTCAGCTAAAAATTTGAAGTGTAGAAGACTTTTTGGCCATTTGAAAAAAATGCCCCTATTTTAGACTATTGAATGGCTACTAGCTACGAACCTGTAAAAGCTCTTACACTCTTTAAGGGGGTGTGAGTTCTTAAGGTTCCTTAGGGATATAGGGCCAATATAAGGGCCAAGGACCAGTGCCCATCATATATAATGTGTGCACACCTCCCTAGCCCTTACCCCCAATCATTGGAACCTCTAATGCCACCAACAAGTTCTCCAACAAAGGTGCCCTAGGTAAAAAAATGCTAAACCAGCACATGCCTGAGTCCAATATGTGCATCGTGGCCTAGAATCAAACTTTTACCAAGGCCTTAACCATCAATGGCACATGCTGGTGAATGGTGCGGGCACATGCCTCGAGCATCATTAGCACAAGTTAGCCTTTAGTATAGGCACTTGCCTCGATGACCATCGACATAAGTTGGCACTAGGTATGGGCACTTGCCTTGACCACCATTGGCATATGCTGGCCTTTGGTGTGGGCACATGCCTCAATTAGCATTGGTAGTAGATGGCTTTCGGTGTAGGCAGTTGCCTTAAACATTATCAACACATGCTGGGCCTTGGTGTCAGCACAAGCCTTGACCACCATCAAAACCTGTGGAATCTTGATGCGAGATATGCCTATTTAAAAAAAGTGTCCGCATTTCAAATGCTCTAATGTCTACTACAAGCTTATCTATAAAATCTTGCATGCTCATTAGAAGTTGGTTATTCGAGCCCCCTCTTTCCCCTCTATGAGGGGAGTAGGTGTACATGATGGGCCTGCCATTACATATATCCATGATAATGTCCCTGGAGTAAAATCTAGGCCTTGCATGCCTTCTCGTCATGCTGTCTAGTGACTAGTTACTCTAGTGATCTATAAGCGCCTATGGCCTTTACCAGTTAACATGCATGTGAAAAAGGGGCTTGGTTGTGCAAAGCTCAAGCCCATGCCTGTGTCACAAGCCAGGAGCTTAAGCCTAGTTACCATGCAACCTTAGGTGGGAAACTATCATCTATATGCCTAAGTTAGCCTTTAAACCAACTTGTTGCCGTGCACTAATCGACTATGCCATGCACTTGTGCTAGAACTCGACTAACCTCCTAAAAGTTTAAGAGAAAGCTAGAAAATAAATGGCCAAGGCAAGAGTAGTTTATTTACTTGATTAGGTATGTACACTTGCTATTGGAACACAGTCCCTATGTGTTCCCTACAAAGGCTTTCAAGGCCTATGTCGCTAATGCTCACACTCTTGGTTCGTTATGTTGTCACTTGGTTATGGTATGTACAAATGAGGAAAAGGCTCTTCTATTTATACTTGAGTCCCCTTGGTACTTATGGTTACAATGAATCCAAGTGTATAGCCTTTAAGAGCTTTCTACATAATTCTATGATGCCTACACTTCAACAAGGTAGGCTAAGGCCTTTTTAGAGATATGCTGGTTTCAAGCTCCTTATTAAGCACTTGGGTTTGGAAAAGCCTAAGCATTTTCACTCAATGCCCATGCTTAGTGTGTTCCAGAGTCTTCTCTATTTAGGTGCCACTCTACCTATGGCTAGGGCCTTCTAAAGGCTTCTTCATCTAGATGCTACAATGCCCATCACTATGCCTATGCTTGGTCTTTCTAAAACCTTTGGTACCCATGCACCTGGCCTACCTACAAGCTTATCTAACCCTTTCATGTTCTAAGCCTTTCTATGTTTAACTACTTGTACCACATCCTAGGGTGTTCTAAAACATTTTAGCAAGCAATCCTCATGCTTGACACCATGTAGCTCACCATGAGGGTACTCCTACACTCTAGCCTTAGCCTTGGCCCATACACTTGGATAAAGTATATGCCTTTAGGAACTTGGTCTTGAACCTACCTAATGCTTCACCTCACCATCTTGAGTAAGTCTCATCATATGACCCTCTTGGTCGATGACTCATGCATGATCTGTGACATTCTCTACCACTCGTTCTAGAAATGCCCTTGTTGCTAGAGGAATGCCAATGCTTCACCACACGTGCATGCTAGATCGATGTTTCCTTCTTATCCCAATGGCCTTTGGCACCTAATCGTGATCATCCCTTTTTGTTGCCTTAACACTTATGTGTCTACTATTTAACTAACTTTTTCCTTAGAGTCACCCACTGTGCACTTTGATAAAAGAGGTCTAGTTGATCTCTTCGGTTCGACTGGTGGCTCTCTATGTCCACACTCTACTGATCCTATTAGCTTGATTGGTGGCTTTTTGTAGCCACACCATTATCACCTTTATCGAGAGCTTGAGACATTTGCTTTTTTTGGCTCAATCAAATAGCACTGAGCTTCAACACACCATTGGAGTCTTCAAGGTGCTTATTGCTACCATTATTCTTGCCATTGGACTTCTTATAAGTCTTTATAATGGCTACAAGCTTCTTTTATTGTGGGCAATCTTTGGGCCTATGTGATTTTAAACACAATAAGTAGGTAGAGGTAATGACCTTCTTACCCTTGTCCTTTTTAGACTCCTTGACCCTTTTCTTACGATGGCAAAGCTTCTTCTCAACCTCATACTTTGATGAAGAGTGATTACTCTTGTCTCCCCCACTTAAGCTGCTATCCCTAGTCTCGGGAGACTTGGTGTACTCATACTCGACCAATGATTTGGAAATTACAATTGCCTGACTCAAGTCTTAGACCTTATACCACTTTAACTCGATTCTTGCCCATGGCTTTAACCTATCAAAGAAGTAGAACAAGGCTTCTTACTCACCCATGTTGGGAACCATAAGTGACAATTCTAAAAACTACTGACAATAGTCTTACACTCTTCCCATTTGAGTGAGCCAATAAAGCTTCACCCAAGCTTCTTCTTCTCATACTCTAGTTTAAACTATCTCATTAGTTCCCATACAAATTGATCCTATGTAGTGTTGCAGTCTCCCCTTGTTACATGCTATTGCACCTTTGACAACACCATAATAGGGCCACATTGATTAAGTTCATTGTAATAGTTCTTACCTTAGCCTCTTCTGCTATACCAGCCATTCAAAAGTACTACTCTATGCCCCACATGAAGTTGTTGACTTCTTTGGCTAAGTGACTTCTTACGAATGGCTTTGGTTTGGGCATTTTCATCGTAGGTCCCAAACCTCTGATTGGAATTATGGTAGCTTGAAATGCAACAAACTCGTGCCTAAGTTGCTCTATTTCTTCTGTAAGGCTACCACTTAAGCCTCTAGAGCTCATTATACTACGTGAGCACTTCTATCTCTAGAGTCAAGGCATCGTGCATCTCTTCTTTGAGCTCTTCCTATATCAAGTCTAACTCTTGGATGCAATTCTCAGTGTCCTTGAACTAATCCATCAAATCTCACATAGCTAACTCACATTTTACCAATCGAGAGTCCATGGATACAATAGATCTTTCAAACTACCCTTTCTCCCCTTGTTATGGGTGGATGACCCTTTTGCACTTTACTCATGCACTTCACCTGAAGGTTACTAGCCATGCTTTGGCACATGCACCACAATTACGAAGCTCAAACCAAGGATTTTCCATAATTTCATTAAGAGCACTCAAGTGTATTTGTGCCCTATTCTTAGCACCGATAACCAACAATCACCTATACAACACTTTCCATTACAAATCTATAGCATAATCGACACACTAACACTCAAGCAATGCATACACTAGAACTGACACCAATACTGATTGTAACCAAGGTTTGAAACCTACTTTAATACTAACTCCAGTTAGAACTGGCTTGATACCAATTGTCATAGGCTAGTAGCTTAAGCCTAGCCACCATGCAGCCTTAGGTAGGAAACTACCATCCATATGCCTAAGTCAACCTTTAAAAAGACTCGGTGCCATGCACAAACCAACTGTGCTGTGCACTTGTGCTCGAACTTGACTAACCTCCTAGGAGTTTAGGAGAAAACTATGAAAGAAATGGTTAAGGTAAACTAGTTTATTTACTTGATGGGGTATGTTAGTCCCTATGTGTTCTCTACAAAGGCTCTTAAGGCTTAAGTCCCTAATGTTCACACTCGTGCTTCCATATGTTTTCATTTAGTTATGGTTTTTATACAAATGAGAGGGAGTCTTTACTATTTATACTTAAGCCCCATTGGTACTTATGGTTACAATGAATCAAACTATATGGCCATTGAGGCCCTTCTAGATAGTTCTAGGGTGACCAGGCTCCAATAAGGTCGGCTAAAGCCTTTCTAGAGATATGCTAGTCTTAGACTCCCTAGCAAGCCCCTAGGTTTGGAAAAGTTCAGACACTTTCGTTGAGTACTTGTGCCAAATAGGTTCTAAAGTCTTCTCTATCTGGGTGCCACTCTACCTATAGCTAGGGTTTTATAAAGGCTTCTTTGTCTAAGTGCTATAATGCCTCTCCATGTGCCCATGCCTAGCCCTTTTGAAACCTTTGGTGCCCATGCACTTGGTCTACCTCTAGGCTTCTCTAAACCTTTCTATACCTATGTGTATGGCTTATCTCTATGTAGTTCTAGGCTTTTTTGTACTTGACTGCTTGTCCTACATCCTGGGGTATTTTAAAACCTTCTAGCAAGTAGTCTTTATACCTAGCACCTTGTAACTCTAGCCCTAGCTTTGGCCTGCACACTTGGGTATAATATTAGGACCTTAGTCTCAATTCTTCCTAGTGCTTCGCTTACACCATCTCAAGCAAGTCTCATCATGCGACCCTTTTGGTCTAGGACTTATGCATGATTTATGATATTCTCTCTCACTTGTCCTAGTCATGCCCTTGTTGCTAAGGGAATATCGATCCTTAATCGCACATGCATGCTGGTTCATTATTGGTCTCTTATCTCGATGGTCCTTGGCACCTGATCATGATCATTCTTTTCTCTTACCTTGATAATGACACATTTGTTACCAAACCAATTTTTGCTTAAGAGTCACCCCTATACACTCTAATAAAAGGGTCTACTTGATCTTTTTGGTTCAACTGGTGGCTCTCCATGACCACACTCTACTAATCCTATTAGCTTGACTGGTGGCTCTCTGTAGCCACACCATTATCGCCTTATTAAGAGCTTGAGAAGTTCATTCCTCTTGGTTCATCCGCATAGCACCAAGCCTCAACACACTATTAGAGTCTTCAACGTGTTGATTGCTACCATTATTCTTGCCATTGGACTCCTTATAAGTCTCCACAATGGCTACAAGCTTCTTTTATTATGCGCAATCCCTAGGTATATGTGATCCTGAACACAAGAAGTGACTAAAGGTAATAGCCTTCTTACCTTTGTCCTTGTCAGGCTCCTTGACCCTTGCATTGTGATGTCATGGCTTTTCCTCAACCTCATCCTCTAATGAAGAGCAGTTATTCTTCTTCCCCCCACTTAAGCTATTGCTCTTAGGCTTAAAAAACTTGGTATACTGATGCTTGACCAAAAATTTGGCAACTGTAATTGCCTGACTGAAGTTTTGGACCTTACGCTGCTTCAACTCGATTCTTGCCCACGATTTTAACTAGTCAAAGAAGTAGAACATTGCTACCATTATTCTTACCATTGAACTCCTTATAAGTCTCCACAATGGCTATAAGCTTTTTCTATTATGCGTAATCCCTAGGTATATGTGATCCTAAACACAAAAAGTGACTAAAGGTAATAGCCTGTTTACCTTTGTCCTTGTCAGGCTCCTTGACCTTTGCATTGTGATGTCATGGCTTCTCTTCAACCTCATCCTCTAATGAAGAGCAATTACTCTTCTCCCCCCACTTAAGCTATTGCTCTTAGGCTTAAGAAACTTGGTATACTGATACTTAACCAGAAATTTGGCAAC
Source organism: Durio zibethinus (assembly GCF_047325235.1). Taxonomy (NCBI): domain Eukaryota; kingdom Viridiplantae; phylum Streptophyta; class Magnoliopsida; order Malvales; family Malvaceae; genus Durio; species Durio zibethinus. Next base: position 997,954 of record NC_143171.1, read on the forward strand.
TATAATTGCTTGACTCAAGTTTTAGACCTTACATTGTTTCAGCTCGATTCTTGCCCATGATTTTAACTAGTCAAAGAAGTAGAACAAGGCTTCTTGCTTGGCTATGCTGGGAACCATAAGTGATAGTTCCAAAAACTCTCAATAATAGTCTCACACTCTTCTCTTTTGAGTGAATTGGTGAAGCTTTGCCTGAGCTTTTTCTTTTGCATACTCTAGCTTAAATTGTCTTATTAGTTCCCTCACAAACTGATCTCATATGGTTATTATAGTGTACCCTCATTGCATGTTGTTGTACCTTTGATGCCACTACAACAAGGCCACATTAGTTAAGTACATGACAGCATGCTTACCATGGTTTCCTCCACTGTACTAACCACTAGAAAGTATTACCCCATGCCCCACACGAAGTTGTCAACTTCTTTAGCTGAGTGACTTCTTATGAATGGCTTTGGCTTAGGACTTTCACCCTAAGTCCTAAACCCTTGTTTGTAACTATACAACCAAAATGCAACAAACTCCTGCTTGAGTTGCTCTAGTTCTTCTCGTAAAGCTACCACTTGAGCCTTTAGAGCTTCATTGTTATGCATAAGCACTTCTATCTCTTGAGTCAAGACATTGTGCATCTCTTTTTTAAGCTCTTCCTATCCCAAGTCCAGCTGTTGGATGCAATCCTTAGTGTCTTTAAATTGATCCCTCAAATCTCCCATAGCTATCTTTCATTTTGCCAATCAAGAAGCCATGGATGACAATAGATCCTTTGAACCAATCTTTCTTTCCTTGCTTGTGGGTAGGTTACCCTCTTGCACTTCACTTATACATTCCACTTGAAAGTCACTAGCCATGCTTTTTCATGCGCACCATAATTACAAAGATCAGACTAAAGACTTCCTACAATTTACTTAGGAGCACTCACATGTATTTATGTGCCACTCTTGGCATCAACAACTAGCAACCCGTATAATACTTCCCACTACAAGTTTACAGCACAACTAACACACTAACACACAAGCTACCCGTGCACTTAAGCCGATACCAACACTGATCGTAACCAATGTTTGAAACTTACTCTGATACCAACTCTAGTTAGAAATAACACTAATGCCAACTATCATGGGCTGGGAGCTTAAGCCTAGCTACCACGCAACCTTAGGTGAAAAACTACCATTTGTATACCAAGTTAGTCTTTAAACCGACTAGGTGCCATACACTAATTGATTATACCGTTCACTTATGCTGGAACCCAACCAACCTCTTAGGAGTTTAGGAAAAAGCTAGGAAAGAAATGGTCAAGGCAATAGTAGTTTATTTACTTAAAGGGGTATATACACTTACTCTTGAAACACAGCCCCTTATGTGTTCTCTACAAAGGCTCTCAAGGCCTATGTCTCTAATGCTTACATTCTTGCTTCTCTATGTTCACTTGGTTATGGCTTATGTACAAATGAATGGGAGGTTCTCCTATTTATACTTGAGCCCTTTTGGTACTTATGGTTATAATGAATCCAAGTGTATGGCCATTAAGGGCCTTATAGATAGTTTTATGGTTTCCAAGCTTTAACAAAGTCAGCTAAGGCCTTTCTAGAGATATACTGATTTTAGGCTCCCTACCAAGCCCTTGGGTCTGGAAAAGTCAGGGCATTTTTGGTGAGTGCCCACACCTAATGGGTTCTAAAGTCTTCTCCATCTAAGTGCCATTCTGCTCATAGCTAGGGTCTTCTAGAGGCTTTTTCCCTTAATGCTACAGTGCCTATCACTATGCCCATGCTTGACCCTTCTAGGACCTTCGATGCCCACACACCTGGCCTATATTTAGGCTTTTCTAGGCACTTTCATGCCTATGTGCATGGCCTATCTCTAGATGGTTCTAGGCCTTTCTATGTCTAACTACCTATGCCATATCCTGGGGTGCTCTTGAACCTTCTACCAAGTAGTCCTCATGCCTAGCATTGTGCAACTTACCATGAGTTTACTCCTACTCTCTAGCCTTGGCCTTAGTCTGCACACTTGGTTAAAGTGTGTGCCTTTAAGACCTTAGTCTCAATCTTTCTTAGTGATTCACATGTACCATCTCTAGCAAGTCTCGACTATAACCCTCTTGGTCTAAGACTCATACATAGTTTGTGACATCTATGGCTGATGCTGCCCTAGACCCCAAACCAAGTCCCTGAATTAGGCAACGGCTCTCTAGGGTGGTGCAAGCAGAAGCTGCTATCTCAAGCTTAGTCTTGCCAAGTCTTTCAAGTATTTGGTAATCTAGTGTTCCTTTCTCATCGACCATAAAAATGCCTTAGCCTGGCCAAGCCCGTGCATGCAGCCAATGTTGTCCAAGACCCCAAGAACAAGTCTTTGAATCAGGCAATGTCCCCTTGGGGTGGTGGCAGTAGAGTTTGTGTGTGAGGCCCTAGCTAGACCAAGCATTGGTGGTGTCATGTCATTATTACCTATTGGTTAGCAAGGGTAGTCTCATGGCTATTACTTGTATTTTTCCTGTGCCAAGTGGTTATTGCATGGCCTCGTACATCATTTCTTCTGTTCGCTCATCGAGTAATCGATTGGGTAGGTTATGGACCAGTGTGCATGGTTGCTACCACATGTATGCAATAGGCATATGAATGGTGCTATGGTTATGTATGTTGATAGGCTCCATGCTTAATTCATTGACTGTTGACATGTTATCCCTTTTAATTTCCCCATGTGGTCATTGTACCCTGAGGGCAAAATTGGGATCTTATGTTGCATACCTAAATTGATTGAAACTGGATGTCTTGGCATCCCTCATCGATCTTGTGTCCTTAGGGGCTATGGGTTAGACCTTAATCATGTCCCATGTCCTAGGTGTGCCACCCAAACCTTTGTGGCCACATTGGTGCAGTAGTGTTCGATCAAGCTCTCAGATGCAAAATGTTTTATGGGCGCTGGCTTTTGTCCTTTGTTCATTCGATGCTATGCATTTTACATGCTCAACATGCTTAACACTTGTGCTCTATGTTGGCTCTCTTTGTCACTCTATCAGTGTATTGAGGCCCATGCGATGCTAACATCCTAAAGGAATGCTACATGGTTGATCCTACTAATGTCAAAAGCTTGTCTCAAAGATTAAGCCATGCATGTGTAAGTATGAACTAATTCAAACTATGAAATTACAAATGGCTTATTAAATCAATTATAGTTTGTTTGATGGTATCTACTACTCCAATGACCATAGTAATTCTAGAGCTAATACATGCAACAAACCCCAACTTCTAGAAGGAATGCATTTATTAGATAAAAGGTTGATGCAGGCTTTGACCATTGCTCTAATGATTCATAGTAACTCAACAAATTATGCAGCCTTTATGTCGGTGACGCATCATTCAAATTTCTACCCTATCAACTTTCGATGGTAAGATAGTGGCTTACCATGTTGGTGAAGGGTAACAGAGAATTAGGGTTCAATTCCGAAAAGAGAGCCTAAGAAATGACTAGCAAATCCAAAAAAGGTAGCAAGTGTGCAAATTACTCAATCCTAACATGGGGTGGTAGTCACAATAAATAACAATATCGGGCTCTATAAGTTTGGTAATTGAAATGAGTAAAATCTAAATCCCTTAATAAGGATCCATTAGAGGGCAAGTCTGGTGCCAGTAGCTATGGTAATACCAGTTTTAATGGGATATATTTAAGTTGTTGCAGTTAAAATGCTTATGGTCAAAACTAGGTTTGGGTCATCTGGTGTACCCACAGTGAGCATCGATCTACTCATCCCTTTACTAGAGATGTGCTCCTAGCCTTAACTAGTCAGGTCATTCCTCTAGTGCTATTATTTTGAAAAAATTAGAATGCTCAAAGTAGGCCTATGCTTGTATACATTAGCATAAGATAACATTATAGGATTTCTATCCTATTGTGGTGGCCTTTGAGATCAAAATAATGATTAACAAAGATAGTCGAAGGCATTCGTATTTCATAGTCAGAGGTGAAATTTTTGGATTTATGAAATATGAACAATTGTGAAGGCATTTACCAAGGATGGTTTCATTAATCAAGAATGAAAGTTACAACTTGAAGATGATCTGATATCATCCTAGTCTCAACCATAAATGTTGTCGACCAAGGATCGATGGATGTTACTTTCAAGACTCCGTCGACACCTTATGAGAAATCAAAGTCTTTGGATTCTGGGGGGAGTATGGTTACAAGGCTAAAACTTAAAGGAATTGATGGAAGGGCACCACTAGAAGTGCAACCTATGGCTTAATTTGACTCAATATAATGAAACTTACCAGGTCTAGATATAATAAAGATTGATAGACTGAGAGCTCTTTCTTGATTCTATGAGATGTGGTACATGGTAGTCTTAGTTGGTGGATTGATTTGTCTAGTTAAATCCATTAACAAACAAGACTTCAGCTTGCTAACTAGCTACAGGAAGGTGATCCTTTATGGCTAGCTTCTTAGAGGGACTATGGCTACTTAAGCTAAGGAAGTTTAAGGCAATAATAGGTTTGTGATGCCCTTAGATGTTCTGGGTTACACATGTGCTACACTTATGTATTCAATGAGTCTATAGCCTTGACTGACAGGTCTGGGTAATCTTTGAAATTTCATCATGCTGGGGATAGTAAGTGCAAGTCATCAGTTCATGTTGACTACATCCTTGCCCTTTTTACATGCTGCCCATCCTACTGATTGAATGTCGAGTGAAGTGTTTGGATCATGGTGACAAAGATGGTTTGCTACCTGTGACATCATGAGAAGTCCACTGAACCTTATCATTTAGAGGAAAAAAAAGTTGTAACAATGTTTTTATAGGTGAACTTGGGGAAAGATCATTGTCGAAATTTGTTCAACGAATGACCCATAAATGTGTTAATGAAAAACTGAGAGGGCAAGCATGCCTTCATGTCCTAAGCTCGTTCTAGCCTCGGGCATGCATGACGATCAATTTGTTTTGCCTCTCGAATGGGCAAAATGATAGGTATCATCGTCTGTGGCCAAATAATGAGCCCTCGATGCATATCACGCTAAGGAACTAGAATGAAAAAGAATGCATGTGATGTTGATATCCCTTTCGCAGTGTATTCGTAGGTGGCATTGTGACTCCTTTTGTCATGGAAAACCAAAATGACTCTCAGTAATAGATATCTCAGGTTTCGCATTGATGAAGAACGTAGCAAAATGTTATACTTGGTGAGAATTGCAAAATCCCATGTGTAGAAAAATTCTTGTATTTTTGTTGGCATCCCCAAAAACATTCAACTAAAAAATCAGTGTAAAAGATTTTGTGGCCATTTGAAAAAAGTGTCCCCATTTCAAACACTTGAATGGCTACTAACTATGAACCGTAAAAACTTTGATGCTCATTAAGAGGGTGTGAGTTATTGAGGTTCATTGGGGGATAGGGGGCCAATATAAGGGCTAAAGACCAACACCCATCACACATCATATGCGTACACCCCCTGGCCCCTCACCTTTAATTGTCGAAACCCTCATTGCTGTCAATTCAATTTTTTTATGATGCTATGGTGATTGGAGTAATGATTAATAAGGATAGTCAAGAACATTCGTATTTCATAGTCAAAGGTGAAATTCTTGGATTTATGAAAGATGAACAACTGTGAAAGCATTTGCTAATGATGTTTTCATTAATCAAGAACGGAAGTTAAAGGCTCAAAGCTAATTAGATACTGTCTTAGTCTTAACCATAAACGATGCCAACCAAGGATTAACGGATGTTACTTTTAGGACTCCTCTAGCACCTTATAAGAAATCAAAGACTTTGGGTTTTAGGTAGAGTATGGTCATAAGGCTAAAACTGAAAGAAATTGATGAAAGGGCACCACTAGTAGTGGAGCCTATGGCTTAATTTGACTCAACACATGGAAACTTACCAAGTCTAGACATACTAAGGATTGATAGATTAAGAGCTCTTTTTTTATTCTATGGGTGGTAGTGCATGGCCGTTCTTAGTTGGTGGAGAGATTTGTTTGGTTAATTCAATTAACGAACGAGACCTCAGCCTACTAACTAGCTATGCGAAGGTGAACCTTCGTGGCTAGCTTCTTAGAATGACTATGGCCTTTTAGGCTAAAGAAGTTTAAGGCAATAACAAGTCTATGATACCTTTAGATATTTTGGGTCGCACACTCAATACACTAATGTATTCAATATGTCCATAGCCTTGGCTGATAGGGCTAGGTAATCTTTGAAATTTCATCATGATGGGGATAGATTATTGCCATTGTTGTTCTTCAATGAGGAATTCTTAGTAAGGATAAGTCATCATCTTGCATTAACTACTTCCCTACCCTTTGTACACACCACCTGTCACCCTACTAATTGAATGGTCCATGAAATGTTCAAATCATGGTGACGTGGATGGTTTGCCGCCTGTAACATCATGAAAAGTCCATTAAACATTATAATTTAGAGAAAGGAAAAGTCATAACAAGGTTTTCATAGGTGAACTTGTGGAAAGATCATTGTTGAAACTTTCTTAATGAATGACACATGAAGATGTTAACAAAACATCGTTGGGGCGAGGTTGCCTTCATGCCCCAAGGCTCTTTCGATTATGGGTGTGCATGATGGTCACTTTGTTTTGCCTGTCAGGTGAGCGAAACAATCACTGTCATCACTTGTGGTTGAATAACAAATCCCTAGCATGAATCACACCAAGGGATCGAAATGAAAAAGAGTGTGTGTACCATTGTCATTAGTTCACATTGCATGCATGGGTGGCACTGTAACTCCTTTTGTCATGAAAAACCAAAATGACTCTCAACAATGGATATCTCGACTCTCGCATCGATGAAAAACATAGTGAAATGTGATACTTGGTGTGAATTACAGAATCTATGAGCCATCGAGTCTTTGAATGCAAGTTTCACCCCAAGCCATTAGATTAAGGGCCTAATTGCCTGGGTGTCATGCATCATCCCCCCCTTCAACCCCTCACCCATCGAGCTTCAGGCGAGGGGGTAAAAGATGGCCTCCTATGATCTCATCAGTTGTCGTTGGCCTAAAAGTGAGTCCTCGGTAATGATAATGCTATGACCGTTGCTGGTAAAGCTCCTAGCATGCATTGTCTCTATTGACAAGCATTTATTTTCCATCTGAACCTTATCAGACCCCTCGCATCACTCGATCAATGCTCGTATCATGACCCTAGGTCAGGCAAGATTACTCTCTGAGTTTAAACATATCAATAAGTAAAAGAAAAGAAACTTACCAAGATTCCCTTAGTATGTGAATTGGGAAAAGCCTAACTTGATAATCGAGCACCTTTGATGTCCAAATTGTAGTTTAGAGAGGCATCCTCAATGGTGGACTGGGCCCAAGTCCACTAGAAAAAGGTATCGAAGAGGGTGAAAGCCCTGTTATGCCTAGACCCTATCACACCATAAGGCATTATCTGCGAGTCAAGTTGTTTAGGAATATAGCCCTAATCGAGTAGTAAATTCTATCCAAGGCTGAATACAAGGAAGAGACCAATAACGAACAAGTATCATGAGCAAAAGATGAAAAGGACTTTAAAAAGGGGTCAAAAAGTGCATGAAATTATCGGTAGAAAGGTAGATGAGGGATAGGGATGCACCTCAGTTAGATGCAGAATGGCGAGAGCTGGTCCACCAATCGACTTGGGGCATGGATTGATGTGGATCATGGCAATGGCTAAAGCTCGAGCTTTTTATATGCCTATAGAGATATTGTCACCACTATCATGGAATGTAACACATGCCATCTAGATGTGTGTCAGCCCACACGTGCTCCTGGGTCAACCTATAGGCTCCCTATCCATCCCATCTTGAAACACAAACTAAGGAGTCTGACATGTGTGCAAGTCAACGAGCTAGAAAACCCATAAGGCACAAGGAAACTAATTGGCAAGATCTCTTGCAAGTGCACTATCGACCAACCTTGATCTTTTGAACTGTGCTTGAGTGAGGCGAAGGCAGAGGAAACGCTGGTGGAGGCCCGTAGCAATACTAACATGCAAATCATTCATTTAACTTGGGTATAGGGTGAAAAACTAATTGAAATGTCTAGTAGCTAGCTCCCTCTAAAGTTTCTCTTAGGATAGTTGGAGCCCTTAGCAAGTTCTATCAAGTAAAGCTAATGATTAGAGGCATCGGAGGTGCAACACCCTTAACCTATTCTCAAACTTTAAATAGGTAAGAGGGTGAGGCTACTTCATGGAGCCACTCCATGGAATCGTAAGCTCCAAGTGGGTCATTTTGTTAAGTAGAACTAGTGATGCAGGATGAACTAGAAGCTAGGTTATGATGCCTAACTGCATGCTAACCTAGAACCCATAAAGGGTGTTAGTCAATTAAGACAATAGGACAGTGGTAATAAAAGTCAAAATCTACTAAAGAGTGTGTAATAACTCACTTGCCAAATCAACTAGCCCTAAAAATGGATGGTGTTTAAGCACATGACCTATATATGGCTATTAGGGCAATGGCCAGGCCCTAATGAATAGCAAGGTATGGGGGCACTACAAAAGCCAAGCATGAGCAGAATGACCATCAGTATAGATCTTGATGGTAGTAGCAAATATTCAAATAAGAACTTTGAAAGCTGAAGAAGGGAAAAGTTCCATGTGAATAACACTTGCACATGGGTTAGTCGATCTTAAAAAATGGGGAAAGGTCATCCGATAACATGTCTAGCGGAAGCTTCAAAAGGGAATCAAGCTAAAATTCCTAAACCAAGATGCAGTGACTAATGGCAACGTTAAGGAGTTTGAAGATGTTGGTGGGGGCCTCAAGAAGAGTTATCTTTTTTATTTAATGGCCTGCCTACCCTAGAAATGGCTCAACCAAAGGTATGGTCCAACAACCAAAAGAGCACTACACGTTGCATGGTGTCTAATGTGCCCCTGGTGACCTTTGAAAATCCAGAGGACCAACTACCATCCATGCCCAGTCATACTCATAATCGCATCAAGTCTCTAAGGTGAACAACCTCTGGTCAATGAACTAATATAGGTAAGGGATGTCGGTAAAATGGATTTGTAACCTTGTGAAAAGGGTTAGCTCTGAAGACTAGGCATGGGGGTCCCAATCCTGAACCCATCAGCTACTGGTGCACTACTCGAGCTGTTCTTACAATGAGAATGGGTTATCACATGCTAGCTAGGGGATGGATTGGGAATGGCTTCCTTAGGGATCTTTCCTAGATGATGAATAGTCAACTTAAAACTGTTATGAACAAGGGGAATCCAACTATTTAATTAAAACAAAGCATTGCAATGGTCTCTACGAATGCTCACTTAATGTGATTTTTGCCTAGTGCTCTGAATGTCAAAGTGAAGAAATTCAACCAAGTGTAGGTAAATAACGAAGTAACTATGACTCTCTTAGGGTAACCAAATGCCTCGTCATCTAATTAGTGATGTGTATAAATAGATTAATGAGATTCCCATTATCCCTATCGACTATCCAAAAAAACCACAACCAAGGGAATGAGCTTGGCAGAGTCCAACTTTGTGAAATGACTTGAGATGTATAGGGTAAGTGGGAGCCCTTGGGCAAAATTATTTTACTTATTCATAAATCAGAGGTGGGGCATGACCCCTTCTTTTAGAACCAAAACTACCCTTGATCGATCAATCTAAGTAGAAGACCTTGTTAGGTGGGGAGTTTGGCTAAGGTGGCACATTTGTTAAAAGATAATGTAGGTGTCCTAAGATGAGCTCAACAAGAATAGAAATCTTATGTGGAACAAAGGGTAAAAGCTCATTTGATTCTATTTTCCAGTATAAATACAAATCATGAAAGTGTGGCCTATCGATCCTTTAGACCTTTAAAATTTAAAGCTAAAGGTGTTAAAAAAGTTACCAGAGGGATAATTGCCATATGATAACCAAGCATTCATAGCGACATTGCTTTTTTATTCTTTAATGTTGGCTCTTCCTATCATTGTGAAGCAAAATTCACCAAGTGTTAGATTTTTCACCCACCATTAGAAAACATGAGCTAGATTTAGACTACCATAAGACAGGTTAGTTTTACCCGACTGATGGTAGTGTCACACCTAGTATGAGAGGAACCATTAATTCACACAATTGGTCATCATGTTTGGTTGAAAAGCTAGTAGTGTGAAGCTACCATGCACTAGATTATGACTAAACACCTCTAAGTTAGTCCAGGCTAGAAATAATGCACACACCCATCACCCAATTGCCAACCGTAGTAGGGGCCCATGGCCCTCAATAGCACATGTCATAGGTGCAGCCCTTACAGTGGACAAGCCACACTGGCCTCCTTAAGGTTCATTCCCATTGAGTGGTGGGTAAAATCCTTTACAGATGGCTTAAATATGTGACAAGGTATTGTAAGTGGTAGAGTGGCCTTGTTACAATGATCCACTAAGATTCAGCCCTTCGTCGCCTCGATTCATCCCTCATTCGCTTCACACCCACCAAAGTCCACTCACTTCATTTTTTTACATTGCATACCTCTAGGGTTGGGGATGAATGGTGTTCTCTATTGCAACTGATTTGGCTGGGTGATGACATCCCTCCCTCAGGAGTCTAAGTAAACAACAACCTAATGCCCTTGGTATTTGTTATGGGGAAGGGCTTGCCCTTGGTATAGGCACTTGCCTCAAACTCCATCAGTACACACTGGCCCTTAGTGCAAGTTGTTGCCTCAACACCATCGATAACATCTGGCCCTTGGTTGGTGTAGGCAATTGCATCAAACATAATCGGCAAATGCTAGCCCATTGTTCCCTTGGATACTATATGTAGATGCTAGTGCCATGGTATGGGATGTTGACTTAGACACCATCGCCAGATGCTGGCACTTTATGTGAAGACTTACCTTAACCATCGTCAGTGCAAGTGGGCCCTTGGTGTAGGTTGTTCCCTTGAACACCTCTTTGATAGATTTTGGCACTTGGTACGGCATGTGTATCATGACCCTCCCACCTAAGGCACTTGTTTGCCCCTTGATCACCATCAGCACCAAATGGTGCTCAGTGCATATGTTATGGGCGATCTTAAGCCAAACCCCGTGTGACCTTGGATAAGGAATTGACTCCATTTGCTTGAGGTATAAATGATACATTAGTACTCATCAGCTATTTGGGTCCAACTCAAATAAAATTCAAATTTGGCTTGGTTATTATCGAGTCAAGCTCGAACTTGAGTAGCTAGACTTATCGATTGAGCCAAGTTCGATCATTCTTATTCCTAACTCGAGTAACTCACGAGCCTAATTGACCTTTTATATTTTAATATATTTAATTAATAAAATATCTTGAACTCGAGTTCGAGCTCAAGCACAGCTAATTGAGCTTTTGTCGAATAAAAGAATCGAGCCTAATCGAGCAAGCTCGAGTAGTTTAAATTCTATCTTAAGTCAAAATTAAGCTAAAAAATAAAACTCAATCGAGTTTGAGCTTCAAATTTTAAGTGGAGCTCAAGTCAAGTTTTGAGCTTTGAATTTTAAGTCAAGTTTAAGCTCGAGCTTAATGCTATATTGGCTTAAACTCGATCAAGTACATCTTATTCTCTACCTAAGTCAGCATACTAAACTCAAGTGCTTAGCATGCATAATTCTAGCTTGCCAAAGATTATGCTGCAGTGGTGGGCCTTCTAAAAGCCCATAAATACTGATCTTTCCATGACTGTGTTTAGGTGTGTTTGTACCTTGGTCTGACCATGCACCCATACCTATGTCTAACTGTGTGTCTGTGCATCACTCACCAGCTCTTGCACCTTGGCTTGGCTTCATTCTGTCGAACTTGAAAACTATGCCTGAGCCTATGGAATCTTAATCACTACCCATACCATTGTTTGGGGCATGTTCCCAATGACCTGAGCCTTCAATAGGCTTTCAGGCTTGGTCCCCATGATGTCAGACCCTATCCTGCAAGAACTGGAATTACTTTTAAACTCGAAGAGAACCCCTATGCTTAGACCAATTTATGGATCGTAACACATGCATAAGCCTTGACCACCTTCAGGACATGTGGGCTAGTGGACTTAGCACATGCTAGCCCTTTATACGGGCAGTTACCTTGAACAACATCGACACATGCTAGGCTACACACCATATGCAAGTATCCTGGGCCTGGGCCATGCACTATGCACACTATGATCGGGTAGTAGGTGAGTTCAGGCACATCTTTATATTTTTACAACGCCAATGTCATTTTTATGGCTTGCAAATTCATATAAGCGTTCACTAATGCCCACATCAAGGCCTAGTTCAATTGTGCTTAACTTGAACATTATGTCTGAGCCTCTATAGTCTTGATCACTAACCATACCACTATTTTAGGCTAGTTCCCCATGACTTGGGCTTTCAGTAGGTCTCAAGGCTTGGTCCCCCTACTTATCAAACCCTATCCTGCTAGAACTAGAGCTGTTCTTTGACTTGGAAAGAACCCTTAAGCTTAGACCAGCTTGTGAACCATGACACATACATATTTCTTGACCATCATCGAGACATGTTATCCCTTGGTCTCGACACATGCTTCATCTCGAGACATGCTTCGACTACTATCAGCACATGCTAGCCCTTTATGTGGGTAGTTCCCTTAAAAACCATCAGCACATGCTGGGTCGAGCACTACATGCGGGTATCCTGGGCCTTAAACATGTAAAAGTTGGGTTCAGGCACATCTTCATATTTTTGCTAAGCCAATGCCATTTTATGGCTTGTAAATTCATATAAGCACTTACCAGTGCCCGTACTTGTCCTTGACTCAACTCTGCCAAACATGAGCACCATGCTTGAACCTCTAGAGTCTTGATCACTACCTGTACCATTGTTCTAGGCTAGCTCCCCATGACCTGGGCTAGTTTCACTAGTTGTCAAACCCTGTCCCATTAGAATTGGAACTATTCCTCAACTTAGAGATAACCTTTAGGCTTGGACTAGCTTATAGCCCATGACACATGCTCATGCACATGCACATGTGTTGACCACCATCGGCACCCAATGAACTGTGGTGCATGCACATGTCTCGACCATCATCGGGACATGTTAGCCTTTGGTCTCGATACATGCATCAACCACTATCAGCACATGTTGGCCTTTAGTGCGGGTTGTTGCCTTAAACACCATCGCTAAATGTTGGCACTTGGTGCAACATGTGTACTATGACCCTGTCACCACTCTTCAATCCCTTTCAAGGCACTTGTTTTCCTCTTAAGTGCCATCAGCACCAAATGACACTCGGTGCATGTGTCATGGGCTCTAATCTTAAGCCAAACTCTAGGTGACCTTAGACATGTAATTGACTCTGTGTGCCTAAGTCAACCTATGAAACTCAAGTGCTTAGTATAATTCCAGCTTGTCAAAGATTGTGCTACAATACTTGGCCTTCTAGAAGCCCCTAAATTTGATCCTCCTAGGACTGTGTTCAAGCATGCCCACACTTGGCTCTGACCATGTTTGCATACCACAATCATCAGTGCCCTCACTTAGGTTTGGCTGTATGCGTGCATATCACTCACCAACAACTGCACTTGGGCTTGGCTTAATTCTGCCAAACTTAAACACTATACCTAAGCCTTCGGAGTCTTGAATGCTGTCCATACCATTGTTCTGTGCTAATTCCCTGTAACCAAGGCCTCTAATAAGGCTTAGGGCTTTTAGATGTCAGACTCTATTCTGTGAGAACTAGAATTGCTCTTTGACTTGAAGAGAACCTTTAGGCCTAGAAAAGCTTGTAGACCATGACACATGTACATGCTTCAACCACCATCGGCATCAAATGACCTTCGATGCATGTGTCACGGATCACGTAAAAGTTTAAGACCAAGAAGGTCGTGTGATGAGACTTGCTTATGATGATATCGGTAATGAATTAGGAATGATTGAAACAGAGGCCCTAAAGGCACTTAGTTACCTAAGTGTGTGGGTCAAGCCAAGGTCAGAGTGTAAGAGTGCACTTAAGGTAAGTTACACAGTGATAGGGATGAAGGCTATACATTGGAAGTTTCTAGAAAGCCCCAAGATGTGGCACAAGCAATCAGGCACAAAAAAGCCTAAAACCACTTGGAGATAAGCTAGGCTTGTAGGCATGGAAACATTTAGATCAACCTAGAGATAGGCCAAATGAGTGGGCATGAAAAGGCTAGAAAAGCTTAGAGGCAAGCGAGGTGTGAGGGCACTAAAGGTTCTAAAAGGGTTAGGCACACGCACAGTGATGGGCACTATAGAGCCTAGATGAGGAAGCCTTTAGAAAGCTCTAGTTGCAGGTAAAGTGGCACCAAATAGAGAAGGCTTTGAAACCACCTAGGCGTGAGCACTCAAGGGAAGTGCCTGAACTTTTCCAAACCAAGGGGCTCAACAGGGAAACTGAAACTAGCAGATCTCTAGAAAGGCTTTAGCCAACCTTATTAGAGCCTGGGCACCCTATAACTATCTAGAAGGTTTGTAATGGACATACACTTGGATTCATTCTAACCATAAATGCCAAGGTGGCTCATGTATAAATAGACAAGTCTCCTTCTAATTTGTACATAAGCCATAATCAAGTGACAACAAGAAAAGTAAGAGTATAAAGCATTAGGGACTTAGGCCTTGAGAGCCTTTGTAGAGAACATAAAAAGACTGTGTTCCAAGAGTAAGTGTACATACCCCATCAAGTAAATAAACTACTCTTGCCTTAACCATTTCCTTCTTAGGTTTCTCCTAAACTCCTAGGAGGTTTGTCGAGTTTTAGCATAAGTGCATAGCATAAAGAGTTAGTTAAAGGCTGACTTAGGCATACAGATGATAGTTTCCTACCTAAGGCTACACAGTAGCTAGGCATGTAGATGGTAGTTTCTTAGGCTATGCACCATGCAAACCAAGATCGGATAGTAGGTAGGTTCAGGCACATCTTTATATTTTTTCCATGCCAATGCCATTTTCATGGCTTGTAAATTCATATAATGGCCTCATTCAGAGCCGCTTGCAACTCGCTTTTGAGCTCTTCCTCCATGGAGTCCACTGCCTCGATGTGAGTCTCAACCTCATCAAGCTTTCCCTTCACATTGCCCACCGTCACCTCCACCATGGTAGACTAGATGTCCCTCAAACTAGCTTTCTTCCCCCTTCCACAGCCTTACTCCTAGGCCTTTGGTTATTGGCTAGCAACATTACTTTGGGATGCCATTTTTGGAAATGCCTTGAGTGTGATCTGAACATCACTGAACAGAACCTACACAGAACCTACTCTAATACCAACTATCATAGGCTTGGACCTTTAAACTGAAATCCATGCAGCTTTAGACTAGGAATGAGCTTCTTATGTCTAAGTCAGCCTATGAACCCAGCGTGCGGGCACTAGTCCAACTAGAAAGGCAGAATATGCAAGTTTTAGAAAATAAGAGAATGTTGGAATATGTTGTATATTACTAAAGATAAAATGTGTCTGATGATGTACAACTAAGGGTGGGGTGACCCTATATTTATAGTTGAGGCCCTAGCACTAATTATGGTTGCTTCCTAAAATCAAAAGATTACATGATTCCAAGAATTAAGGGATTTACACATTAATACACAGATTAAACCCTGATTCTAAGGACCCCTTCCTGATTCTTAGGGTTGACCAGATCCTCCCACTGAATGCTACCAATCCTGGATGCCTCTAGAAGATTCTGGATCTACCAATCTCCCTTGGGTACACTTAGGTGCGGTGCGGGCATGTTGCAGGCTTGGTCCTGGCTGGGCGGTCTGGACATTTCTCCCATGTTTATTACACTAACCCCTACAACTGTCCCTAGTGCTTAAGCCTATTAATATTTAAACAATTAATAAGTAAAAGATAGATAAAATAAATCTGTTTATCAAATAAGTTTAAATAGTTATGATTATTTTAACAACTATTTATTTTAAATCATTATGACTTTTAGTTTTCTCATATAACAATTGTTTTTGTTTATACAAGCTTATTCATATTAAAATAATATTAGTTTATTAATATTTCAACAATTAATAAGAAAAAAATTTTAAATAAATATGTTTACCAAACAAGTTCAAATAGTCACAACTGTTTGAGTAATTATTTATTTCAAACCATTAAACAATTGTATCAATTCATATAAACTTATTCAAAATAAAATAATACTAATTTATTAATATTCCCAAAATTAATGAGTAAGAGATTTAAAAAATGAATCTATTTACCATACAAGTTCAAATAGTTATAACTAATTAAACAATTATCTATTTCAAATCATTATGACCTTTTGTTTTGTCATAAAACAATTGTTTTTGTTCATTCAAGCTTATTTCGAATAAAATAATATAAATTTATTAATATTTCAAAAATTACTAAGTAGAAATTTAAAAAATAAATCTATTTTCTGAACACATTTAAATAGTTATAACTATTTGAACAATTATCTATCCAAATAGCTATGATCTTTTGCTTTGTCATAAACCAATTGTTTCTATTCATATAAACTTATTTGAAATAAAATAATACTAATTTATTAATATTCCAAAACTTAATAAATAAAAGATTTAAAAAATAAATTTATTTATCGAGCAAGCTCAAATAGTTATGACTGTTTGACAAAACAAAAGTCATAACGATTTGAATTATATAATTGTTCAAATAGTCATAACTATTTAAACTTATTTGGTAAACAAATTCATTTTTTAAATTATTTACTTATTAGTTGTCAGAATATTAATAAATTTGTATTATTTTAATTGAAACAAGCTTTTATGAATACAAAAAAAATATTTTATAACAAAACAAAATGTTATAACGATTTGAAATAGGTAATTGTTCAAATAGTCATAACTATTTGAACTTGTTTGATAAACAGATTTAGTTTTTAAATCTCTTACTTATTAATTTTTGAAATATTAATAAACTAAAATTATGTTATTCCTAATCAGTTGTATGAACAAAAACAATTGTTTTGTGACAAAACAAAAGGTCATAATTATTTGAAATAGATAATTGTTCAAACAATTATAACTATTTGTACTGGTCATGCTAATAGATTCATTTTTTAAATCCATTATTTATTAATTTTTAGAATATTAATAAATTAGCATTACTTTATTCCAAATAGGATTATATCAACAAAAAATTTGTTTTATGACAAAACAAATGGTCATAACAGTTTGAAATAAATAATTGTTCAAATTGTTATAACTAATTGAACTAGTTTTATACAGATTTATTTTTTAAATCTCTTATTAATTATCAAAATATTAATAAATTCATATTATTTTATTATAAACAAACTTATATGAATAAAAACATTTGTTTTATGACAAAACAAAAGGTCATAACGATTTAAAATAGAGAATTGTTCACATAGCCATTAAATTTCTTAGTTATTAATTTTCATAATATTATTAGATTAGATTACTTTATTTCGAATAAGTTTGTATGAACATAAATAATTATTTTATGATGAAACAAAAGATTATAACTATTTGAAATATACAATTGTTTAAATAGTCATAATTATTTGAACTGGTTCAGTAAGCATATTTATTTTTTAAATCTCATACATATAAATTTTTGAAATATTAATAAATTAGTATTATTTAATTCTGAATTGGCTTGTATGATGAAGAACAATTGTTTTATGACAAAACAAAAGTTCATAATGGTTT